>NC_086448.1:656325013-656677513 GCF_028390025.1 Pseudophryne corroboree | reverse complement strand
GATTCCGATTGTTTATTCTTTTCCTGCCGCGGATAGAATAAAATGTGAGTAACCCCCTGTTCTGCACGGGGCCCTGTCACAAAGCCAGCGGATCGTATGCAGGATGCTACGTTATATTCTAGTTGTTTCCACGTGTGCATTAGTTAGGCCTGCCATTACATACGCATGGGGGAGTAGTAGTATTCAAAAATGGTCGGTTACCTTGTCATCCAATATATATACCCTGGGGAGAGATTGGTTACTCCTTACGTTGGGTCATATCAAGGACACTGCAGCATACTTTCGTGCGACTGCAAGGGATATAGAACTCTTGGGTTCGCGGGCCAATTCCATGGCGGTCTCGGGTAGGAGGGCGTTGTGGATTCACCAATGGAATGCTGATGCTAACTCCGAGAAGAAATGGAGTCTCTTCCCTATGAAGGTGAAGCCTGGTTTGGTGACGGCCTAGTTAATTCGCTCTCGGCAGATGCTGCTGGTAAGTCTACCTTCTTGCCCTATGTTCCCTCACAACGGATGATGATGCATCATTGTCGGATGCAGTCATTTCGGGCCAATAGATACAGATTTCTCCTTTTTCTTGGCAGGTGGAGGTAGGAGAAAAGGGAAGAGGTCAGCAGCCTCTTCAAGATCACAGGAGCATAAATCATCCTCTGTTTCTGCCACATCCACCGCATGACGCTGGGACTCTCTTGCGGGAGCCTACACAGGTGGGGACATGTCTAAAACTCTTCAGTCAGTCCTGGAACGGACTTGGACCCGTGGGTTTTAAGAATAGTGTCCCAAGGGTGTATACTGGAGTTTCCAGACGTTTCCCCTCACCGATTATTTAAATCGGCCTTACCGATTCTCCTCCGGACAGGGAGGTAGTATGCGACGCAATACAAGGGTTGTGTCAGGTTCAGGTCATTGTCCTGGTTTCCCCTGTCACAATAGGGAGAAGGCTGTTGGTCAAGCCTTTTCGTGCTCCCGAAACAAGAAGGATTGGTCAAACCAATCCTAAATCTGAAATCCCTCAATTTCTACTTAAAGAAATAAAAATCCAAGATGGAATCTCTCAGGGCAGTGATCTCCAATCTGGAAAAAGGATATAGGAGGTATAATTAAGTTTTTTCCTCCGCATTAGGCTTACCTGAGGTTTGCAATTCAGGATTGTCATTACCAATTTCACCAGGGTGATGGTGGTAATGATGGTTCTCCTTCGCTAGTAAGGAGTCACAATTATCCCGTACTGGGAAGGTCTCCTGATAAAGGCGAGATCAAGAGATCAGTTGGTGCAAAATGTGGCACTCTTCCTGATAGTTTGTCAACAACATGGTTGGCTCATGAACTTGCCAGAACCACTGTCTGTCCCAACGACGCGGTTGTCGGTTTTGGGAATAATACTAGATACAGAACTACAGCGTTTTCTCTTCCAGTGGAAAAGGCTCTGAAGATCCAGAGTCTGGTCAGACCAGCAAGATTGTCAATCCTTCAATACATTTGGTTGCTGGAAAAGATGGTTGCGGCCTAAGAGGCCATTCAGTTGGCAGGTTCCATGCCAGGGTGTTCTAGTGGGACCTGTTGGACAAGTGATCCGGTTCCCGCCTACACATACACCGGAGGATAATCCTGTCTTCCAAGACCATAATCTCACTCCTGGGGTGGCTGCGCAGTTCTCACCTCCTAGAGGGGCGCAGGTTCGGAATCCAGGACTGGATCCTAGTGACCACGGATGCATACCTCCGAGGCTGGGGAGCAGTCACACAGAGGGAAAAACTTCCAAGGAAGATGGTCAAGTTAGGAAACTTGTCACCACATAAACGGTCTACAGTTAAGTGCCGTTTTACAACGGTTTTCTACAAACATAACAGAGCAGTAATGGCAGAAGCCGCAAGGATTTTCCGCTGGGGGAAAAAACATACAGGCGCTCTGTCAGCGAGGTTCGTTCCAAGAGTGGACAACTGGGAAGACGACTTTCTCAGCAGACACGATCTCCATCCAGGAGAATGGAGCCTCCATCAAGAGGTCTTCACAGAAGTGACAAGTCATTGGGGAATTCCTCAAGTAGACATGATGACGTCTCGTCTCAACAAGAAGCTTCAGAGATATTGTTCCAGGTCGAGAGACCCTCAAGCAATAGCATTGGACGCCCTAGTGACACCGTGGGTGTTTCGGTCGGTGTACGTGTTTCATCCGCTTCCACTCATTCCAAAAGTGATTAAGATCATAATAAGAACAAAGGTTCAAGCGATCCTCATTGTTCCAGATTGGCCAAGGAGGGCTTAGTATCCAGATCTTCAGGAATTACTCATAGGAGATCCCTGGCCTCTTCCTCTGAGGGAGGATCTGTTACAGCAGGGGCCGTGCGTGTTCCAAGACTTAACGCGACTTCATTTGACGGCTTGGAGGTTGAACGCCGGATCCTAGCCCGAAAGGGTTTTCCCAAGGAAGTCATCCCTACTCTTATTCAGGCCAGAAAAGGAGTAACGTCTAAACATTTCCACCGTATTTGGAGAAAATACGTGTCTTGTTGTGAATCCAAGAAAGCTCCTACGGAAGAATTTCAGTTAGGACGTTTTCTCCATTTTCTACAAGCCGGTGTGGATGCGGGCCTAAAGTTGGGCTCAATTAAAAGTTAAAATTTCGGCTTTATCAGTTTTCTTCCAAAAACAATTGGCCTCGCTTCCAGAAGTTCAGACCGTCGTGAATGGCGTAATGCACATCCAACCTCCTTTTGTGCCCCCTGTGGCACCATGGGATCTTAACGTGGTGTTGCAGTTCCTTCAGTCTCATTGGTTTGAACCTTTTACAGGAGGTAGAGTTGAAATTCCTTACTTGGAAAGTGGTCATGCTGTTGGCTTTGGCATCCGCACGGCGGGTGTCTGAATTGGCGGCCTTGTCTCACAAGAGGCCTTATTTGATCTTCCATGAAGATAGAGCAGAATTGAGGACTTATCAACAGTTTTCTGCCGAAAGTAGTTTCATAGTTCCACTGGAACCAAACTATTGTGGTACCAGTGGCTACTGACGCCTTGCTGGAATCGAAGCCTCTCGATGTAGTAAGAGCTTTGAAGTTTTATGTTGCCAGAACGGCTCAGTTTAGGAAAACAGAGGCTCTGTTTGTCTTGTATGCTCACAATAAAATTGGGGCTCCTGCTTCCAAGCAGTCTATTGCACGCTGGATCTGTCATACCATTCAGCAGGCTCATTCTAAGGCTGGATTGCTGTTACCGAAATTGGTGAAGGTCCATTCTACCAGGAAGGTGGGCTCGTCCTGGGCGGCAACATTGCCGAGCGACTACTTGGTCGGGTTCAAACACCTTTGCAATGTTCTACAAGTTTGATACCCTGGCTAATGAGGACTTCATGTTTGGTCAATCGGTGCTGCAGAGTCATCCGCACTCTCCCGCCCGTTCTATAGCTTTGGTATAAACCTCATGGTTCTTGATGTGACCCCAGCATTCTCTAGGACGTATGAGAAAATAGGATTTTAATACCTACCGGTAAATCCTTTTCCGTAGAGGATGCTGGGTGCCCGTCCCAGTGCGTACTGTATTTGCAATTATTGGCTGTGGTTACACACAGGTTGTGTTAAGATTTTTGTCAGCATATTGCTGCATATTCTTCATGCCGTTGGCTTGTGTTCTGTTGAATGCCACGTTCTGCTTGAGGTGTGAGCTGGTGAGATGCTCACCGTGGTTTAACAATAAATCCTTTCCTCGAAATGTCCGTCTCCCTGGGCACAGTTCCTTAAACTGGAGTCTGGAGGAGGGGCATAGAGGGAGGAGCCAGGTCACACCATTTCGAAGTCTTAAAGTGCCCATGTCTTCTCCGTCTATACCCCATGGTTCTTGATGTGACCCCAGCATCCTCTACGGACTAAGAGAAAAGGATTTACCGGTAGGTATTAAAATCCTATTTCTGACGTCCTAGTGTGGATGCTGGGGACTCCGTAAGGACCATGGGGAATAGATTTTCCGTAGGAGACTGGGCACTCTAAAAGAAAGATTAGGTACTATCTGGTGTGCACTGGCTCCTCCCTCTATGCCCCCTCATCCAGACCTCAGTTAGAATCTGTGCCCGGCCAGAGCTGGATGCACCTAGTGGGCTCTCCTGAGCCTGCTAGTAAAGAAAGTAATTGTTAGGTTTTTTATTTTCAGTGAGATCTGCTGGCAACAGACTCACTGCTACGTGGGACCGAGGGGAGAGAAGCAAACGTACCTGTTCAGAGCTAGGTTGCGCTTCTTAGGCTACTGGACACCATTAGCTCCAGAGGGTTCGAACACAGGCAGAGGTCCTCGGTCGTCCGTTCCCGGAGCCGCGCCGCCGTCCCCCTCGCAGAGCCAGAAGATCAGAAGTTGGTGATGAAATCGGCGGCTGAAGACTCCTGTCTTCATTAAGGTAGCTCACAGCACCGCAGCTGTGCGCCATTGCTCCCACTGCACACCACACACTCCGGTCACTGTAGGGTGCAGGGCGCTGGGGGGGGGGGGGTGCCCTGGGTAGCAATAAGAATACCTTTGGCATAAAAGACACATAATACAGTCTGTGACTGTATATGTGTAAAACCCCCGCCATTTTTTAGTCAGAAACAGCGGGACAGAAGCCCGCCGATGAGGGGGCGGGGCCTTCTTCCTCAGCACACCAGTGCCATTTCTCTTCACAGCTCCGCTGGAAGGATGCTCCCCAGGCTCTCCCCTGCAGTCTCCTGGCACTAAGAGGGTAAAAAGAGAGGGGGGGCACATAAATTTAGGCAAAAGGTGTATTGATACAGCAGCTATTGGGAAAAATTCACTTCTGGTAGTGTGTATCCCTGTGTATATAGCGCTGTGGTGTGTGCTGGCATACTCTTTCTCTCTCTCCCCATAGACCTTGTGGGGTCCTGTCCTCAGTCGGAGCATTCCCTGTGTGTGTGCTGTGTGTCGGTACGGCTGTGTCGACATGTTTGATGAGGAGGGTTACGTGGAGGCGGAGCAAGTGCAGATAAATGTGGTGTCGCCCCCGTCGGTGCCGACACCTGATTGGATGGATATGTGGAAGGTCTTAAATGACAATGTAAACTCATTACATAAGAGATTTGATTATGTTGCTGCCGGGGGACAGCCGGGCTCTCAACCCGGGCCTGCCCAGGCGCCTCAGAGGCCGTCAGCGTCTCAAAAACGCCCACTATCTCAGTTGGTTGACACAGATGTGGACACGGAGTCCGACTCCAGCGTCGACGAGGATGAGGCACTATTACAGCCCAAAATGACTAAGGCCATCCGATACATGATTATTGCAATGAAAAATTTATTACACATTTCAGAGGATGACCCTGTTCCTGACAAGAGGGTAAATATGTTTGGGGAGAAAAAGCAGCCAGTGACTTTTCCCCCGTCACATGAATTAAATGAGTTATGTGAAGAAGCGTGGTCTTCCCCTGATAAGAAAGTGGTGATTCCCAAGAGAATACTAATGGCGTACCCTTTCCCGCCAACGGATAGGTTACGCTGGGAATCCTCCCCTAGGGTTGACAAGGCCCTGACGCGCTTATCTAAAAGAGTGGCCCTGCCGTCTCATGATACGGCCGCCCTAAAGGAACCTGCGGATAGGAAGCAGGAAGGTATCTTGAAGTCTGTGTATACACACTCTGGTACTCTACTGAGACCGGCTATTGCTTCAGCTTGGATGTGCAGTGCTGTTGCAGCATGGACAGATACTCTGTCAGAGGGGTTGGATACCCTGGACAGGGATACCGTATTGCTAACACTTAGCCATATTAAAGACGTCGTCTTATATATGCGGGATGCCCAGAGGGACATTTGCCTGCTGGGCTCTCGAATAAATGCAATGTCCATTTCTGCCAGGAGGGTCTTATGGACTCGGCAATGGACAGGGGATGCCGACTCTAAAAAAACACATGGAGGTTTTGCCTTTTAAGGGTGAGGAATTGTTTGGGGACGGTCTCTCGGACCTCGTATCCACAGCGACAGCTGGAAAGTCGACTTTCTTGCCACAGGTTTCCTCACAGCCTAAGAAAGCACCGTATTACCAAATGCAGTCCTTTCGTTCTCAAAAAAGCAAGAGAGTCAGAGGTGCATCCTTTCTTGCCAGAGGCAGGGGTAGAGGAAAGAAGCTGCACCATGCAGCCAGTTCTCAGGAACAAAAGTTCTCCCCTTCTTCCACTAAGTCCACCGCATGACGCTGGGGCTCCAGAGGCGGAGCCAGGAGCGGTGGGGGCGCGTCTCCGAAATTTCTGCAACCAGTGGGTTCGCTCACAAGTGGATCCTTGGGCTATACAAATTGTATCTCAGGGATACAAGCTGGAATTCGAAGTGACGCCCCCTCACCGTTACCTAAAATCCGCCTTGCCAGCTTCTCCCACGGGGAGGGAGATAGTCCTGACGGCTATTCACAAGCTGTACCTCCAGCAAGTGATAATAATGGTACCCCCCCTTCAGCAGGGAAGGGGTTACTTTTCCACACTGTTTGTGGTACCGAAACCGGACGGTTCGGTAAGACCCATTCTAAATTTAAAATCCTTGAACATTTACATGAAAAAGTTCAAGTTCAAAATGGAATCGCTCAGAGCGGTCATTGCCAGCCTGGAAGAGGGGGATTTTATGGTATCTCTGGACATCAAGGATGCGTACTTGCATGTCCCCATTTATCCGCCTCACCAGGAGTACCTCAGGTTTGTGGTACAGGACTGTCATTACCAATTCCAGACGTTGCCGTTTGGCCTGTCCACGGCACCGAGAGTCTTTACCAAGGTAATGGCGGAGATGATGGTACTTCTCCGGAAGCAAGGAGTTACAGTTATCCCGTACTTGGACGATCTCCTCATAAAGGCGAGGTCCAGAGAGCAGTTGTTGGTCAGCGTAGTGCACTCTCAGGAAGTGTTGCTACGGCACGGCTGGATTCTGAATATTCCAAAGTCGCAGCTGATTCCTACGACGCGTCTGCCCTTCCTGGGCATGATTCTGGACACAGAACAGAAGAAGGTATTTCTCCCGGAGGAGAAGGCTCAGGAGTTAGTGACCATGGTCAGGGATCTCCTGAAACCAAAGCAGGTGTCGGTGCATCACTGCACGCGAGTCCTGGGAAAGATGGTAGCGTCATACGAAGCCATTCCTTTCGGCAGGTTCCATGCCAGGATCTTTCAGTGGGATCTGTTGGACAAGTGGTCCGGATCGCATCTTCAGATGCACCGGCTGATCGCCCTGTCCCCGAGGGCCAGGGTGTCTCTTCTGTGGTGGCTGCAGAGTGCTCATCTACTCGAGGGCTGCAGGTTCGGCATACAGGACTGGGTCCTGGTGACCACGGATGCAAGCCTCCGCGGATGGGGGGGCAGTCACTCAGGGAAGAAACTTTCAGGGGCTGTGGTTAAGTCAGGAGACTCGTCTGCACATAAACATACTGGAATTAAGGGCCATATACAACGCCCTGAGTCAAGCGGAGCCCCTGCTTCGAGACCAACCAGTGCTGATTCAGTCAGACAACATCACGGCAGTCGCCCATGTAAACCGACAGGGCGGCACAAGAAGCAGGGTGGCGATGGCGGAAGCCACAAGGATTCTTCGTTGGGCGGAGAATCACGTACAAGCACTGTCAGCAGTGTTCATTCTGGGAGTGGACAACTGGGAAGCAGACTTCCTCAGCAGGCACGACCTCCACCCGGGAGAGTGGGGACTTCATCAAGAAGTCTTCGAGCAGATTGCAAATTGGTGGGAACGGCCACAGGTGGACATGATGGCGTCCCGCCTAAACAAAAAGCTAAAAAAATATTGCGCCAGGTCAAGGGACCCTCAGGCGATAGCTGTGGACGCACTGGTAACTCCGTGGGTGTTCCAGTCGGTATATGTGTTTCCTCCTCTTCCTCTCATACACAAGGTACTGAGAATAGTAAGAAAAAGAGGAGTGAGAACGATACTCATTGTTCCGGATTGGCCAAGAAGGACTTGGTACCCAGAACTTCAAGAGATGGTCACAGAGGACCCATGGCCTCTGCTTCTCAGACAGGACCTGTTGCAGCAGGGGCCCTGTCTGTTCCAAGACTTACCGCGGCTGCGTTTGACGGCATGGCGGTTGAACGCCGGATCCTAGCGGAAAAGGGTATACCGGATGAAGTAATTCCTACGCTGATAAGAGCTAGGAAGGATGTGACAGCAAAGCATTATCACCGCATATGGCGGAAATATGTTGCTTGGTGTGAGGCCAGGAAGGCCCCTACAGAGGACTTCCAGTTGGGTCGTTTTCTGCATTTCCTACAGTCAGGTGTGACTATGGGCCTCAAATTAGGGTCCATAAAGGTTCAGATCTCGGCCCTATCCATTTTCTTTCAAAAAGAACTGGCTTCACTGCCTGAGGTTCAGACGTTTGTAAAGGGAGTGCTGCATAGTCAGCCTCCTTTTGTGCCACCAGTGGCACCTTGGGATCTTAACGTTGTGTTGGATTTCCTGAAATCCCACTGGTTTGAGCCACTTAAGACCGTGGAGCTAAAATATCTCACGTGGAAAGTGGTCGTGCTATTGGCCTTAGCTTCGGCTAGGCGTGTGTCAGAATTGGCGGCTTTGTCATGTAAAAGCCCCTATCTGATCTTCCATATGGACAGGGCAGAATTGAGGACTCGTCCCCAATTTCTCCCTAAGGTGGTATCATCGTTTCATTTGAACCAACCTATTGTGGTGCCTGCGGCTACTAGGGACTTGGAGGATTCCAAGTTGCTGGACGTAGTCCGGGCTTTGAAAATTTATGTTTCCAGAACGGCGGGAGTCAGAAAGTCTGACTCGCTGTTTATTCTGTATGCAGCCAACAAGGTTGGCGCTCCTGCTTCGAAGCAGACTATTGCTCGCTGGATCTGTAGCACGATTCAGCTGGCTCACTCTGCGGCTGGATTACCGCATCCAAAATCAGTAAAAGCCCATTCCACAAGGAAGGTGGGCTCTTCTTGGGCGGCTGCCCGAGGGGTCTCTGCTTTACAGCTTTGCCGAGCTGCTACTTGGTCGGGTTCAAACACATTTGCTAAGTTCTACAAGTTTGATACCCTGGCTGAGGAGGACCTTGAGTTTGCTCATTCGGTGCTGCAGAGTCATCCGCACTCTCCCGCCCGTTTGGGAGCTTTGGTATAATCCCCATGGTCCTTACGGAGTCCCCAGCATCCACTACGACGTCAGAAAATAAGAATTTAGTCTTACCCTGGATTCCAAATCCTTTCCTTGTAATGTCAGCTCTTCCGGGCACAGTTTCCCTAACTGAGGTCTGGAGGAGGGGCATAGAGGGAGGAGCCAGTGCACACCAGATAGTACCTAATCTTTCTTTTAGAGTGCCCAGTCTCCTGCGGAGCCCGTCTATTCCCCATGGTCCTTACGGAGTCCCCAGCATCCACTACGGACTACGAGAAATAGAATTACCGGTGAGTAAATTCTTTTTTTTTTTTTTGGAGTCGTCCAATACTGTATAAATAAGATGGTTACATGTATCCCTTTTGTTGTTACAAATAGAAAACAAGAATCATTGTGATGTATAAGTACTACTTAATTCACCAAACTCGTGTCCTTCGGGTCCGCCAGTGACACAGATCAAGTGAATTTGTTATCAAGCCATATAACTTACCCTCCGTTTGCGGCTGAGGGGGGCTGCCTGAAGCCACCTGTGGTCTCCGCTGCGGAAGTCCCTGGTTCAGTCACCGGCGCTGCCGCCGGTGGGCTCCGGGTGATAAACTGGCTATGTTGGGCACTTAGTGCATCAGCATAACCACTCTGTTACGCCGTGTCGCAGCGCTGAAAAAAGTAACAAAGTGAGCTGAAATGCTCACTAGAAAATATGGTGCCCACTTGTCGCCGCACCAAAAGAAAAAAACAGGTGGGCCTAGCGGTGTGGGCGGGGTATAGGGGCCTTGGAGGCAAGGCCTGCTGGTTACTTGAAACTAACCCTTTTGGTACCTGCCTGCTCCCAGCCAGCCTATACCCAGCGTTAGCACTCCTGTGCCCCTTAGTGGACGAAGAAAGAAATCTCTGTCCCGCGCTTTGTCCAGGTGGCTCCTATTGACTATCTGCCAGGTTTATTCGGAGGTGGGCCTATGTTATATAATATTGAGCTATGTTTTTTAAATGTGTATTGTAAGATGGATCATCCCATTTCAGTACTTAAATGCAGTCGCTAAATTCACTTTATAGTATGCACAAGTTTTCTCATTCTTGCTAATAAGCTCTCTGATTTAACATGTACAGACCAATCGGAGATTATATGTGGAAAGTGTGTATTCCAGCCCAAGGACCTTCTATGGTAAGTGTATGAAAGATAAAATGATAAAAAATTTTTATAGACTAGTGGTAGATAAAAATATTTATTTTCAACAGATTGATATCACCTGATTATACATAGTACATTGACATGGAAAAAGAAAATGGGAATGGACAGATAAGGGAAGAGGAAGAAAGAAAAAGAGAGAGAGAGGAGGGAAAAAAAATATATAAAAAAAATAGTATGGAAAAATAAACGATTATTTTGTGAAAAATTATTAAATGAGGATTCCTCTTGGATGCTATCAAAATTTGTCAATCTAAAATTTAATATAGAAAACACCAGTTAAAATTCATAGGTGTGTATGACAGTCAGAATTGATGTATTCTGGTACTGACCGTTTCCCATACAGTGGATTTTTTTTAAAATACACTGCTCAAAAAAATAAAGGGAACACTTAAACAACACAATGTAACTCCAAGACAATCACACTTCTGTGAAATCATACTGTCCACTTTGGAAGCAACACTGATTGACAATCAATTTCACATGCTGTTGTGCAAATGGAATAGACAACAGGTTGAAATTATAGGCAATTAGCAAGACACACCCAATAAAGGAGTTGTTCTGCAGGTGATGACCACAGACCACTTCTCAGCTCCTATGCTATCTGGCTGATGTTTTGGTCACTTTTGAAAGCTGGCGGTGCTTTCACTCTAGTGGTAGCATGAGACGGAGTCTACAACCCACACAAGTGGCTCAGGTAGTGCAGCTCATCCAGGATGGCACATCAATGCGAGCTGTGGCAAGAAGGTTTGCTGTGTCTGTCAGCGTAGTGGCCAGAGCATGAAGGCGCTAGCAGGAGACAGGCCAGTACATCAGGAGACGTGGAGGAGCCCGTATGAGGGCAACAACCCAGCAGCAGGACCGCTACCTCCGCCTTTGTGCAAGGAGGAACAGGAGGAGCACTGCCAGAGCCCTGCAAAATGACCTCCAGCAAGCCACAAATGTGCATGTGTCTACTCAAACGATCAGAAACCGACTCCATGAGGGTGGTTTGAGGGCCTGACGTCCACAGGTGGGGGTTGTGCTTACAGCCCAACACCATGCAGGACGTTTGGCATTTGCCAGAGAACACCAAGATTGGCAAATTCGCCACTGGCGCCCTGTGCTCTTCACAGATGAAAGCAGGTTCTCACTGAGCACATGTGACAAAGTCTGGAGATGCCAAGGAAGAACGTTCTGCTTCTTGCAACATCCTCCAGCATAACTGGTTTGGTAGTGGGTCAGTAATGGTGTGGGGTGGCATTTCTTTGGGGGGCCGCACAGCCCTCCATGTGCTCGCCAGAGGTAGCCTGACTGACATTGGGTACCGAGATGAGATCCTCAGACCCCTTGTGAGACCATATGTTGGTGCGGTTGGCCCTGGGTTCCTCCTAATGCAAGACAATGCTAGACCTCATGTGGCTGGAGTGTGTCAGCATTTCCTGCAAGACGAAGGCATTGATGCTATGGACTGGCCTGCCCGTTCCCCAGACCTGAATCCAATTGAGCACATCTGGGACATCATGTCTCGCTCCATCCACCAACGCCACGTCATCCACAACAGCCTGTCAAGGAGTTGGCGGATGCTTTAGTCCAGGTCTGGGAGTAGATCCCTCAGGAGACCATCCGCCACCTCATCAGGAGCATGCCCAGGCGTTGTAGGGAGGTCATACAGTCACGTGGAGGCCACACACACTACTGAACCTCATTTTGACTTGTTTTAAGGACATTACATCAAAGTTGGATCAGCCTGTAGTGTTTTTTTTCCACTTTAATTTTGAGGGTGACTCCAAATCCAGACCTCCATGGGTTAATAAATTTGATTTCCATTGATAATTTTTGTGTGATTTTGTTGTCAGCACATTCAACTATGTAAAGAACAAAGTATTTAATAATAATATTTAATTCATTCAGATCTAGGATGTGTTATTTTAGTGTTCCCTTTATTTTTTTGAGCAGTGTATGTCACTTGTCCAAGGCAGCTTTGTGATCAAGGATACATTTCGTACCTTGTCTCAGTCGACGGAGGGGTGTTTTGCCAGCAAACCTGGTTGTCGAAAGTCCTGGAACTTTCAAGCTCCTCTCACCTGGTTGATCACCAACCTGACTTTAACTGGTGTTTTCTATATTAATTTTTTGATGGACAATTTTTGATAGCATCCAAGAGGAATCCTCATTTTTTTTATAATTTTTCACAAATTAATCGTTTATTTTTCAATACTATATATTTATTTTTTCCCCCCTCCTCTTTCTTTCTTTTTCTTTCTTCCTCTTCTCTTATCTGTCCCTTCCCTTTTTCTTTTCCCATGTCAATGTACTATGTATAATCAGGTGATAGCCATCTGTTGAAAATAAATATTTTTATCTACCACTAGTCTCTACAATTTTTATTATTTTATCTTTCATACACTGTTAACATAGAAGGTCCTTGCACTGGAATACACACTTTTCACATATAGGCCCTCATTCCGAGGTGTTCGCTCGCTAGCTGCTTTTAGCAGCATTGCACACGCGAAGCCCCTGCCCTCTGGGAGTGTATCTTAGCATAGCAGAATTGCGAACGAAAGATTAGCTGAATTGCGAATAGAAATTTCTAAGCAGTTTCTGAGTAGCTCAAGACTTACTCCTACACTTGGATCAGTTCAGTCAGTTTTGTTCCTGGTTTGACGTCACAAACACACCCAGCGTTCGCCCAGACACTCCCCCGTTTCACCAGCCACTCCCGTGTTTTTCCCTGAAACGCCTGCTTTTTTTCTGCACACTCCCATAAAACGGCCAGTTTCCGCCCAAAAACACCCACTTCCTGTCAATCACACTCCGATCACCAGAAGATATAAAATCTTCGTTAGGCCGTGAGTAAAATACCAAACTTTTGTGCTAAGTTACTTGGCGCAGGCGCACTGCGAATGTTGCGCATGCGCAGTTTGCGACTAATCGCTCCGTTGCGAAAAAACTAACGAGCGAACAACTCTGAATGACCCCCATAGTTACTACCCTAGGGGACTGGGAATTTCCCCTATTCCAATAGCAGCATACCTTATATGGTAATTCTCACTTATTTCTCCAGTCAGCGCAGCCATTTTTACAATTCTCAATCGGAGATTATCCATAATCTTAGGTGATTACTTTGTTTTGCTGTTCCTTTGGAATGCCTGAATTTGGCTGCAGTTTAATACAGTAATCTAACACTATTTGCCACTCCATGTATCCTATAGACAAGCCTTTTTAAATTAAAAATTATTAGGTTTTTCAATTAGTCAAAGGGTACTTTGTATCTTTGTTTAAGTAAATGCTTACCACTTCTGTTGGATGGAAGTGGTCTGTGAATAAGTATTGCAAACAGACCATTCAGAAACGGATGATCCTATACTAATGGCATGTTTCATTGCTCTATGCAGTTCAGAGGAATATCACAGAGCTTTCTCCCAGCCTTTTTAAACATGATTCGTGAAAGAGACAAAAAAAGAGGAAAGAAAGATCTCACTGAGGTGCACTGATTTAAAATATAACATATATTAAATCAATTGAAAGTGGATTGTATTGCCACATGAAGAACAAACTTATATGCGAAATATGTTAAAAACACATTAAAATGGTGTAAAGATTCAAAGACAATGTGAATACTAAAGAGAAAATTACTAAAGTTTTAAAAAAAAGTTGGGCGTCTTTATTATGTCTACGTTCCTGTGTCTGTGTAAATAGTAACTATTATAATCTTGTTTTAATATTTGTTACTGTTCCTATAATACAAGGCAACAAATGTTGCTACTGTATATTGCTTATGCAGGAATCTTGGCAGGTTGCCTAGTATACCCTTTATTCCTATGTTATTAAAATAAAGTATTGTAGATATTGAGGAATCTATTGCATCCAATTACTGCGTGGTGTATGATATAGGAACCTGAAAAAACACACAATGTTATCAAATCTGTAGTCTCTCACGTTTACGTGCTAACTTCCAGAAGATTTTCACCCCAGAAAAGGAATGTTTGTTGTGTCTCATACAAAACCAATAAACTTACTGCATCGGACAAAAATGATTTCTCTTCCGTCCTAGAGGATGCTGGGGTCCACATTAGTACCATGGGGTATAGACTGGTCCACTAGGAGCCACTGGCACTTTAAGAGTTTGAGAGTGTGGGCTGGCTCCTCCCTCTGTGCCCCACCTACCAGACTCAGTTTAGAAAATGTGCCCGGAGGAGCCGGTCACAGCTAGGGGAGCTTGCCAGAGTTTCTCTAGTAAAAGTTTTTTTTAGAGTTTTTACTATTTTACAGGGAGGCTGCTTGCAACAGCCTCCCTACTTCATGGGACTAAAGAGGTGGTGGGTGGGGGGTGGGAGTAGTGTCTGATCTAAGGGGTCTGAGCCACTATCTCCGCTAACAGGACACTGAGTTCCTGAAGGGATTGATCGATCGCCGCCACAGAGGATCGCTCACCCCGGCAGCATGCCTCCACCCCCTTACAGAGCCAGAAGATTTGTGGCGAGTTAGTCACCGGCCCCCCTAGCAAGTAGGAAAACGGTGTGAAGATGGTGGCAACAGGGTGTGGAGCGCAGTACTAACTGCGCTCCGGGGCTCAGCAGTACATAGTGGGGCGCCCTGAGCCAGCGCCTACACTGGTCGGCAAGCCTGTCTGTGACCCGGGATCACTGCCAGCACATACCTCAGCCCAGTATAATTCAAACGGGGAGCTGGAAGCAGTGCCATGAAAGGTGGTGGAGCTTCTCAGAGCGGACCCAGCAGCGTTCAGCGCCATTTTCCTGCCTGCAGAGACGCTGAAAGGGAGAGCTGTCCTTACTCATCAATTCCAGCTATCTTGTACGGTACCAGGGGGTTGTTGAACGGGGGGGGGGGGGCGTGTACAGACTGTGTAATCTATTAAGGTACATGTTCTCTATCCAAAAAGCGCTGTGTGTTGGTTGGCTCCAATCTCTGTCTCTCTCTTGGCATTCTTGGAGGGAAACTGTCTGCCTTTCCCTGTGTGTGTGTGTGTGTGTGTGTGTGTGTGTGTTTGTGGAGTGTTTGTAGTCTCCATTAAGCTATGTCCAGAGACTCTGTGTCATATGCTGCAGAGGATATGTCCTCTCAGGATGATCCCATTCCATGTAATCAGGATTGCACTGTGTTAGCACAGGTCCCTGCAAGGGAGCCTGAGTGGTTAGCCTCTTTTAAAAGTATGATTTCTCTAACGTCCTAAGTGGATGCTGGGGACTCCGTAAGGACCATGGGGAATCGCGGCTCCGCAGGAGACTGGGCACATCTAAAGAAAGCTTTAGGAATATCTGGTGTGCACTGGCTCCTCCCCCCATGACCCTCCTCCAAGCCTCAGTTAGATCTCTGTGCCCGAACGAGAAGGGTGCACACTAGGGGCTCTCCTGAGCTTCTTAGTGAAAGTTTTAGTTTAGGTTTTTTATTTTCAGTGAGACCTGCTGGCAACAGGCTCACTGCATCGAGGGACTAAGGGGAGAAGAAGCGAACTCACCTGCGTGCAGAGTGGATTGGGCTTCTTAGGCTACTGGACATTAGCTCCAGAGGGACCGATCACAGGCCCAGCCATGGATGGGTCCCAGAGCCGCGCCGCCGGCCCCCTTACAGAGCCAGAAGACAGAAGAGGTCCGGAAAATCGGCGGCAGAAGACGTCCTGTCTTCACCAAGGTAGCGCACAGCACTGCAGCTGTGCGCCATTGCTCCTCAGCACACTTCGGTCACTGAGGGTGCAGGGCGCTAGGGGGGGGCGTCCTGAGCAGCAATAAAAACACCTTGGCTGGCGAAAATACATCACATATAGCCCCCAGGGCTATATGGATGAATTTTAACCCCTGCCAGAATCCATAAAAAAGCAGGAGAAAAGTCCGCGAAAAAGGGGCGGAGCCTATCTCCTCAGCACACTGGCGCCATTTTCCCTCACAGCTCAGTTGGAGGGAAGCTACCTGGCTCTCCCCTGCAGTCACTACACTACAGAAAGGGTTAAAAAAGAGAGGGGGGCACTAATTAGGCGCAGTATTAACAATACAGCAGCTATAAGGGGAAAAACACTTATATAAGGTTATCCCTGTATATATATAGCGCTCTGGTGTGTGCTGGCAAACTCTCCCTCTGTCTCCCCAAAGGGCTAGTGGGGTCCTGTCCTCTATCAGAGCATTCCCTGTGTGTGTGTGCTGTGTCGGTACGTTTGTGTCGACATGTATGAGGAGAAAAATGATGTGGAGACGGAGCAGATTGCCTGTAATAGTGATATCACCCCCTAGGGGGTCGACACCTGAGTGGATGAACTGTTGGAAGGAATTACGTGACAGTGTCAGCTCTGTATAAAAGACAGTGGTTGACATGAGACAGCCGGCTACTCAGCTTGTGCCTGTCCAGACGTCTCATAGGCCGTCAGGGGCTCTAAAGCGCCCGTTACCTCAGATGGCAGATATAGACGCCGACACGGATACTGACTCCAGTGTCGACGGTGAAGAGACAAATGTGACTTCCAGTAGGGCCACACGTTACATGATTGAGGCAATGAAAAATGTTTTACACATTTCTGATAATACGAGTACCACCAAAAAGGGGTATTATGTTCGGTGAGGAAAAACTACCTGTAGTTTTCCTGAATCTGAGAAATTAAATGAGGTGTGTGATGATGCGTGGGTTTCCCCCGATAACAACTGATAATTTCTAAAATGTTATTGGCATTATATCCTTTTCCGCCAGAGGTTAGGGTGCGTTGGGAAACACCCCCTAGGGTGGATAAAGCGCTCACACGCTTGTAAGAACAAGGGCTCTACCCTCTCCTGAGATGGCCGCCCTTAAGGATCCTGCTGATAGAAAGCAGGAGGGTATCCTAAAATGTATTTACACACATACTGGTGTTATACTGCGACCAGCAATCGCCTCAGCCTGGATGTGCAGTGCTGGGTTGGCGTGGTCAGATTCCCTGACTGAAAATATTGATACCCTAGATAGGGACAGTATATTATTGCCTATAGAGCATTTGAAAGATGCATTTCTATATATGCGTGATGCACAGCTGAATATTTGCCGACTGACATCAAGTCTAAGTGCGTTGTCCATTTCTACCAGTAGAGGGTTATGGACACGACAGTGGTCAGGTGATGCGGATTCCAAACGGCATTTGGAAGTATTGCCTTATTAAGGGGAGGAGTTATTTGGGGTCGGTCTTTCAGACCTGGTGGCCACGGCAACAGCTGGGAAATCCACGTTTGTACCCCAGGTCGCCTCTCAACATGAGAAGACGCCGTATTATCAGGCGCAGTCTTTTCGTGGACAAGCGGGCAAAAGGTTCCTCATTTCTGCCCCGTGACAGAGGGAGAGGAAAAAGGCTGCAGAAATCAGCCAGTTCCCAGGAACAGAAACCCTCTCCCGCCTCTGCCAAGCCCTCAGTATGACGCTGGGGCTTTACAAGCAGAATCAGGCACGGTGGGGGGCCCGTCTCAATGAATTTCAGCGCGCAGTGGGCTCACTCGCAAGTAGACCCCTGGATCCTTCAGGTGATATCTCAGGGGTACAAATTGGAATTCGAGACGTCTCCCCCTCGCCGTTTCCTAAAGTCGGCTTTACCGATGTCTCCTTCTGACAGGGAGACAGTTTTGGAAGCCATTCACAAGCTGTATTCCCAGCAGGTGATAATCAAGGTACCCCTCCTGCAACAGGGAACGGGGTATTATTCCACACCGTTGTGGTACCGAAGCCGGACGGCTCGGTGAGACCGATTCTAAATCTAAAATCTTTGAACACTTACATACAGAGGTTCAAATTCAAGATTGAGTCACTCAGAGCAGTGATTGCGAACCTGGAAGAAGGGGACTACATGATGTCTCGGAACATCAAGGATGCTTACCTTCATGTCAAAATTTACCCTTCTCATCAAGGGTACCTCAGGTTTATGGTACAGAACTGTCACTATCAGTTCAGACGCTGCCGTATGGATGGTCCACGGCACCCCGGGTCTTTACCAAGGTAATGGCCGAAATTATGATATTCCTTCGAGGGAAGGGAATTTTAGTTATCCTTTACTTGGACGATTCCCTGATAAGGGTAAGATCCAGGGAACAGTTGGAGGTCGGTGTAGCACTATTTCAGGTAGTGTTGCGGCAGCACGATTGGATTCTCAATATTCCAAAATCGCAGCTGGTTCCGACGACTTGTCTTCTGTTCCTAGGGATGATCCTGGACACAGTCCAGAAAAAGGCTTTTCTCCCGGAGAAGAAAGCCAGGGAGTTATCCGAGCTAGTCAGGAACCTCCTAAAACCGAGCCAAGTCTCAGTGCATCAATGCACAAGGGTTCTGGGTAAAATGGTGGCTTCCTACGAAGCAATCCCATTCGGCAGATTCCACGCAAGAACTTTCCAGTGGGACCTGCTGGACAAATGGTCCGGGTCGCATCTTCAGATGCATCAGCGGATAACCCTGTCACAAAGGACAAGGGTGTCCCTCCTGTGGTGGTTGCAGAGTGCTCATCTTCTAGAGGGCCGCAGATTCGGCATTCAGGACTGGGTCCTGGTGACCACGGATGCCAGCCTGCAAGGCTGGGGAGCAGTCACACAGGGAAGGTATATCCAGGGCTTATGGTCAAGTCTGGAGACATCACTTCACATAAATATCCTGAAGCTAAGGGCCATTTACAATGCTCTAAGCTTAGCAAGACCTCTGCTTCAAGGTCAGCCGGTGTTGATCCAGGGACAACATCACGGCAGTCACCCACGTAAACAGACAGGGTGGCACAAGAAGCAGGAGGGCAATGGCAGAAGCTGCAAGGATTCTTCGCTGGGCGGAAAATCATGTGATAGCACTGTCAGCAGTATTCATTCCGGGAGTGGACAACTGGGAAGCAGACTTCCTCAGCACGACCTCCTCCCGGGAGAGTGGGGACTTCACCCAGAAGTCTTCCACATGATTATAAACCGTTGGGAAATACTCGACAGGTATTGCGCCAGGTCAAGGGACCCTCAGGCAATAGCTGTAGACGTTCTGGTAACACCGTGGGTGTACCAGTCAGTGTATGTGTTCCCTCCTCTGCCTCTCATACCCAAGGTACTGAGATTGATAAGATGGAGAGGAGTAAGCACTATATTCGTGGCTCCGGATTGGCCAAGAAGGACTTGGTAACCGGAACTTCAAGAGATGCTCACGGAGGATCCGTGGCCTCTACCTCTAAGAAGGGACCTGCTCCAGCAAGGACCCTGTCTGTTCCAAGACTTACCGCGGCTGCGTTTGACGGCATGGCGGTTGAACGCCGGATCCTGAAGGAAAAAAGGCATTCCGGATGAAGTCATCCCTATCCTGATCAAAGCCAGGAAGGATGTAACCGCAAAACATTATCACCGCATTTGGCGAAAATATGTTGCGTGGTGCGAGGCCAGTAAGGCCCGACGGAGGAAATTCAACTGGGTCGATTCCTACATTTCCTGCAAACAGGATTGTCTATGGGCCTGAAATTGGGGTCCATTAAGGTTCAAATTTCGGCCCTGTCAATTTTCTTCCAAAAAGAACTAGCTTCAGTCCCTGAAGTTCAGACGTTTGTAAAAGGGGTACTGCATATACAGCCTCCTTTTGTGCCTCCAGTGGCACTTTGGGATCTCAATGTAGTTTTTGGGTTCCAAAAGTCACATTGGTTGAACCACTTAAATCTGTGGAGTTAAAATATCTCACATGGAAAGTGGTCATGCTGTTGGCCCTGGCCTGGGCCAGGCGCGTGTCAGAATTGGCGGCTTTATCCTGTAAAAGCCCTTATCTGATTTTCCATTCGGACAGGGCGGAATTGAGGACTCGTCCTCAGTTTCTCCCTAAGGTGGTTTCAGCGTTTCACCTGAACCAACCTATTGTGGTGCCTGCGGCTACTAGCGACTTGGAGGACTCCAAGTTGCTAGACGTTGTCAGGGCCCTGAAAATATGTTTCCAGGACGGCTGGAGTCAGGAAAACTGACTCGCTGTTTATCCTGTATGCACCCAACAAGCTGGGTGCTCCTGCTTCTAAGCAGACTATTGCTCGTTGGATTTGTAGTACAATTCAGCTTGCACATTCTGTGGCAGGCCTGCCACAGCCAAAAATCTGTAAATGCCCACTCCACAAGGAAGGGGGCTCATCTTGGGCGGCTGCCCGAGGGGTCTCGGCTTTACAACTTTGCCGAGCAGCTACTTGGTCATGAGCAAATACGTTTGTAAAATTCTACAAAATTGATACCCTGGCTGAGGAGGACCTGGAGTTCTCTCATTTGGTGCTGCAGAGTCATCCGCACTCTCCCGCCCGTTTGGGAGCTTTGGTATAATCCCCATGGTCCTTACGGAGTCCCCAGCATCCACTTAGGACGTTAGAGAAAATAAGAATTTACTTACCGATAATTCTATTTCTCGTAGTCCGTAGTGGATGCTGGGCGCCCATCCCAAGTGCGGATTGTCTGCAAAACTGGTACATAGTTATTGTTACCAAAAAATCGGGTTATTGCTGTAGTGAGCCATCTTTTCTAGAGGCTCCTCTGTTATCATGCTGTTAACTGGGTTCAGATCACAAGTTGTACAGTGTGATTGGTGTGGCTGGTATGAGTCTTACCCGGGATTCAAAATCCTTCCTTATTGTGTACGCTCGTCCGGGCACAGTATCCTAACTGAGGCTTGGAGGAGGGTCATGGGGGGAGGAGCCAGTGCACACCAGATATTCCTAAAGCTTTCTTTAGATGTGCCCAGTCTCCTGCGGAGCCGCGATTCCCCATGGTCCTTACGGAGTCCCCAGCATCCACTACGGACTACGAGAAATAGAATTATCGGTAAGTAAATTCTTATTTTCTCAGATTTCTACTAGAGTTGCACAAAATGAGTCTGCAACTCAGGTTTTACAGAACTCTATGGCTGTTTGGTCCGGTTCTGTTACCTCAGGGTCCCCTGACGTACGCTCCCAAAAACATGCTCTTGCCTTAATTATGCAGGATTACACGGATACCGATTCTGACACGGCAGACGATGGGGATGTGCTGCGGGGGATGGCATCTCTTGCAAAAGGGGGTGCAGTTGATGATAGAGGCCATTAGAGATGTGTTGAATGTTGCTGATACAACACCTGAGCAGGTTGAGGAGGCTTAATTTACAGACAATAAGAAAGCCTCTCTAACCTTCCCTGCGTCTAAAGAATTAAATGCTATTTTTGAGAAAGCCTCGGAAAACCCGGAGAAAAAAATTCAGAAGGGTTTTGGTTGCTTTCCCTTTCCCTGTGGAGGATAGGAAAAAATGGGAAAATCCACTCATAGTTGACGCATCTGTATCCAGACTCTCAAAAAAGATGGGTTTGCCTGTCCCAGGATCTACCGCGTTAAAAGCATCGGCTGATTGCAAAATTTACGCTACGCTCAAATACATATACACGGCTTCAGGGGCGATACTACGTCCTACTATTGCCTGTACATGGATTTCCAAAGCTATAGTAAAGTGGTCAGGCACGTTACTTGAGGATTGGGATACAATGGATAAAAGTGATGTGTAATTGGAGGGCGTGGCCTAGCGGGACATGGAGTAGCAACTCGGTGCGTGCGCTCTCCACCTACACTATCCGACATACACATCCTGAGGAGTCCCCCAGAGCCCATTGTTCCTGTATCTGGTGGGGGAAGGTGTGGTGCTGCCGGGGAGCTACTGTGAGCCGCTGAACGAGGCGTTTGTTAGGCTGCTGGACGCTTCTTAGCTCCGCTCTCCCTTCTCCTAAGATGGCGCTGTGACTTCCGGTTCGGGCCCTGTAGCGCGTCTCCTTAGCGTGTGCCGCGTTGGACGCCCGCCTGTAGGGGACATCACTCGGGCTTGTCTCTCCCTCTGTCAGCCTCGACCCCGCTGCTTCAGCCGAATACCGCTGTGAACCGTATCTTTGCCCGTGTGCAACGGAGCCAGGGGCTGCCTGGGCCGCGCTGCATATATTTTACAATTACCATCGCCCTCCTGCCTCACTGATTCTTGCCTCCCTCTCTTGTGGAGGTGCGCTGGGCTGGCTGCCGCTGTTGGCGACCGCCTGGAGGGGACGTCGCCTGAGTCTGCTGGCCGCTCTCTGTGCCGACTCCGAGCTGGCAACACCAGCTACGAGTCGTGTGAGTTGGACCTCCCCCCTGCGCTGCCCGTGTGCTACGGAGCCAGGGGTTGCTTGTGTCACGCTGCTGGCATTCGGGACCACGCTCCAGCCTCTCTAATCACTGCTTCTTACCCCTTCGGGTATACTGTGTGCTGGTTGCCGTTGCTGGGGATTACAGCTTGTTTGCTGCCCCCCTGGGCCGGCTGTCTGCCGGCGGGACCGGAGGACTGCCTGTCTGAGTGGCTCTACATAGCGGGCCTGGATCTCTCCCTCGCAGGGAGTGGTGGCCGTGATTTCCTCTGCCCATAGCTGCTCCTGGACCCATAGTTCCCTATCCTCTAGTACTGACCCCTGAATTCTACAATCAAGTTGTTTTAATATCCTTGCTCTATATCCTGCTGTTGGTGTGTCATCTCAGAGCTGCCCAAGGTGACTTGTCTCAATATATCTAACAATGGTGCGGAATCACCATAAATCTGCCGCGGCTCGGCTCGCACGATACTCGCACACTCCTGGAGGGCATGCTGTAACACCATCTGGGGGTGGGGACTCCCCTCCTCCGGCCTCCCCCAGTCAGTCCTCTTCGTCTACTGAAGCTACTGATGATGTGCTGCAGAAAGTGTTGGAAGCCCTAGCGGCTAGCGAGTCCCGTCTCTCTGACAAGATAGGTCAGGAGCAATCTGACTTGACCATAATTCATCACGATATTCAAAAGGTCAGGGAACGTGTTGGGGAGGTCGAAACCCGTACATCCATTTTGGAGGACAAGATCTCACCGCTTAGCTCCCGAGTCACCGCTATAGATGGCCAGCTATCCGATATCAAAGGCAAAATGTTGGACATGGAGGGCAGACTCAGGAGGAATAACATCCGATTTGTTGGGCTCCCGGAAAAAGAGGAGGGTACCAGCCCGGAGGGGTTCATCGAGACTTGGCTTAAAAACTCTTTTGGTGCTGTCTCCTTTACGCCATTCTTTACGGTTGAACGGGCCCACAGGATCCCTTTCAGGCCGTTGCCGCCGGGCGCGCCACCGCGCACGCTGATTGCAAAATTTCTTCACTATAGGGACCGGGACACTGTTCTATCTCTGGTGCGCACTAAAGGCCCGCTGCTATGGAACGGTTCCAAGATTTCTGTGTTTCCTGAATTTGCGCTAATGGTGCAAAAGGACCGTGCACAATTTATCCCGATTAAGAGACGCCTCAGGGAACTTAATTTACAGTATGCAATGCTTTTTCCCTCTAGGCTTAGGGTGGTAGCAGACTGTGAAACAAAATTCTTTGATACTCCTCGGGATGCTGCCCAGTGGCTAGACCGTTGGGCTCCGGCTGGGCAGGCGCTGGCTGCTGATCCTTGATGTTTGTTCGCATATTCTTTTTCCTATGCTCATAGACCTCTGTTTATTGTCTAGGTTGCAGTGGGTTGCCCGGATGATGTTATGATAATTGTGCTCTAGTGTATCATCACACTCCACTGGAGTATGCGTACTATTTTTATTTCTAGGGCTCGGGGTGGTGTCTCCCCGTCCTCCTTTCCTGAGGGTGGGAAGCCAACACCTTTTGTCTTTAGGTCATTTTATTCATTGCTCCTTTTTTTATGTTGGTATAGTTTTTTCTTTTTTTATTGTTAAGGGGTCCAGTTTATTGGGATAAAGTATGCCTCAGTTCGGGTGGGTATACAGGGAGGGGCGTCAGGATGGGAGGGATTGTTGTCTGTTGTCTGTCTTTTACTTTTATGTTTTTATTGCAAAAATGATGGTGTTTTTGGTTTCTTTAACTATGCTCGGTGCTAGGGTTGGTGCTCTGTATGGGATACACGGGATTTGTCGTTGTATTTGTTTTGTCCTGACTTATGGCTTCTGATCGCCTTAAAGTTTTGTCCTGGAATGTCCGGGGCCTGAACGATAAAGTGAAATGTTCCCTAGTGCTCCGGCACTTTAAACGATATGATGCGGACATAGTGTGCCTTTATGGAGACCCATCTGGTGGGGGCAAAGGTCCTGGCCCTTAAAAAAACCATGGGTGGGATGGGCTTACCACTCCACTCACACATCTCACTCACGGGGTGTGTCAGTTTTAGTTCGACGATCAGTCCCGTTTGTCCTTGACCAGGTCCAGCTGGATCAGTGGGGCCGTTATGTTTTCCTGAAATGTCAAGTGTACTCCATGTCATTGCTTGTCCTTGCTGTTTATGTGCCGCCCCCTTATTCCCCAGAGGTTCTTAGGAAGGCTGCTGAATTTATCACATTGTATCCTAATGTCTCCATTGTTTTGGCGATTTTAACAATGTCATGGACTATGCCTTGGATAGAACTAGATTGTCGTCTGACGCTCCTGTGGTGCGTAGGAGGGACTTTGCACTTTTGGTGGAATGTCTGGGCCTAGTTGATATAAGTCTGGATTTGGGAGGGGTTAGAGGTGCACGGTTTTAGCGGTTTAACTCCTTCTGGCTGACTCAGATGGGCCCTGGGGCGGAATTGGAGGGGATGTGGGGGGCCTTTTTGTTGGACAATCAGGGCTCGACATCCGATACAGTTCTATGGGATGCCTTTAAGGCATATGTGCGTGGTACTCTAATTAAATCAGTAGCTGTTTTGAAGTCTGGTTATGCACAGGGAGAAAGAGACCTTGAGGCTAGTTGTAGACGGTTGGAGCTCCAATATATGGCGGACAGTCTGGAGACCACGAGGGAGAGGTGGTTGCTTGCGCAGGCTGCTCTGCGTGACTATTTGGCTGATAAAGCTAAATATCGGCTGCTTTATAACCAACATACGTATTATGCAACGGGTGATAGACCTGGTAGTTTTATGGCGACCTTGGCAGGAGCGGATAGGGCCTCTACTACGGTGCCTGCTATCTGTACTGGAAATGACGTGACTCATTATAATACTCCCGATATTGTAGGGGATTTTGTAGATTATTACAGAAGGCTGTATAGTTCTAAACTAGTCCACACTGCACCAGAAATAGACATGTACTTGGCTGCAATCCTGATGCCCACACTGTCTCCCGATGCCATTGGCTTTTTAGACTCTCCCCTGACATTGACTGAGCTGGAGTCCGCGGTCCAGTCTTTTCTTGGAGGAAAAGCCCCAGGACTAGACGGGATACCCCTAGAGCTCTATAAGAAGCATCTGTCCTTTTATGGCCCTAAACTCCTCGATTTATTTGTGCAGGGAAAGTTGCCTGATTCTATGGTGGAGGCCCTAATTATTTCTCTGACGTCCTAGTGGATGCTGGGGAATCCGTCAGGACCATGGGGATTAGCGGCTCCGCAGGAGACAGGGCACAAAAATAAAGCTTTAGGATCAGGTGGTGTGCACTGGCTCCTCCCCCCATGACCCTCCTCCAAGCCTCAGTTAGGTTTTTGTGCCCGTCCGAGCAGGGTGCAATCTAGGTGGCTCTCCTAAAGAGCTGCTTAGAAAAAGTTTTTAGGTTTTTTATTTTACAGTGAGTCCTGCTGGCAACAGGCTCACTGCAACGAGGGACTTAGGGGAGAAGAAGTGAACTCACCTGCGTGCAGGATGGATTGGCTTCTTAGGCTACTGGACACCATTAGCTCCAGAGGGATCGAACACAGGCCCAGCCATGGAGTCCGGTCCCGGAGCCGCGCCGCCGACCCCCTTGCAGATGCCGAAAAGTGAAGAGGTCCAGAAACCGGCGGCAGAAGACTTTTCAGTCTTCATGAGGTAGCGCACAGCACTGCAGCTGTGCGCCATTGTTGTCACACACTTCACACCAGCGGTCACGGAGGGTGCAGGGCGCTGCAGGGGGCGCCCTGGGCAGCAATGAGAATACCTTGTTCTGGCTAAAAAATACATCACATATAGCCCCTGGGGCTATATGGATGTATTTAACCCCTGCCAGGTCTCAGAAAAACGGGAGAAGAAGCCCGCCGAAAAGGGGGCGGGGCCTATTCTCCTCAGCACACAGCGCCATTTTCCCTCACAGAAATGCTGGTGGGAAGGCTCCCAGGCTCTCCCCTGCACTGCACTACAGAAACAGGGTTAAAACAGAGAGGGGGGGCACTTATTTGGCGATATGATTATATATATTAAGATGCTATAAGGGAAAAACACTTATATAAAGGTTGTCCCTGTATAATTATAGCGTTTTGGTGTGTGCTGGCAAACTCTCCCTCTGTCTCTCCAAAGGGCTAGTGGGGTCCTGTCCTCTATCAGAGCATTCCCTGTGTGTGTGCTGTGTGTCGGTACGTGTGTGTCGACATGTATGAGGACGATGTTGGTGAGGAGGCGGAGCAATTGCCTGTAATGGTGATGTCACTCTCTAGGGAGTCGACACCGGAATGGATGGCTTATTTAAGGAATTACGTGATAATGTCAACACGCTGCAAGGTCGGTTGACGACATGAGACGGCCGGCAAACCAATTAGTACCTGTCCAGGCGTCTCAAACACCGTCAGGGGCGTTAAAACGTCCTTTTACCTCAGTCGGTCGACACAGACACGGACACTGACTCCAGTGTCGACGGTGAAGAAACAAACGGATTTTCCTTTAGGGCCACACGTTACTTGTTAAGGGCAATGAAGGAGGTGTTACATATTTCTGATACTACAAGTACCACAAAAAAGGGTATTATGTGGAGTGTGAAAAAACTACCTGTAGTTTTTCCTGAATCAGATAAATTAAATGAAGTGTGTGATGATTCGTGGGTTTCCCCCGATAGAAAATTATTGGCGGTATACCCTTTCCCGCCAGAAGTTAGGGCGCGTTGGGAAACACCCCTTAGGGTGGATAAGGCGCTCACACGCTTATCAAAACAAGTGGCGGTACCGTCTCCAGATAGGGCCGTCCTCAAGGAGCCAGCTGATAGGAGGCTGGAAAATATCCTAAAAAGTATATACACACATACTGGTGTTATACTGCGACCAGCGATCGCCTCAGCCTGGATGTGCAGCGCTGGGGTGGCTTGGTCGGATTCCCTGACTGAAAATATTGATACCCTTGACAGGGACAGTATTTTATTGACTATAGAGCATTTAAAGGATGCATTTCTATATATGCGAGATGCACAGAGGGATATTTGCACTCTGGCATCAAGAGTAAGTGCGATGTCCATATCTGCCAGAAGTTGTTTATGGACACGACAGTGGTCAGGTGATGCAGATTCCAAACGGCACATGGAAATATTGCCGTATAAAGGAGAAAAAGACAACGTCTTTTCAGCCTCAGTCCTTTCGTCCCCATAAGGGCAAGCGGGCAAAAGGCCAGTCATATCTGCCATGGGATAGAGGAAAGGGAAGAAGACTGCAGCAGGCAGCCCATTCCCAGGAACAGAAGCCCTCCACCGCTTCTGCCAAGTCCTCAGCATGACGCTGGGGCCGTACAAGCGGACTCAGGTGCGGTGGGGGGTCGTCTCAAGAGTTTCAGCACGCAGTGGGCTCACTCGCAAGTGGACCCCTGGATCCTACAAGTAGTATCCCAGGGGTACAGATTGGAGATTCGAGACGTCTCCCCCTCGCAGGTTCCTGAAGTCTGCTTTACCAACGTCTCCCTCCGACAGGGAGGCAGTAGTGGAAACAATTCACAAGCTGTATTCCCAGCAGGTGATAATCAAAGTACCCCTCCTACAACAAGGAAAGGGGTATTATTCCACACTATATTGTGGTACTGAAGCCAGACGGCTCGGTGAGACCTATTCTAAATCTGAAATATTTGAACACTTACATACAAAGGTTCAAATCAAGATGGAGTCACTCAGAGCAGTGATAGCGAACCAGGAAAAAGGGGACTATATGGTGTCCCGGGACAGATGCTTACCTCCATGTCCCTATTTGCCCTTCTCACCAAGGGTACCTCAGGTTCGTGGTACAGAACTGTCACTATCAGTTTCAGACGCTGCCGGTTGGATTGTCCACGGCACCCCGGGTCCTTACCAAGGTAATGGCCGAAATGATGATTCTTCTTCAAAGAAAATGGACGATCTCCTGATAAGGGCAAGGTCCAGAGAACAGTTGGAGGTCGGAGTAGCACTATCTCAAGTAGTTCTACGACAGCACGGGTGGATTCTAAATATTCCAAAACCGCAGCTGTTTCCGACGACACGTCTGCTGTTCCTAGGGATGATTCTGGACACAGTCCAGAAAAAGGTGTTTCTCCCGGAGAAGAAAGCCAGGGAGTTATCCGAGCTAGTCAGGAACCTCCTAAAACCAGGAAAAGTGTCAGTGCATCATTGCACAAGGGTCCTGGGAAAAATGGTGGCTTCTTACGAAGCGATTCCATTCGGCAGATTTCACGCAAGAACTTTTCAGTGGGATCTGCTGGAAAAATGGTCCGGATCGCATCTTCAGATGCATCAGCGGATAACCCTGTCTCCAAGGACAAGGGTGTTTCTTCTGCGGTGGCTGCAGAGTGCTCATCTACTAAAGGGCCGCAGATTCGGCATTCAGGACTGGGTCCTGGTCACCACGGATGCCAGCCTGAGAGGCTGGGGAGCAGTCACACAGGGAAAAAATTTCCAGGGAGTGTGATCAAGTCTGGAGACTTCTCTCCACATAAATATACTGGAGCTAAGGGCAATTTACAATGTTCTAAGCTTAGCAAGACCTCTGCTTCAAGGTCAGCCGGTATTGATCCAGTGGGACAACATCACGGCAGTCGCCCACGTAAACAGACAGGGCGGCACAAGAAGCAGGAGGGCAATGGCGGAAACTGCAAGGATTCTTCGCTGGGCGAAAAATCATGTGATAGCACTGTCAGCAGTGTTCATTCCGGGAGTGGACAACTGGGAAGCAGACTTCCTCAGCAGGCACGACCTCCACCCGGGAGAGTGGGGACTTCATCGGGAAGTATTCCACATGATTGTGAACCGTTGGGAAAGACCAAAGGTGGACATGATGGCGTCCCGCCTGAACAAAAAACTGGACAGGTATTGCGCCAGGTCAAGAGACCCTCAAGCAATAGCTGTGGACGTTCTGGTAACACCGTGGGTGTACCAGTCAGTGTATGTGTTCCCTCCTCTGCTTCTCATACCCAAGGTACTGAGAATTATAAGACGTAGAGGAGTAAGAACTATACTCGTGGCTCCGGATTGGCCAAGAAGGACGTGGCACCCGGAACTTCAAGAAATGCTCACAGAGGACTCATGGCCTCTGCCGCTAAGAAGGGACTTGCTTCAGCAAGTACCAGGTCTGTTCCAAGACTTACCGCGGCTGCGTTTGACGGCATGGCGGTGGAACGCCAGATCCTAAGGGAAAAAGGCATTCCGGAAGAGGTCATTCCTACCCTGGTCAAAGCCAGGAAGGAGGTGACCGCAAAACATTATCACCACATGTGGCGAAAATATGTTGCGTGGTGTGAGGCCAGGAAGGCCCCACGAAGAAATTTCAACTCGGTCGATTCCTGCATTTCCTGCAAACAGGAGTGTCTATGGGCCTCAAATTGGGGTCCATTAAGGTTCAAATTTCGGCCCTGTCAATTTTCTTCCAGAAAGAATTGGCTTCAGTTCCTGAAGTCCAGAAGTTTGTCAAGGGAGTATTGCATATACAACCCCCTTTTTGTGTCTCCAGTGGCACTGTGGGATCTCAACGTAGTTCTGGGATTCCTCAAATCACATTTTAAACCGCTCAAATCTGTGGATTTGAAATATCTCACATGAAAAGTGACCATGCTGTTGGCCCTGGCCTCGGCCAGGCGAGTGTCAGAATTGGCGGCTTTGTCTCACAAAAGCCATATCTGATTGTCCATTCGGACAGGGCAGAGCTGCGGACTCGTCCCCAGTTTCTTCCTAAGGTGGTGTCAGCGTTTCACCTGAACCAGCTTATTGTGGTACCTGCGGCTACTAGGGACTTGGAGGACTCCAAGTTGCTAGATGTTGTCAGGGCCCTGAAAATATAGGTTTCCAGGACGGCTGGAGTCAGGAAAACTGACTTGCTGTTATCCTATATGCACTTAACAAACTGGGTGCTCTTGCTTCTAAGCAGACGATTGCTCGTTGGATTTGTAGCACATTTCAACTTGCACATTCTGTGGCAGGCCTGCCACAGCCTAAATCTGTCAAGGCCCATTCCACAAGGAAGGTGGGCTCATCCTGGGCGGCTGCCCGAGGGGTCTCGGCATTACAACTCTGCCGAGCAGCTACGTGGTCGGGGGAGAACACGTTTGTAAAATTCTACAAATTTGATACCCTGGCTAAAGAGGACCTGGAGTTCTCTCATTCGGTGCTGCAGAGTCATCCGCACTCTCCCGCCAGTTTGGGAGCTTTGGTATAATCCCCATGGTCCTGACGGAGTCCCCAGCATCCACTAGGACGTCAGAGAAAATAAGATTTTACTTACCGATAAATCTATTTCTCGTAGTCCGTAGTGGATGCTGGGCGCCCGTCCCAAGTGCGGATTGTCTGCAATACTTGTACATAGTTATTGTTACAAAAAAATCGGGTTGTTATTGTTGTGAGCCGTCTGTTCAGAGGCTCCTACGTTTGTCATACTGTTAACTGGGTTCAGATCACAAGTTGTACGGTGTGATTGGTGTGGCTGGTATGAGTCTTACCCGGGATTCAAAATCCTTCCTTATTGTGTACGCTCGTCCGGGCACAGTATCCTAACTGAGGCTTGGAGGAGGGTCATGGGGGGAGGAGCCAGTGCACACCACCTGATCCTAAAGCTTTATTTTTGTGCCCTGTCTCCTGCGGAGCCGCTAATCCCCATGGTCCTGACGGAGTCCCCAGCATCCACTACGGACTACGAGAAATAGATTTATCGGTAAGTAAAATCTTATTTTTTCTCCTGAAGCCAGATAAAGATCCGACAAGGGTTGAATCTTATCGTCCAATCTCCTTATTGACAACTGACGTTAAGATTCTGGCTAAAATGCTGGCGACAAGGCTGGACTCTGTGATTCTACAGTTGATTCATGATGACCAGTCAGGGTTCATGCCGGGCCGGTCCACTTTGTCAAATTTACGCAGACTTTATACTCACATCCAGGCCCCTCATGAGAACGCCTGCTCCTCGGTTATTGTTTCTTTGGACGCTGCTAAGGCGTTTAATTCAGTGGAGTGGGCCTACTTGTGGGGAGTACTAGATCGGTTTGGTATTGGACCTAATTTTAAAAGATGGGTCCAACTCCTTTATTCTGCTCCCACGGCTAGGGTTTCGGTTAATGGCCATATATCCTCTAGTTTTCCCTTACAGCGGGGGACGAGACAGGGGTGCCCGTTGTCCCCGACTCTTTTTGTGCTGGCCATTGAGCCTTTAGCTTGTATTGTTAGATCCTCCCCGTGGGTGGCGGGTTTCCGGCTTGGTGGCAGGACAGACAAAATTGCTCTCTATGCAGATGATATTCTGTTATTCATATCTGATTATCCCACTACTATACCTCATGTTCTGGATATAATTGACACGTTTGGTGGATTCTCTGGGTTGTCCATCAATTGGGATAAATCCTGTATCCTCCCACTTAGAGGCCTCTGTCCTGCTTGCCCTCCCGGGGGCTTGCCGCTGCGCTGGGTGGATTCTTTTAAATACCTGGGGGTATGGATTACTAATCGGTCCTCACAATTTATTGAGTTAAATATAAGTCCACAGCTGAACTATCTGTGGTCTTGTATTAGGGTGTGGGGTAAGCTGCCACTTACTGTCACAGGAAGAATTAATTTAATTAAAATGGTGGTTCTACCTAAACTGCTGTACGTCCTTCAGCATTCCCCTGTTTATCTTTCCCAGAAATTATTTGCTACTATAGATAGTCTTCTGTCCTCATTGGTTTGGTCCAGCCGTAGGGTTCGGATTAAATTGGACACGTTAACTAGACCCCGTGACTCAGGCGGCCTTGCCCTTCCTAAATTTAGATTCTACTATTTGGCGGCGCAGCTGTTCCACTTGATTTCTTGGATCACCGATTCCCCTGGGGATTTATTGATCTACAGTGTGCTATCGGTGGCAGGAATTGACTTGACACCTCTCCAGCTCTTATTAAGTGACAGTGTTAATCTCCTCACGATGCCGCTTGTTAAACAGGCTATCATGGTGTGGAGACAGGTACATTCTCTGCTGGGTGGGGAGGGTTGGGACCCGGACACTCCACTGACGCATACCCGTGTTCTTCCTCATTTCTCCTCACTACAAATGGACTCCTTTTGGGGTAGATAGGGCGTCAATTCTCTTACTCATTTGTACTCCTCTGATACACTTAAATCTTTTGAACAATTACAACTTGAGTTTAATATACCCACGTCATATTATTATAGGTATATCCAGCTTCGCCATGCGTGCACATCCCAGTTTAGTGCGGCGCCTCCTCTCCTTCAGAAGTCTCCTGTTCACCTGCTTCTAACTAATACTGTTGGCTCTGGGGCTGTCTCTGCTCTTTACTCTGCCCTGCTCAGTACCTATCACTCTGGTAGTCTTCCTCATCTTAAGTCTAAATGGGAAGTAGATTTGGGTCCTGTTTCCTTAGATGTGTGGGAGGAGGCTTTGGGGGCCTCACGTACGGCCACCATATCGGTTCGCTTTCAGTAGATACATTTATTTATTCTCCACCGTGTATACATCACCCCCACCCGTCTCGCTAGCATAGGGGGACGGAGTGACTCCAGGTGCCCAAAATGCGCATCTTTAGATGGTTCTTTCTGGCATTTATTGTGGGCTTGTCAGGTGGTTCAGACCTTCTGGCAGGTGGTGATTCAGATAATTACTTCCACGGGAATCCCATATGACGTGCTTACCCCCCTTGTGTGTAGCCTTGGTGTCATTGATGAGGAAGTGCTGGAAACACACTCTAGAAAGTATGTCCTTAACTTGTGTGCTTTGGCCAAGGAGCTGATAGCACGCTCCTGGATAGCGTCCTCAGGCCCTGATATAAATAAGTGGATCCCGTTAGTGAACTCGGTGGTGTCCCATGAAAAGTTTGTTTACATTTCTAGAAAAGCCCCGGACAAGTTTTATAAGGTATGGGATAGGTGGCTGTCGTCCCCACATAGTCAATGTACACGTGTGTCTATGCCGCGCTGACGCCTAGTCTCCCTTTCATGGTAATATTATCTAATTAGCTGGTAGGAAATCAATTCACTCTTGTGTATACTACATGATTGTTTGCAATTTGTTTATTCTGTTTCTCTTTTTTTTTTTAATGTAATGTCCGGTTATGCATACAACATATGCTTATTACATTAAGTGTAGATTTGGCATACTATGTTACTGTTCGTTTTAAAAAATCAATAAAAACTTATTGAATAAAAAAAAAAAAAGTGATATGTAATTGTTTTTACGTAACATTCAGGATTCTGCAGGATTTATGGTGGAATCCATGAAAGACCTGGGTTCGATGGCTGCAGGGATATCTTCCATGTCTGTCTCAGCTCGCAGCGGACTTTGGCTGCGCCAGTGGTCTGCCGACGCGGAATCCAGGAGAGGTGTGGAGACCCTACCCTACTCAGGTCAGGCTCTCTTTGGGGATGCGTGTATTTCCACGGCTACAGCGGGTAAGTCACCTTTTCTTCCCTCAGCTGCACCGGCTTCGAAGAATCCTTTTACTTATCCTGCATCATAGTCCTTTCGGGCTGCTAAAGCAAGAAAGGCCAAGCCGTCTACCAGCTTCTTTAGGGAAGGCTGGCCAAAATCCAAGAAACCTGCTGCCGCAGGTTCCCAGGAACAGAAGCCTGCTTCAGGTATGCCCAAGTCCTCAGCATGACGGTGGACTGCGCGGCCTGGAAGTGGGGGCGAGACTCAGGCATTTCAGCCACGTCTGGGTGTCGTCCGCCCTGGGTACAGGATATTGTGTCCCAGGGGTACAGGCTGGAGTTTCAAGATATCCCACCTCACCTGTTCTTCAAATCAGGCTTGCCAGCTCTGCTGGCAGACGGGGCTGTCTTACAGGAAGCCATCCAAAAGTTGGTGGAATCGCAGGTCATTGTACCAGTTCCACCCCATTTGCAAAACAAGGGTAACTATTCGAACCTTTTCGTGGTACCGAAACCGGATGGTTCGGTCATGCCCATTTTGAACTTAAAATCGCTAAACCCCTTTCTGAGGGAGTTCAAGATCAAAATGGAGTATGATGGCGGTGATATCATGTCTAGAGGAGGGGGAATTCCTGGTATCCCTGGAAATCAAGGATGCGTACCTCCACATTCCGATTTGGCCGCCACATCAAGATTTTCTCCGATTTGCACTGTTAGTCATTTTCAGTTCCAGGCCTTGCCATTTGGCCTTTCCACACGACCGAGGGTGTTTTCCAAGGTGATGGCGGAGATGATGGATCCCCGCAGAAAAGGGGTGTATATAATCCTGTATCTGGACGACCTGCTCATACAGGCATCGTCCAAGGAGAAGCTGTTACTGTCCATTGTTCTCATGACTCATCTGCTCAGGGACCACGGTTGGATCCTGAATCTTTTGAAATCACATTTGAAACCGACCAGGAGGTTGTCTTTTCTGGGAATGATCCTCGACACTGAAGTGTAGAGGGTATTTCTTCTGGAGGAGAAAGCATTGGTAATACAAACAATGGTCCGGGACATCCTGAAGCCAGCCTGGGTCTCGGTTCATTAGTGCATTCGCCTTCTGGGGAAGATGGTGGCTTTTTACGAGGCTCTGCAGTATGGGGGGTTTCATGATCGTCCCTTCCAACTGGATGATCTGGACAAGTGGTCGGGATCTCATTTACACATGCACCAGAGAATACGTCTGTCGCCAAAGGCCAGGATTTCACTCCTCTGGTGGCTTCAATTACCTCACCTTCTGGAGGGCCACAGGTTCGGGATTCAGGACTGGATCCTTCTAATCATGGATGCAAGTCTCTGGGGCTGGGGCGCAGTCACTCAAGGGGAAACTACCCAAGGAAGGTGGTCAAGTCTGGAAGCCGGCCTACCGATAAACATTCTGGAACTAAGAGCCATCTACAACGGTCTTTTCCAAGCCGCCCATCTTCTGAGAAACCGGGCTATTCAAGTGCAGTCGGACAATGTAACGACAGATGCTTACATAAACCGACAGGGTGGAACGAAGAGCAGAGCTGCAACATCAGAGGTTACCAGAATCATCCTCTGGGCAGAAAAACACACGTTGGCAATCTTAATTCCGGGGGTACACAACTGGGAAGCGGACTTCCTCAGGAGACACGATTTCCATCCAGGGGAGTGGGGTCTCCATCCGAAGGTGTTCATGGAGGTAACAGATCTTTGGGGTGTACCGCAAATAGACATGATGGCCTCTTGTCTCAACGAGAAGCTTTGGCGATATTGCTCCAGGTCGAGGGACCCGCAATCCGTGGCGGTGGACACCCTAGTGACTCCGTGGGTGTTCCAGTCGGTGTACGTGTTTCCTCCACTTCCACTCATTCCAAGTGTTCTAAAGCTCATAAGGAGAACAACAGTTCAAGCGATCCTCATTGCTCCAGGCTGGCCAAGAAGGACTTTGAGCCGAGTCCTCTTCGGGAGGCCGTTCGCCTATCAAGACTTAACACAGTTTCGTTTGACGGCATGGAGGTTGAATGCCAGATATTAGCTCGGAAGGGCATTCCGAACAAGGTTATTCCTACCCTGATACAGGCTAGGAAAGGAGCAACGTCTCAACATTACCATCGTATTTGGAAAAATTATGTATCTTGGTGCGAGTCCAAGAAGTTTCCTACGGTGGAGTTTCAACTGGGACGGTTTCTCCTCTTCCTGCAAGCAGGTGTGGCTATGGGCCTGAGGTTAGGATCCGTGAAGGTACAGATTTCGGCCTTATCCATTTTCTTCCAGAAACAATTGGCTGCCCTCCCTGAGGTTCAGACTTTTTTGAAGCGGGATGTGCCCATCCAACCTCCATTTGTGCCGCCTACGGCGCCCTGGGATCTTAACGTGGTGTTGCAGTTCCTCCAGTCGGATAGGTTTGAGCCTCTCCAGGAGTTTGAGGTCACGTTTCTTACGTGGAAGGCTGTCACTTTGTTGGCCTTAGCTTCTGCTAGATGTGTGTCTGAGTTGGGGGCTTTGTCCTGTAAAAGCCCCTACTTGATCTTCCATGAAGATAGAGCTGAGCTCCGGACACGTCAGCAGTTCCTTCCGAAGGTTGTCGGCATTTCATAGCAGCCAACCTATTGTGGTGCCAGTTGCGACTGACCCCTCAATTTCATCAAAGTCCTTAGATGTTGTAAGGGCTCTAAAGATCTATGTGAAGAGGACTGCTCGTCACAGAAAATTGGACTCTCTATTTGTCCTGTATGATCCCAAGAAAATTGGGTGTCCTACTTCTAAGCAGACGATCTCTCGCTGGATCAGGTTCACTATCCAGCATGCGTATTCTACAGTGGGCTTTCCTGTATCCTCTGTCTGTTAAGGCCCACTCTACTCATAAGGTGGGTTCTTCCTGTGCTGCTGTCCGGGGTGTCTCGGCTTTACAACTCTGCAGAGCGGCTACTTGCTCTGGGTCGAACACGTTTGCAAAGTTTTGCAAGTTCGATACTTTGGCCTCTGAGGACCTAAAGTTTGGTCAATCAGTTCTGCATGAGCCTTCACGCTCTCCCTCCCATTCTGGGAGCTTTGGTACATCCCCATGGTACTAATGTGGACCCCAGCATCCTCTAGGACGTAAGAGAAAATAGGATTTTAATTACCTACCGGTAAATCTTTTTCTCGTAGTCCGTAGAGGATGCTGGGCGCCTGCCCAGCGCTTAATTTTCCTGCAGTGGTTATCTGGTTCAGTACAACTTTGTTTTTAGTTGAGTACTGCATTGTTACTTGGTAAGTAATGTTTCAGCAGTTGCTGATGTTTCAAGCTGGTTAGCTTGGTTTGCCTTGTATGTGTGAGCTGGTATGAATCTCGCCACTATCTGTGTATAATCCTTCTCTCGAAGATGTCCGTCTCCTCGGGCACAGTTTCTAGACTGAGTCTGGTAGGAGGGGCATAGAGGGAGGAGCTAGCCCACACTCTCAAACTCTTAAAGTGCCCGTAGCTCCCAGGGGACCCGTCTATACCCCATGGCACTAATGAGGACCCCAGCATCCTCTACGGACTACGAGAAAAGGATTTACCGGTAGGTAATTAAAATCCTATTTTTGTTCTAAATCATAAAAAAAAAATCATATTTTCCTCTATTTATGTGTGTCTTGTATTAATCAATCTTATTAAACATACTACAACAGAATTAAGATATTGTAAATCTCCTCTAATAGCGATATATACTGTTGGTGCCCTCTCATGTCAGTTGTTCATTGCAGGGGAAGGAATTTAAATAGTACAATAATTTCAAATTAATCAAGAATAGTAAATCACAATATGTCGCAATTACATGTATATAGGGATAATAGGTAAGTTGTTGTATTGGTATAAAGAACGTTAGGTAATTATATGGGTTGTATTTGTGTTAGTTCATTTAATAATAACCCTAAGTAATCATCCTATATTGAGTTCCTTTATTCCTTGAACACTCTCAATACATATACTGGTTCAATAATATAGTGCACAGTGCGAGACAGTATGCTTTAATAGCAGTCCCATCCGAAAGATTGTAGTAAAAATTTTAGCCTTACAGGAAATTATGAGCTGTTTTATTAATGAATATACACATGAATATGCTGCTACAATGAGGATTCCTGCTTGATGCATTAAATAATAATCATTCTTGGGACTCCAATAATTTGTTCCTATATTTATTAGGCTATTCTTGATAGATAGATAGATATACATACATACATACATACATACATACATACATGTTTAAGATACAGTACACAGTGTAGGGCAATATGTTATGATAGCGGTCACCACCAATGGGTTACGATTATCACCCAGACAAGGTTTAAAAGCGTCTTATTATAATAGTAAACTCACACATGAATGTACTGCTATGATATTCATTGTAAGAGCTGCTTTTTGTTATGGTTTACTAATGCAGTACGTAGTGTAGATTAGTACAGTACAAAAAGTAGGGCAATATACAGTGACCGCGGTCACCACCGATAGTTTCCGATTGTCACCACGCCAGAGATTGAGAGCGGCTTATTGTAATAGCAAACATATACATAGATGTGTTACTGTGATATTGCCTATGGAAACTGCTATAGTTTAATAATGCAGTACATAATGTAAATTAATACAGTACAGTCCGCAGTGTAGGACAATATGCTGTAATAGCGACCGATGGATTATAGTTGTCACTCCACCAAATGTATTGCTGTGATATTATCTGTGAGAACTGCTATAGTTTAATAATGTAGTACGTAATGTAGATCAGTACAGTATTTAGTGTAGGGCAATATTCTGTAATAATGGTCACCACCGAGTTGTCACCGCGCCAGAGGTTAAATGCGGTTTACTGTAATGATAGACGCACACATGGATGCATTTTTTGTGATATTGACTGTATAAACTGCTCCTTGTTACAGTTTAATAATACAGTACATAGGGGGTAATTCCAAGTTGATCGCAGCAGGACATTTTTTAGTAGTATGGCAAAACCATGTGCACTGCAAGGGGGGCAGATATAACATTTGCAGAGAGAGATTTGGGTGGATTATTTTGTTTCTGTGCAGGGTAAATACTGGCTGCTTTATTTTTACACTGCAATTTAGATTGCAGATTGAACATACCCCACCCAAATCTATCTCTCTCTGCACATGTTATATCTGCCCCCCCCTGCAGTGCACATGGTTTTGCCCAACTGCTAACAAAAATCCTGCTGCGATCAACTTGGAATTACCCCCATAGTGCGAGTCAGTACAGTACACAGTGTAGGGCAATTTGCTTTAGTAGTGGTCATTTTACAGCATATTACAGCATATTCCCCTACACTAAGTACTGCATATAAGTTTGTTCTTTGTGGCAATACAATCCAATTTTAATTGATTTAATAAGTGTTATATTTTAAATTAATCAGTGCAACTTAGACAGATCCTTCTCTTTCTCCTTTTTTTTTTGTCTTTTCCTTGATAACATGATCTGTGGTAGCACCCCCACATTTTGATATACAATTATATTATTCTATTATTATTATTAGGGGTTTCCTTTAAACTAAAAATGAACCCTCTATGACAGAGATAATAATTTATTTCCTGTGCAACGGACCTTCCCTGTCCCCGCTACTCCTTTTTATGTGCATAAACGTGGTTCGTTCAATCACAATTTAATTCCATTAGAAAAACACCTGGCTAAGGGATTCTTCTTCATAGAAATAAAATCCATTATCATTTCAAATATGTGTTTGTTTGGTGAAGTCTTTATTATTTTCATATTAAAATATGAATCACTCCAAAATTCAACTAATAAGCTTAACCTCTTCAGCGATATTGGCACGTATGTGTACGTTTACTTAAAAATAACGGTTATCGGACATTCCGGTGTGCGGGCTGACCTGATTGGCCGCATCTTAGCAGAGCTCTCCGTCCTGCCTGGTGAATAATCACCCTTTTCACCAGCCGAACCAGAACCAGGACCCGCTGTTACTACCATCTGGGTCTGGAGATACTGCGGGGCCAAGAGGAGTTGATTTCCGGCTCACTCCTGCACGTCTTTCACCGCCGGAGTCAGCACACTCGGTGTGCGGAGGGCGGCGCCAGGAGCTCCAGCTGTGGGTGCACGAGTCCAGGGAGCAAGTACCACGCTGCCTGCCTCCCGCAGACACTGCACTCAGGGATAGGGGTCACTTTTCACTCCCTGCCTGCTGCTCATAAACTCTCTCCTGCTGGGTTTATCACCCCCACGCTACTACCTCTTTGTCCCAGCGGCTGCATTGGGGAACAGAGGACTCCCTTCCTTCCTCTCTCTCTCCCTCCTCCACTCTGGCATCCTGATAAGTGGCTAAGACACTGTACCCTGTTTTTCCCATGCGGTCAACGTCTGTGCTGCTGCATATACCCTTGTGTAAAGCCAGGTTTTACATGAGGCAACATACCTATCGCTGCTGCTGCTTATGCATCTGTGAGTACCCAAGTGATATGTGTCGTCGTGTCCACTACTGTCACTGCTGCATATGTACCTGTGAGATACCAAGTGATATGACACCATATCTGCAGCTGCTGCTTGTGCAGCTGTGAGACACCAAGTGATATATGACACCATGTCAGCTGCTGCTTGTGCACCTGTGAGATTCCAAGTGATATATACGCCACCGTGTTTGCTGCCACTGCTGCTGCTTACGCACCTGTGAGACATCCAGTGACATTTGAGATTTAACATCATCTTTGTGACACTTCTTCCCTGCTCTATACTGGGTCATACTGATCTAACGACCCTGGTCATGAAAAGATATGTTGCCAAAACGCCACGGGTGACCACAGGCTCCCAAAATAAAAATAAAACGTCGTCTAAAGATACCTATTCGTATCACCATATGTCCCTGCCGGGGAGATTCCACTGATGGGCTGACAAATTCAGTCCTTCCTCTGTTCAACGGGCCAATGAAATCTTGGACATTATTTCAACTCTTTTAGATGCTAAATTGGCTCCATTAATGGAGGCTATTAACTCGGCTGCTTCTCAAATAACGCAACACACCAAACGTCATGTGCATGCTGATGACCGCATTTTCACTTTAGAGAATGACCATCATGAGGCCGTATTGCAATTGCAAACACATGACTCCACCCTTGCGGCTTTAACCAATAAAATCGAAGATCTTGAAATTCGCAGTCTGTGGAACATCCTGCGCCTTATTGGCCTTCCAGAATCGGTCCGCCCCAAAGATCTTATGGATCTGGTCTCTCACTGGCTCCCTGAGACTCTGGGTCTTCCTTCTTCTCCTACATCATACTTTGTGGAAAGAGCGCACCGTCTCGGTCCTAACAGTCATCTCAACAACGCCCTAGACCGGTGATCTTCAAGCTCTTGAACTAGCTAGACAAGGTGAAAATCATGCAGGCTTACCGCAAATCCAACAACCTTTGCTATGAGGACTCCAAATTACGTCTTTTTCAGGACCTTTCAAGTTTCTTCACAACGCAGGGAATTCTCTCCGGTCTGTATAGAAATTTTTTCACAAAACTTTCGATTTGCCCTCCTTTACCCTGCTAAACTGAGGATCTTTCATGCCGGCAAACCACACTATTTAGAAACCCCTGGAACTGCCCACAATTTCCTACGCTCTTTATCCTAATCCTCCTCTGATTCACGCATGGACGATGCTGTTTGACTGAACATGTTTTGATAAGTATTGTCTAATCTCCTTTCTCTCCCTTTAAATGGATGACACAATGTTATGTTTATTTTTTCTGTCGCGGGGTATTTCCCCCCGCTATAATGTGGATGCCTGAGTATTTTTCCTACCCATTCCCCACTACCCTTCTCTTACTAGTCTTGATAATATTTTAATTGTATTGCGATGGTTCTTAGAACTGTCAATTTGGGTTCAAAAATGTTAAAAATCTTTGGACATGTGGCAATTGTTATATGCTACTTACATGTACTGTAATATGTATTGTTTTTTCTGGTTTACGTTTTGTATTTCTTTTTGCTGGTTATCTTTGGTCCCTCCCCTGCTCACTGGGACAGGTTGATGTACTTATCCTTACGGCTTCCCCTTCCATGTTCCACCAGATTGGGTGTTGGATGATGTTAAGGTCTTCTGATACCGCAGTCCTCATGGACAAATTGAAGATTTCTCTTAAGCTGGTCTCTTGGAATGTGGAAGGGTTGAACACCCCAATTAAGAGGATGAAAATTTTAAGTACTCTCAAAAAATTTCACCCCACTGTGGCGTTTTTACAAGAGACACACTGGTGGCTCACGGACCCGAATGTAGTGCGGGATAATTGGATTGGTGATTATAAATGTGCCTCTTACACTACATAAACTAGGGGAGTGTTGCTCTTATTTAATAAATCTTTGAATAATTATATAGAATGAATGGATTGATCCTGATGCAAGATTTTTTTTTTTGAAGGTGGATATTGAACGGGAACGGTTTACCTTAGCATGCATTTACGCCCCCACAGGGCCGAATGTGGCCTTTTTTTTTACGCTCTGTTAACCTACAAGGATGGATGGAAGGTTCTTTCATTTTGGGGGGTGATCTAAATGTATTCTTTCACCCTTCCCTCGATGTGTCAGGTGGGCCCAGGCAGACTGGATCCAGTAGATCCGCCCCGTCCATGATCATGCCCCCATTACCCTTAGACTTACCCTATCGACGCCTCGTCCATATTCTCATAATTGGCGCTTCCTAGACTACCTAGCCTCCTGATGATTTAAAACTTTACTTAACCCAATCCTGTCTTAACTATGCCCAGAATAATAGTGTCCATATGGATGATATAAATCTTTTTTGGCAGGCTTCAGAACCGGTCCTTTGTGGCCACATTATCTTATGTCACCACTAAGAAAAAACATTTCCAGGCCAGATTGTCCCATGCAACCCACAAAGTTACCTCAGTACCTCAACATACTCGCAATTGCTAGCTAATCCTTCTGAATCTCATCGACTATTATACAAGGATGCCAAGTCGATCCATGACACCATTTGTGCTGAGTAGGCTAAACTACTCTTATCATTTCAATCTAATAGATATTTCTGATGGGATAATCGCCCCAGGAAATTGTTGACTAACTTAGTGAAAGCTTCCTCTGCCCCTAAACGCATCCCATCCATTCAAACTGGCCAGGGCTCCCTAGCACTGACTCCGGAGACAATTAGTGATGTTTTACTTTAATTTTTTTAAACCATCTACACAGCACCCCCTGATCAGCCCGTCAAGGGTCTGGACGACTTAACTCAGGCAGGCCGGCCTACCCATTCTGATGATTATAGAGAACTTCTTAGTTCTCCCATCACAGACGCAGAATTGGAGATGGTATTTAAATCTTTACCTAACGGAAAGGCCCCAGGTCCAGATGACCTATCTGCCGCATACTACAAACTCCTCTCCCCACACGTTCGGGAACTCCTTTCTAGACTCCCTAATTCAATCCTTATAGGTCATTCGGCCCCTCGTGATTTTAATACCGCTAGGGTAATTGTTCTACCCAAACCAACTAAAGACCCTATACCTTAGTTTCTTCGTATAGACCGATTTCCCTCTTGAATCAAGATTTTTACTAAAATAATCCAGTTGGTTTTGCCTAAATTATTACATCCTGTGCAGACAGGTTTTCTTTGCAACAGCCATTCAGTTCGTAACATCCGCTCCCTGTTGGTGGCTATGATTAAGGCACATAACTCTCGGGAGATGGGAAACATAGTGACACCGATAAGGCCTTTGACAGGGTATCTTAGACTTCTTCAATATCAGGAATTTGGCCCGGACTTTTTACATGTGTTTCAAATCCTTTACCACCAACCACTTGCCTATTTGACAATTAATGCCCATAACACCAGTTATTTTACATTGCATCGTGGCACCAGGCAAGGTTGTCCCCTCTCCCCACTTTTGTTCATCTTGGCATTAGACCCCCTTTTTCTGCATTTTTTTAAAGGAAGATAGATGGCATGGAATTAAACTGAACCATCTGGAATTTAAATTCTCCATTTGCCAATGACATCTTGCTTTATTTTAGTAACTCCCATGCGGCACTGCCCCATTTGTTCTCAATTTGAATTCCTTTGAATTAGTCTCTGGGTTTAAAATTAACTGTTCAAAAACCAAAGCTTTGGCCTTTTTTCCCTTTGCCAAAACTGTCTGGGGATTTTTGTTTCCCTTTCACTGGGCATCAGATGATATCACATATCTCAGTATAAAATTCCCTAATCATCCCTCAAAACTATAGACCTTAAATGTTTCCTCACTTCTTGCCAGGACTTATACTGACTTCTCTAAATGGGGTCACCTCCCTTTGACATACACTGGCCGCTGTCATTTATATAAAATGATAACCTTTCCATGGTTTTTAGATGTATTGCAGATGCTCCCATTGATCCCGCCTAAAGATAACATTCACCCAACTGAACAAAGCATTGACCAAATTTATTTGGGTAGGTAAATGGCTAAGGGTCTCGCTATTTAAATTGCAACAACCAAGGACCCTGGGTGGTCTAAATTTGCTGTGTTTGCGCACTTATGCAATGGCGGCAAACTATAGAGTTGCTTTGGACTGGATTAATGGGCGCAGTGTATATGCAAATCAACAGCTAGAACAAACCTTCATACCGAACTGGGACCTGGTCTCCTTGCTACATGCTACGCCCCACTTCATGCCTAATTTTGTAAAAGTTAATGTCCTGTTGTGTTCTACCTTTATGGTGTGGAGGACGGTGCGCTCCAAATCGAAATTGTCGCTGCAAACCTCTTTTTCTCTTACGTCCTAGAGGATGCTGGGGACTCCGTAAGGACCATGGGGAATAGACGGGCTCCGCAGGAGACATGGGCACTAAAAAGAACTTTAGGTATGGGTGTGCACTGGCGCCTCCCTCTATGCCCCTCCTCCAGACCTCAGTTTAATACTGTGCCCAGAGGAGACTGGGTGCACTACAGGGAGCTCTCCTGAGCTTCCTGAAAGAAAGTATTTTGTTAGGTTTTTTATTTTCAGGGAGCCTGCTGGCAACAGGCTCCCTGCATCGTGGGACTGAGGAGAGAGAAGCAGCCCTACTTAAATGCTAGACTCGGCTTCTTAGGCTACTGGACACCACTAGCTCCAGAGGGAGTCAGAATGCAGGTCTCCCCTAGCGGTTCGTCCCGGACCCGCGCCGCCGTCCTCCTCGCAGAGCCGGAAGATAGAAGCCGGGTGAGTATAAGAAGATAGAAGACTTCAGAGGCAACAGAAGACTTCAGATCATCAATGAGGTAACGCTGCGCGCCATTGCTCACACACAGAACACACACACAGCGCACACTGTGGGGTGCATGGCGCGGGGGGCGCCCTGGTCAGCAATGTATACCTCTAGGGCTGGCTATGATTTGATTTACACTGTTTAGTGGTATTTCAGAGTATCCCCGCCAGTTTGTTTTAAAAAAAGCGGGACCGAAGCCCGCCACTGAGGGGGCGTGGCTTCTTCCTCAGCACTCACCAGCGCCATTTTCTCCACAGCACACACTGAGAAGCTGGCTCCCCGGACTCTCCCCTGCTGATCACCGGTGACAGGGTTTTAAAGAAGGTAGGGGGGCACATAATTTGGCGCAGTGAATATATATATATATATATATATATATATATATACACACTATATCTGGGTACATTTTTGTTTTTCCAGGGTTATTGGCGCTTGGTGTGTGCTGGCATACTCTCTCTGTCTCTCCAAAGGGCCTTGTGGGGAAACTGTCTCCAGATAGAACTTTCCCTGAGTGTGTAGTTTGTCAGTACGTGCGTGTCGGCATGTCTGAAGCGGAAGGCTCTCCTAGGGATGAGGTGGAGCGCATGAGTGTGGTGTCGCCGTCGGCAACGCCGACACATGACTGGATGGATATGTGGAATATTTTAAATGCAAATGTGAATTTATTGCACAAACGTTTGGACAAAGCAGAGTCCAGGGACGGTACGGTGGGTCAGACCCTGCCTTTCCCTATGTCACAGGGGCCTTCGGGGTCTCAAAAGCGCACACTTTCTCAGATAGTTGACACAGATACCGACACAGATTCTGACTCTAGTGTCGATTATGATGATGCGAGGTTGCAGTTAAAGTTGGCAAAGAGTATTCATTATATGATTATTGCTATAAAGGATGTGCTGCATATTATAGATGACCCCGCGGTGCCTAATCCTAAGATCTACATGTTTAAAGAAAAGAAGCCTGAGGTTACCTTTGCACCTTCCTTTGAATTAAATGAGTTATTTGAAAGTGCTTGGGAAACTCCAGATAAGAAACTGCAGATTCCCAAAAGGATTGTTATGGCGTATCCTTTCCCGATCAAGGACAGGATACGGTGGGAATCCTCCCCACGGGTGGACAAGGCGTTGACGCGCCTTTCCAAAAAGGTGGCGCTGCCGTCTCAGGATACCGCTGCCCTCAGGGATCCTGCTGACCGCAAGCAGGAAACTACCTTGAAGTCAATTTACACACATACCGGTACATTACTCAGACCGGCAATAGCGTCGGCTTGGGTTTGTAGCGCTGTACTAGCGTGGACCGATACCTTATCTGCTGATATGGATACGATGGATAAGGAAACTATTTTATTGACCCTGGGCCATATTAAGGATGCGGTCTTTTATATGACAGAGGCTCAGAGGAATATAGGCATACTGGGGTCCAGAGTGAACGCTATGGCTATTTCACGCCTCAACAAAAAACTTCCGAGATATTGCGCCAGGTCAAGGGACCCTCAGGCGTTTGCAGTGGATGCACTGGTGACACCGTGGGTGTTTCAGTCGGTCTATGTGTTCCCCCCCCTCTTCCTCTCATCTCAAAGATACTGAGAATCATAAGGCGAAGAGGAATTCGGACAGTTCTCATTGTTCGAGATTGGCCTCGAAGGGCCTGGTATCCGGATCTGCAGGAGATGCTCACCGAAGATCCGTGGCCTCTTCCTCTAAGGGAAGACCTGTTACAACAAGGGCCCTGTCTATTCCAGGACTTACCGCGACTGCGTTTGACGGCATGGCGGTTGAACGCAGGATCCTAGCGGAGAAGGGCATTCTGGAGGAGGTCATTCCTACTCTGATAAAGGCTAGGAAGGAGGTGACATCGAAACATTCTCACCGTATCTGGAGGAAGTATGTGTCTTGGTGCGAAGCCAAGACTGCTCATTCGGCAGAATTCCATCTGGGCCGTTTTCTCCACTTCCTCCAAACTGGAGTGAAGTTAGGCCTAAAATTAGGCTCCATTAAGGTTCAGATTTCGGCCCTATCCATTTTCTTTCAAAAGGAATTGGCTTCTCTTCCAGAAGTACAGACTTTCGTGAGGGGGGTGCTGCATATCCAGCCTCCTTTTGTGCCCCCGGTGGCACCATGGGACCTTAACGTGGTGTTACGGTTCCTTAAGTCTCACTGGTTTGAGCCTCTTCAGACAGTTGAATTAAAGTATCTCACTTGGAAAGTGGTCATGCTATTGGCCTTGGCGTCGGCACGGCGGGTGTCGGAGTTGGCGGCTTTGTCTCACAAAAGCCCTTACCTAATTTTCCATGTGGATAGAGCTGAGTTGCGGACTCGTCCTCAATTTTTGCCTAAGGTGGTTTCTTCTTTTCATTTGAACCAACCTATTGTGGTGCCGGTGGCTACAAGGGACGTGGAGGATTCAGAGTCCCTGGATGTGGTCAGGGCATTGAAAATTTACGTGGCCAGAACGGCTTGGGTTAGGAAAACGGAGGCCCTGTTTATCCTATATGCAGCCAACAAGGTTGGCGCTCCTGCGTCTAAACAGACTATTGCTCGCTGGATCTGTAATACGATTCAGCAGGCTCATTCTACGGCTGGATTGCCGTTACAAAAATCTGTTAAGGCCCATTCCACTAGGAAGGTGGGCTCTTCTTGGGCGGCTGCCCGAGGCGTCTCGGCATTACAGTTGTGCCGAGCAGCTACCTGGTCGAGTTCAAACACCTTTGCAAAGTTTTACAAGTTTGATACCCTGGCTGAGGAGGACCTTGTGTTTGCTCAATCGGTGCTGCAGAGTCATCCGCACTCTCCCGCCCGTTTGGGAGCTTTGGTATAATCCCCATGGTCCTTACGGAGTCCCCAGCATCCTCTAGAACGTAAGAGAAAATAAGATTTTAAACCTACCGGTAAATCTATTTCTCCTAGTCCATAGAGGATGCTGGGCGCCCGTCCCAGTGCGGACTAAATGCTGCAAGACTTGTCTATAGTTTGCTTACATAAGGGTTATGTTACAGTTTTAATCAGTCTCGGGCTGATGCTGTTTTGTTTCATACTGTTACATGGTTCGAATATTCCATATTTTACGGTGTGGATGGTGTGGGCTGGTATGAATCTTGCCGTTAGTTTAACAAAAATCCTTTTCCTCGAAATGTCCATCTCCCTGGGCACAGTTCCTATAACTGAGGTCTGGATGAGGGGCATAGAGGGAGGAGCCAGTGCACACCCATACCTAAAGTTCTTTTTAGTGCCCATGTCTCCTGCGGAGCCTGTCTATTCCCCATGGTCCTTACGGAGTCCCCAGCATCCTCTACGGACTAGGAGAAAAAGATTTACCGGTAGGTTTAAAATCTTATTTTCCTGACCCTTTGGGGTAATCCCAATTTTGAACCACATAATACTTATCCGATATTTTATACATGGTACAAAGGAGGTCTAAAATATGTCCACCATTTTCTACGTAAAGATGATTTAGTCCTGCTCACACATTCACAGTTATTGGAACGGTTTCCATCCTTGACGATCCCCTTATTTCCCTTTTTACAGGCGAGTAGCTACAGTATGTACAAAAAGTTTCTGTCCACTCTGACTGAGATAGATAGGACCAACACTTTAGATAAAGCATTGCGCCATGATCCCAATGGTCTCTTTTCTACGGCTTTTATATACACCCAATCACGTCCTTTTCCCAGACCTTTCACTGAAATCCATTTTAGATGCCACTATGACTTTAGATAAAATATTGGTCTTGATCTCCTATACAGAGATGCACTTGTTTTAAATGCGGCTTGCCGGAAGCAGACATAGTTCATTGGTTGTGGTCCTGTCCAAAGGTACAAGCCCTATGGCAGGCACTTCAACTATATATTGCGATTGTATTCAATTCACTACAGGTTGAGTCTCCTTGATCCAAAATGCTTGGGACCAGAGGTATTTTGGATATGGGATTTTTCCGTATTTTGGAATAACTGCATACCATAATCGGATATCATGGTGATGGGACCTAAATCTAAGCACAGAATGCATTTGTTACATATACACCTTATACACACAGCCTGAAGGTCATTTTAACCAATATTTTTTATAACTTTGTGCATTAAACAAAGTGTGTCTACATTCACACAATTCATTTATGTTTCATATACACCTTATACACACAGCCTGAAGGTCATTTAATACAATATTTTTAATAACTGTGTATTAAACAAAGTTTGTGTACACTGAGCCATCAGAAAACCAAGGTTTCACTATCTCACTCTCACTCAAAAAAGTCCGTATTTCGGAATATTTGGATATGGGATACTCAACCTGTATTACTAAATCCTGGGCATTTGGGGGTATTTACCCTAAGACTCCTATGTTATCTAAAGGTAATCGTAATTTACTTGTCAAACTGGCCGCGGCAGCAAAAAAAGATACTCTCCCAATGGATCTCCCCGGATTCCGTATCCATTGCACTGCCCCAGAATTTCATTCTTATTTCACTTAGATTGGACCAACACCACGCTTCACAAAGAAAAATTGACTGAGAAATGTTTTGACACATGGCTCCCATACATTCATACTCTATCCCCGTCACTAAAAGAGGCCTTACAGAAATGCTTTCAAAATACTAATTGGTACAATCTGACACTGTTAGACTCTGGTGTTCCATTCTGTCTTGCCCCTGGATAGGGGTATCATTTCCCCTCCCAAAGCTGTAATTTGAACATATTATATCTGTGTTCTGCGCCTTACAAATTACCCTGTTCATGCTCTTGACTTTCTTATGTTGTACTGTTTCTTCCCTTGATTGCTTGCTGTAATATTATACAAGACATCTCCGATTCTGTTCTGTATATTTGTGCAGTATATGTATATTGCTTGTATTGCTTTTGCCTGCCAATAAACTTTTTGAAAAAATAAACAACAAAAACGGTTATTTTTAATTGTAAAGCTTTTTAAAGTTTCAATATATATTCATAACTAAATTGATCAATATAATCAATATTTAAAATCTATTTACAGACAACACAATAAAAAACAGATACATACTCTAGATATGTTTAGGAACTGTGATTGTATTCATTGAATGGGTTTTTTGTATTGTGTCTATTTAATTGAACGCAAATAGTGAACGTCCCCATTTGTGGACATTTAGCGCTCTTAAGTATTTTTGTGTCAGTGTATTTTCTTAATGTATTTTTGTACCATTGCTCATGCAGGCATCTGACTGAGTGTGGGACTGTGACAGGTCTGTGCGTGATTCCACGCAGGTGTTAAGGCTGTACGCTGATTGGCCCTGTGAGAAAGTGATAAAGGCAATCAAAGCTAGCAATGGTCTCTATTGCCTAGCAGCAGCCTAGAGAGGGAAGGGAATGAGCCAGTCTCATCTGAGACAGAGAGAGACGGCCTCCATCACACCCAAGAAGTTCCCCTGATCTCTACATATGCAGGAATAGCACCGCAAGGCATCATGTGCAAGATGAGACAGAAAACTAAAGTAATATGCTGAAGTAACAAGGCAGTTCGCTGTCAACCAATACAATAAGTTTATGGGGGGAGTAGATATATGCAGCACAATGATTTCTCACTATCCTCATTCAATCAGAAATTGTAGCATAGGATTGCGTTCCATTTTCTTAATGTCTCCATAGTAAATGCATGGAAACCTTTTCAAATATGGCAAGAAAACAAACACGAGTTGACTAGAAATCAAAGTGGGAATTGCAGCAACAAAAATTCAAATGTGGAAACACCAAAGTAAAAAGCAAAATGTTGGAAGAAGGTTGTACCTGAAACAAGATTGGATGGAGTTGGACATTATCCCCAAAAAATGGATCTTAAGAATCCTGCACGATGCCATAGCAAAATCTGTACCATACGCACTCGCTAGTTTTTGCGGAAATTGCAAAAGATTCAGTGTATCCAGAATGTATGGAATCATTTCATACTTAACCATCAGCAAAGACCAATGTCTTTTCACCGCTTATATAAAACCTTTTTGGTTAACTTGTTTTTCATCTGTTCAATAAAATGTATGGAAAAAAACATTTGTATGTCTTTAACATTTTAAAAGTGAACAACCATTTACTCTAACAGTAAGGGATATTTCTCTCCCAAAAATTCAATTTCAGAGCTTCCTAATTCAATATTTTGTATATTTTAGTACAGTATTTCTGAAAACCACCCTTATAGTAATTTCTTTTGCCGATTTCTTTTAAATATTTTATTAAGTAGATATTAGATTTTTTCTTTGTCTCCATACTAATATCTTATCACCCAATTGTTGGGACACCATGATTTGATTTATTTAAACAAAAAAAAAAATTATTAAATTTTTTTTCTCCTCTATTGTGTAAGGGGGTTGGAGCATCTTAGGGAAACGCATATAAGCACAAAGTATATGGCATTCTTGCCCATCATTGAAAACAATCTATTGCATTTTTACTTCACTTTTGCAATCTTGAGCTCTAACAAAACCCAAAAAAATTCTCTTTATCTCCTTTTCTAATAAGTAACTTATTGCAATTTCTTTCCCAGATGCAAAGACCTCGAGAGAGATTTTTGAATTCACATTGAAGGCCATAAATCCTCAGGTACTGTTCCTACAGCATTTGTATTAGCATTTATGTTCCATGATTTACATGCATCATTAAATATATATTTTTCTTTTACACAGATCGACCAGAAAAGATATGCTGTGCCATCGGGTCAGTCTATACATGTTCTGTTTTTGGTTTGATAGAAATGTCTGTTTAGATTACTTTTTTTGTTTTTTTATTCAGATGTTAACTTGTCCATGCTTTGTCCACGTCGTGCCCAGTTTTGCCACCTCTGTATGTGGTCAAATTAGGTAGTAATCCTGTGGCTGTTGTTGCCATCTTAACATAATTAATTATATAAATGGATTGCTGGCCCTTGCCGGTCTCTATTACTAATAATCTCCTATCACACAGTTTAAACTATTTGTCCTATCAAGATAATTTATCACATCAAATCACCCAAGATGATTCATGTTGAGCAAATTTCATCTGGAATAGTCATTTTATTGGTTTATCATCTGCTCTTCAAACCTTTAAAAAAACACTATTGATAGATTGACACATTTAACACATGTTGGCCCAGATTTATCAAGCCTTGGAGAATGATAAATTGCATGGTGAAAAGGTACCAGCCACTTAGTTCCTAACTGACATTTTTCAAACGCAGCCTGTAACATGGCAGTTAGGAGCTGATTGGCTGGTACTTTATCACCGTGTCTTCTAATTTTATTTCACACTGCCCACCCCGCAGCAGCTCAAATTCTGACATTATGGGGGATATTCAGTTGTTTGAAAAGTCAGTTGGGTATCTGTTTTTTCCTATCTAATAAACAGAAAAAACAGACACCCAACCTATTTTTCAAACATTTGAATTCCCCCCCCTAAATGTCACTATGCTGCCACTTCACATTATATGTTACACTATGCATGCTGCCACTTCACATTATGTCACATTATGCACGCTGCCACTTCACATTGTTTGCCACACTGTGCATGCCCCAATTTACATTATGAAAAGCTAACCCCCCCCCCCCCCCCCGCCCCATTAGTATTTTTAACGAACTTGCTGATCTGCGCTATGATTGCAGCCTTTTGCTGCGCCACCCAGCAGTAACTGCGGACATCACAAAGGCCCTATTGCTGGACTACCCTAGAGTATCATATGCTACACTATGCATGCTTCCAATTCACATTATATGTCACAATATGCATGCTGCCAATTCACATTATAGGTCTCAATATGCATGCTACCAATTCACATTATATGTCACAATATACATGCTGCAAATTCACATTATATGTCACAATATGCATGCTACCAATTCACATTATATGTCACAATATGCATGCTGCAAATTCACATTATGAAACTGTCTTCTGATTATATGACACGCTACCCCCTTCCCCAGTAGTTTTTTTTACTAACTTGCTGATCTCAGCTATGAAAGCAGCCTCTTTGCTGCGCTACCCAGCAGTTAGCAGTTACTGCAACATCACAAAGGCGCTTTTGCTGAGCTACCCAGCAGTAACTGCTACTTCACATAGACAGTATTGCTGGACTAACCTAGATTAACTGCTGACATCCCAAAGACAGTGTTGCTGGGCTACCCTAGAGTAACTGCTGACATCACAAAGAGAGGATTGCTGCGCTACCCTAGAGAAACTGCTGACATCACAAAGGCAGTTTTACTGGGCTGTCCCCCACTTTTCATATACTGTACACAGGGGCTGCAAACTAAAATTCTCAAACTCCCATTGTGACCCATGTGTAGTTAACACAAATTATCTAAGTGAATAGCAGAATGTTACAACGGAGGTTGTTTTTTTTTTTTTTTTTTTTTTGCCGCATTAAACAATTTTTCGTTCAACTCGCTGCTAATTGAATTGGCCCCATAAATGTGTTGCCAAAGTTGCATGGACATTTGAAGTGAGTGACTGGGGGCCAGCTGGCCGCCTAGGCTCCCATGTGATTTAGTGACTTTGATATTGGGAAATACATATTAGATGCTTTTTTAACACTCCTGCAACCAACTGAGAGAGAATGTGAGGCCATTTAAAAAGTTCACATTGGGGGGGGGGTATTCATTTGCATTTGGGCGCAATGTTTTTGCTGCAAGAAAAACCTTTGTCTTTGTGGCAAATTTTGGATTACCATGGGTAACTGCGCTCCCGATACCCATGATATCCAATTGAAAAAAAAAATTCATGCAGGGTTTTCAGCTTGAAAACAACGCAGTGTGAGAGCAAACAAAAATGACCTACGCGGTTCACGGTCATCTCCCCTCCATCTTTCCACTGGGGAGGTGGGTGCTGGGAGATGTAGTTCTCCCTGCTGCTGCCTCCGAGGGGGTTACACACACACACACACACACACACACACACACACACACACACACACACACACACACACACACACGTGTACTACTACACAGGACTAATTTCAGAGGCAGGCTTGTCTCAGGTCCTCGAAGTCCTTACACATGAATCGCGCATGCGTAGTGACCACTGGGAAGGAAAATAGCATTGCAGTGCGGCAACAGGTGGCGAAGAGGATGGGAGGACTGCATCACCAGAGCTGTAACTTAAAGAATCAAAATAATGCCCGCAGGGGCGTTCGTACGTTCAGGTGCAGAGTGACAGCATATCACCACAATAAGTCGGTGAATTGGCAGACCATACATAAAGATCGTTAAGGTCAGAATAATACATCTGCCCCTCGGTTCTCAGGACCCCACACAGTATATGGTTTCCAGGTCACCTGTGGATTTTTAAAATGCGACAGTTGTTGATACGCAGTGTACCTGCCAGGAGACCTGGAAAACGTGATCTGCTGGGGGTCCTTGAGGACCGTGTTTGGGAACCACTGATCTAAGCTATCCTGCGTAATCAGTAGCAAAATGAATAATTGGGAAAAAAATGTCTTCCTTTCACGCAAAATCACATAACTGAGCCCTGTGGTAGTCCTTTGTTGAAATGGGTTTCCTGCCTGTGAGCGTTCAGTAGTGTGCATCACACAGTCTGCTATCCCTTTTTCTTATTGTTCAGGATCTTGGCATCAACAGCCGCACAGTTTAAGCAAGTCACGCTGACCACTGATGGTATTATGTTCCCAGAGTTAATACATCTAGCCTTACTACTATAGTATTGATCAATGTTTGCTTTTTACATTATCAAGATTCTTTATGGTTTACTTTGTGAGGATGTACACCATTGTTGGAAATGGGTATGTGTGGTAAAAAAATTCCACAGGACCTTCATGGCATCTACATCAAATGTTGAGCAGAAGCAGATTTCATCCTGTTGACATCTAGTTGACACACAGCTCCAAATTGCAAAGGAATGATCCCTGATGAGATTGTTAACTCTCCGGCACCAGAGGTGCGACCAACCAACATGTTTTTGGTGACATTGTCTGGACAAATGATGATAGAACTTGAGTTTCTGGAACACTTGTGATTTGAAATGTGCAGACCACTCATGGAGAAATGCACTGACATCTGTCTGAAACCAGTATACACTATTCAAGATTAGGTAAATATGTTCTCTTCTGAAAAAAACTTCTCTGTTCACCCATTGTCAAACAGACACTGGAAATGCCAGCCTTTTAATAGGGACCATATATTGTTCTTGCTTTCTCTTGGCAATGTGCCGGAAGCAAAGTTGAAGACCCGTTCCTTTCTGTACCATTGATTATAAATCTCAACAATTCAGTCTTGAAGCTGTCTACAAGAGCATTAGTGGAGTGCCTTGGGTTGAAATGATTTGTTTGGTTATTGTGCCAAAATCCTGTGTTAATAGAAATCCCGCCCCCTGTGTTCTTCTTGCACCCTGATTAACACCCCCATAGACGCATGGACTTGTGCTATGGCAGCTTCTGCTGATTGGCTGAGAGCATCTGCCAATCAGCACTTCAACAATGTGCAGTGCAGGGAACCTCGTGGGTGATATCATTCCAGGTACCAAGCTATACATATTGTACAGCAGGTACAGTTTGACTCTGGTAACTGCATTTTTTATTTTTTTACCAAGACCCTGAACTAATACTTAGACAAGGGGACCGAGCACAGCCAAGGAGTAGGTTAGTATGAAGTGTGTTTAATAAAGGGTTAAAACATTCTGTGTGTGTTGTCATTATTTTAATATTTTCTTTGCAGTGTGACTACAGGTGCCAAAGGGCCCTTAATGTCTAAGCATGCTGGCACTTGTGGTTCTCCAACTGCCAGCATGTTGGGGCAGGCATACAGAGGACTTGAATTTCAGATATGAGCAACAATATTACTTGTATCTTTTACTCCATGAACACTGTACAACCGTCACCAGGGGTGTGTGATATAGCTCTGGGCTTTAAAGCCCACTCCTAAGGGTTCCTCCGGTCCCCGCTTCCTAAGGAATTACAGGTCTGGGCTGACAAGTTTTGGGGTATTTTACATGATGGCAGGGGAACCCTATAAAGTGTATCTCCCTGTTGTTGCATAAGCACCAACTGGTTCAGCCTGGTGCTGGTAGCTGAAAAATGCGGAAACTCCACGCTGGTTTAACCCCCAAATTTCCAGTACCAGACCGGTCTCAGAGGTGCTGGTTATGCAGTTGTTGGGGGGCCTCACGCAAAGTTTATTTCTAAAACTATTTACAGTAGAATACACCAAAGCCTGAACAGAGCAACGATCTGTATCAACTACACATTGTCAGCAGATTCATACTATCTTTCAGCGGATTCTTTTATAAAGGTAGAATATGACTGAAATAGCACATACCTAAAACGGATGGTTCATAATAGACAGTCAAAAATGCTCTTTAGTAAATTTGAGTCTAAATCTTTCTGGCATTGTTCGCTAATTTTGTTTAGAACTTAAACACGATTCTTAGTATTAAAGTGGATGAAGAATAAATTGAGCTCTACTTTGGGTGTAAGCTAGCCTTCTTAGATGGGGCATGCTCAGTGCCTTCAATTTAAATGCAACCTCTTGGAATTGTGTCAAGATTGGCGCTGCCCAGTGAGAACCATGTGTGAACTAAAGGAAGTGAAATGACCAAATATCAATATACACCTCCTTAATTGTATGTATATGAAATGAATATTAGAAAACCTCTGGTGTATTGTGTTCATAAACAGTCTAACATTTGTTCTTTGTGAGCTACAGCAATTTTTTTCCATTACATGTTTACACCAAGCTGGTGGTATGCAGTTTTCTGCTGCGGGGTACACTGGGCTCCACAAGGATAGACATTGGGGTGTAGAGTAGGATCTTGATCCGAAGCACCAACAGGCTCAAAAGCTTTGACCTTCTTCCCAAGATGCATAGCACTGCCTCCTATATCACCCCGCTTCCGTGCACAGGAGCTCAGTTTTGTAGTTGATGCTTGCAGTGCAAGCATGTAACAGGAAGGGCTGCACACAGCAGCTCTAGAAAAAGCTTTTTCTGAGGAAAAAAGAAGACTACAAGGGCTGCAGCAGAGGCGCAGATTGTGCTGGATGTCAGTAGACATTGCCTGCTGCAGCTCCATCTCTCCCCCAGCGGCGCTGTACACTCCCGCGCCCTGGTTGCTGGGTACCTACAGCAGGAGGCTCCGGTTTTCTTCCAAGTCAGTCACACACGGTTGGGGCTCTCCGGGATCGCGTGGACGCACTTCGGGAGGAGGTAAGTGGGTCCCGCTTGCGGGACCCGCGCTTTATCACGATCTGGCGCGGCTGGTGAGAGGCTGGCCGCCCGCGCTGGCGTGGACACTGTGGCAGTACGGGCACCCCACTAAGCCATCAGGGCAAGGGCACAGGTCGGTTTTTCTCTTAAAAACCATTTCTTATGCAGCCCACAGTGCCGGTGGTGAAGTCCAGCAGGGGGATAAGGCTTAGACCTGTAGCCCCTCCCCCGGCCCCAGGGCACAATTTACAGTAAATGTTCCCGCCGTGGAGCTGCATATCTCTATCTCTCCCTCACTCCCAGTCAGTGTTTGGGCGCCATTTCCCCAGCTACACTGATCCTGGGACGGCTTGGGCAAATTCTCCTTTGTAAAGCCGCTTGACAGTCAGTGCTGTGCCTTTACAAGACACTTAAGTATTCTACATGTCGTTTAGACAGTGTTAGTTAAGAAAAAGTGCATTTGGTCAGAGTTATTTAGTACAAGTACCCTGTGATATACATCCAGTCTTTACTGTGCAGTGTTATATCTATTGATTTATATAGCTATATTATTGAGCTAGTCCAGTGCAGTATTATTGCTTGTCATAACTTCTGCATTGTACAAACGGTGACTATATGTGTGTGCATTGGCTTGCTGTGTGACCTCCATTTCGTGTCTCTCTCTAAGCTTGCTACCCTATATTCTATAACCTGAGGGGGCTAGGTGCGTCAGGTTTGTAATACATGATATAGGATATTAACAAGATATACTTAAATTTTATTTTTCTCTGTGATTTTAGTCACCATATCTCTCCTGAATCCCTGTTTGTGCTGATTACACTGTGCAGGGGTTTGGGTCAGGTATTGTGCTGCTGACAAATTGTACTGTGTTACCTTATACTGCAAGTTATCACATGTCTGCTGATAAGGGTAACGGTTCTGGGGCTGAACTCACTGGTAGTGGTGCTGAGGCCACAGATACTTTTGAGGAAAATATAGCAGCTGAGGGCTCTGGTTCTGGGGGTTCCTTGCCCCCAAGTGGGACTATAGCAACGGGGGTCCAGAATGACCCGCCGTGGGCTACCGTCTCCACACTACTGAATACGCTAGTTACTAAACTAACGCCCCCTATGGGACCTCCTATGCCAGTCCAACCGTATATGGTCCCCGCAGTTAATCCGCTGTGAGCAGATGCTCTTGTCCACTCAGTTACAGAACCAGTCCCTGGCTACTAAAAAGTCTAACCCTCGCCCGCCTAAGACCAAGGAGTCCTCTTAGTGGGCCATTACTTCCTCACAATCCACTGCTGTCATTGACACCTCGTCTGATAAGGATGCCGTTTACACTGACCCCACAGATTCTGACACTGATAATACTGATGGGGATAGTAGTTCACAAGTGGATGTTCCTGATCTATTGGAGGCTATTAAGTTGATTCTACAGATTATGGATGATCCCGAGCCATCCGTTCCTCCTAAGAAACCAGATAGATTCAAGCGTCAGAAGGTGGTTAAACAAGTTTTACCTCACTCTGATCACCTGGTTGATATACGTCAGGAATCCTGGGAAAATCCAGGTAAGACCAGAAGCTGCTTGCTCGCTATCCCTTTGCGCCAGAGCTGTCTAAAAATTGGGAGACACCTCCTCCAGTGGACTCACATGTGGCAAGGATGGTGGTTTCCTCAGCTCTACCTGTCACTACCGTCACGTCTCTAAAAGAGCCTACGGATAAACGCGTGGAGGGTTGTCTGAAAGCGATTTACACCCTCACGGGTGCTGCGCAAGGGCCCACTATTGCAGCGACATGGGCTGCAGAAGCTATTGAAGCGTGGGTCCAAGAGTTGGAAGCTGAAATCTCTTCTGACCATGCTAGACAATGCTTGTCATATATTGTCACAGCTTCTCACTATATTAAAGAGGTGGCTTCTGATGTCGGTGTTCTGGCAGCCAAGGCTTCTACTACGTCAGTCCTGGCTCGCCGGATATTGTGGCTGAGATCCTGGTCTCTGGATCTGGATTCTAGAAAAACCCTGGAGGTACTCCCTTTTAAGGGAAATATCCTGTTCGGAGAGGACTTAAATAAAATAGTGGCTGATTTGGCTACTGCCAAAACAGCCTGTCTGCCAAGTACTGCTCCTTCTGTGCCGAAGGCTAAAAGTACTTCCTTTCGTCCCTTTCGTCCTTCAGTTAAAGCAAAAGGTCAGGCATACCACAAACAGGCCCGCACTTCCAAACCTGGTTAGCCAAAGCCCAAAAGAGCCTGGGCTGCCCGTCAGCCAGCTTCCAAGACCAATAAGCCTGCCGCATGACGGGGCGGGCCTCCCCCTTGGGGACCCCAGGGTTGGGGGATGGCTTCTAGGGGTATACCCAGGATTGGTTGAAGACCACTTCAGATGCCTGGGTACTGGAAGTCGTCACTCGAGGCCGTAGCCTTCAAAAACCCTCATCGATTTTGCCTGACAGACGTCCCTTCGGACCAGACACAGGCAAAGACTCTTCATTCGGTGATACAGACCCTCCTGGACACAGGAGTGGTAGTACAGGTGCCTCTTGCTCAGAGGGGCCGGGGGTACTATTCTCCGCTGTTTCTAGTCCCGAAACCGAATGGGTCCTCCCGGCCCATTCTCAACCTCAAGGCATTGAACAAGTTTGTGAGAATCTCCAAGTTCCGTATGGAAACCCTTCGCTCTATTTCTGGCCTTGGAACCTGGGTATTATATGGTCTCCCTGGATATACAGGATGCTTACCTGCATATTCCTATAGCAGTGTCGCATCAGCAATACCTGAGGTTTGTGGTTGGCAACCTCCATTACCAGTTTCGGGCGTTACCTTTTGGTTCAACCACGGCTCCGCGAGTCTTCACCAAGGTTATGGCGGTACCGCCGTCAAGGGGTCAGGATCCTACCGTATCTGGACGACTTGTTGATCCTGGCAAATTCCCCAGAAACTCTCCTACGTCACCTAGATCTGACTTTCCGGTTTCTGCAAGTCCACGGGTGGCTCATCAACTCAGAGCATGGTGCACCTGGGAGTGCTATTGGACACTCACAACCAGCGGTTGTTCTTGTCTTAGGAGAAAGTCCTGAAGCTTCAGGACAGGATTTGTTACTTCCTCTCTCGTCCGCAAGTGTCGATACATTTGGCGATGCAGGTGCTGGGCCTCATGGTGTCGGTATTCGACATGGTGGAGTATGTTCAATTTCATTCTCGCCAAGTGGGACGGCCTGCCTCACCGGATCAGGTCTCACATGATCTCATTGACTCCGGAGGTCGTCTGTCGCTGTACTGGTGGCTCCAGGACCAACGATTGTGCAGGGGTCGTCCCTTCTGGATACCCGACTGGGTCCTCTTGACGACGAATGCCAGCCTAAGGGGTTGGGGCACGGTGTTGGAGCAACACTCCCTTCAGGGTCGGTGGACTAAGGAGGAGTCTCTCCTCCTGATCAACATTCTGGAATTGCGGGCGGTCTTCAATTCATTGAACCTGGCCCAGCATTTAATACAGAACTGTCCTGTTCAAGTACAGTCGGACAACGCCACCACAGTGGCTTACATAAATCATCAAGGCGGCACTCGAAGCCGCTTGGCAATGAAGGAAGTCTCATGGATTCTTCAATGGGCGGAACGCTATCTACCGGCCATATCGGCGATATTCATTCCGGGAGTCCTGAATTGGGAAGCGGACTTTCTCAGTCGTCAGGACGTACACGCCGGAGAGTTGGGCCTCCATCCAGAAGTGTTTCAACTCCTAGTGGAAAGGTGGGGCCTTCCAGACGTGGATCTGATGGCGTCTCGACACAACCACAAGGTTCCGGTCTTCGGAGCAAGGACAAGGGATCCTCCAGCAGCATTCGTGGATGCGCTGGCGGTGCCATGGAAGTTTCTGCTGCCGTACGTGTTCCCTCCGGTGTCACTCCTGCCCAGGGTAATTCGGAAGTTCAAGCAGGAAGGAGGAATCCTGCTTCCCATAGCTCCAGCGTGACCCAGACGGCACTGGTTCTCAGACCTTCAGGGCCTCTCGTCAGAGCGTCCAATTCTACTTCCATAACGCCCAGACCTCCTCGTTCAGGGCCCCTGTGTCTACCAGGACCTGGCCCGACTGTCTTTGACGGCGTGGCTCTTGAAGCTTCCGTCTCGAGGGCTAAAGGGTTTTCTGAGGCGGTCATTCAAACTATGTTGCGGGCCTGGAAACCGGCTTCTGCTCGGATTTACCATAGGGTCTGGCATTCTTACTGTGTTTGGTGCGCATCTAACAATTATGACGCTTCCAAGTTTAGTACAGCCAAGCTTTTGGCTTTTCTTCAGCAGGGCCTAGACTTAGTCCTGCGCCTGGCCTCCCTCAAGGTTCATATTTCTGCCTTGTCGGTGTGGTTTCAGAGAAAAATTGCGACCTTACCTGATGTTCATACCTTTACTCAGGATGTGTTGCGTATCCAACCTCCCTATGTCCCGCCTGTGGCTCCTTGGGACTTGGTGGTTTTGAAGGCGTTACAAGAGTCTCCGTTTGAACCTCTTGGTTCAGCTGATCTTAAGTGGCTTTCCCTTAAGGTGGTGTTTCTGCTGGCTATTGCCTCTGCTAGAAGAGTGTCGGATTTGGGTGCCTTGTCTTGTAGTTCCCCATATCTGATATTTCACCGTGACTGGGCGGTTTTTAGGACCCATCCCGAATATTTACCTAAAGTGGTTTCTTCGTTCCACCTTAATCAGGAGATTTTAGTTCCGGCCCTTGTCTCTCCTGACTTGTCTCCCAAAGAGCGGTCTTTGAATGTGATACGGGCTTTCCGTATCTATGTGAAGAGAACTGCTTCTGTTAGGAAATCTGATTCTCTCTTTTTGTTCTGTTTTGGTTTTCACAAACGTGGCTGGCCTGCTCACAAGCAAACTTTGGCCAGATGGATTGGAATGGTGATTGCACATGCTTATGTGAAGGCTGGTCTATCAGCTCCTGCTCACATTACGGCCCATTCTACTCGTTCTGTAGGACCTTCTTGGGCGCCCTGCCGTGGTGCGACCCTTGAACAATTGTGCAAGGTGGCAATGTGGTCCTTGGAACACGTTTATAAGGTTATATGCCTTCGATACTGCCGCTTCCCAGGATGCTTCCTTTGGACGCGGGGTTCTTGTGCTCACTACAGTGCGTCACCTCCCATAAGGAACTGCTTTAGGACATCCCCAATGTCTATCCTTGTGGAGTCCAGTGTACCCCGCAGCAGAAAACGAGATTTATGGTAAGAACTTACCTTTGTTAAATCTCTTTCTGCGCGGTACACTGGGCTCCACAAGGCGCCCACCCTGACGCACTTAGCTTCTATGGGTTGGTGTGGCTATAGCCGCTGACACTTTCTCCTGTCGGGAGAGTGTGATGTTTGTGGCAACTTGCAGTTGTTGTCTCTTTTCCTTGCTACTGCGTTGGACTTGGTTAACAAAACTGAGCTCCTGTGCACGGAGGCGGGGTGATATAGGAGGCGGCGCTATGCATCTTGGGAAGAAGGTCAAAGCTTTTGAGCTTGTTGGTGCTTCGGATCAAGATCCTACTCTACACCCCAATGTCTATCCTTGTGGAGCCCAGTGTACCTCGCAGAAAGAGATTTAACAAAGGTAAGTTCTTACCATAAATCTCGTTTTAATGCCATTCATATGAGCTAAATATGAACTTATTTAACATGTAATTGGCACCTATATACACATTTTTATATATTGATATTTTATTAATGTATTTTTATATGGAATTTTTATTATCATGCATACATTATGATAGAATAAACAGTCTTATACTGTCTTTACCTAGAAGTTTGACCGTTTATGAACAAAGTATGCCAGAGGTTTCTCTAATACTCATTTCTAAAGTTTCATATACTGTACCTTCATTTAACCAGGTGTATATTATTTTTCGCTACTTTCACCTATCGTTCTTGCTGGGTAGCACTATTCTTAACACAATTCTAAGTGTTTGCATGATTCTTAGTAACTTTAGCCCTATGGGCCATATGCAATTGCGGTTGAATTGCCGCAAATGTCGAAAAACGGGGCATTTTTGACACAAAAAATGATTCGACAATGCAATACAGTACTTTTCGACAAAGAAAAATTGGCCGTTTCAGGTTCGACTTTTTGCAATTCGACAGTTGTCAATTTCGACATGTCTGCAATGGTAAAAATGCGGCTTTTCGACTAAAGTATATTCAGTTGAAGAATGTCGATAAGACAACAGTGCTTTTCGACAGTCCTTTCGTCAATTTCAGTCCGCCTCATTTTGCTGGCGGGATCTAATAAAAATATTTAAAAACATGTTTTTTTTTGTTTTTTTTTATTGCTAATATCATCTCTATTTATATTAGAAGGGATTATCTACTTGGTTTGTCTATTAGGAGCCACAAGTATTATTTAATATATTTTTTAAAAGAATATTTGTTTTTTTTTTACTGACTAAAATAATATGGAGAGATCAGAGCATGTTTTTCAGTGGGAATGGGTTCAAAATCAAGAAAACAAATGCGTGGGGTCCCCCCTCCTAAGCATAACCAGCCTCGGGCTCTTTGAGCCGGTCCTGGTTATAAAAATACGGGGGGGGGGGGGGGGAAATGACAGGGGATCCCCCGTATTTTAACAACCAGCACCGGGCTCTGCGTCCGGTCCTGGTGCAAAACATACGGGGGACAAAAGACGTAGGGGTTCCCCGTATTTTTCACACCAGCACCGGGCTCCACTAGCTGGAGAGATAATGCCACAGCCGGGGGACACTTTTATACCGGTCCCTGCGGCCGTGGCATTAAATCCCCAACTCGTCATCCCTGGCCGGGGTACCCTGGAGGAGTGGGAACCCCTTAAATCAAGGGGTCCCCCCCTCCAGCCACCCAAGGGCCAGGGGTGAAGCCCGAGGCTGCCCCCCCCCCATCCAAGGGCGGTGGATGGTAGGCTGATAGCCTTGTGTCAAAATAAAGAATATTGTTTTTTGTAGCAGAACTGCAAGTCCCAGCAAGCCTCCCCCGCAAGCTGGTACTTGGAGAACCACAAGTACCAGCATGCGGGGGGGGGAAATGGGCCCACTGGTACCTGTAGTTCTAATGCAAAAAAAATACCCAAATAAAAACAGCACACACACACCGTGATAGTAAAACTTTATTACATACATGCACAACGACACACACATACTTACCTATGTTGACACGCCAACTCGGTCCCCTTCACCAGTAGAATCCACGGTGTACCTGTAAATAAAATTATACTCACCAAAATCCTGTGTAGATCTGTCCTCTTCTTGTTTGTAATCCACGTACTTAGCAAAATAATAAAACGCAAAACCCGATCCACGCACTGAAAGGGGTCCCATGTTTACACATGGGACCCCTTTCCCTGACTGCTGAGACCCCCCGTGACTCCTGTCACAGAGGGTCCCTTAAGCCAATCAGGGAGCGCCACGTCGTGGCACTCTCCTGATTGGCTGTGAGCGTCTGAACTGTCAGGCGGCGCATAGCACTATGCCGCTCCATTATATACAATGGTGGGAACTTTGCGGTCAGCGGTTTACCACGAGTAACCTCAACCGCTGACGCAAAGTTCCCACCATTGGATACAATGGAGCGCCTATGTGCTACATTGTATCTCGAGTGCGCCGCCTGACAGTTCAGACACGCACAGCCAATCAGGAGAGTGCCACGACGTGGCGCTCCCTGATTGGCTCAAGGGACCCTCTGTGACAGGAGTCACGGGGTCTCAGCAGTCGGGGAAAGGGGTCCCATGTGTAAACATGGGACTTCTTTCAGTGCGTGGATCGGGTTTGCGTTTTATTATTTTGTCAAGTACGTGGATTACAAGCAGAAGAGGACAGATCTACACAGGATTTTTGTGAGCAGAGGCGGATTGGCCATAGGGCTTACAGGGAAGATTCCCGGTGGGCCGGCACACCCGCAGGGCCTGTTTTGTTTGAGGACATGTGGTCCTTTTTATAGACATAATGAATAAGATGCAAAATAATTTGCCTATATGAAAATTACTCTACCATTTAGCCTATGATTGCAGATGATCTAGTGTATGCTCTGTCTGACTGCTTGGATGACATATAAGATTGAGTGATTAGTGATTGGGATACCCGTTGGTGTAATAAGCAAGAAAATATATCTTTCTAAAGAATTACATAATTTACTAAATTCTGAAGGTGTATCATATAATGTGCTTAAAATATTTAATTTTATTTCCTTTTAACCTCCCCCTTGATGCTGGACATGCCCACTATCTGGAAAGTCTTGGGGGGAGGGTGCTGCTGCCATGACCCATGGCTAGACCCTCCACCTCTGGTGCTGCCCATGTGGGGCCACTAGTACAAATTTTTCCAGGGCCGCTTTTTGTTCCCAATCCGCCCCTGTTTGTGAGTATAATTTTATTTACAGGTACACCGTGGATTCTACTGGTTAAGGGGACCGAGTCGGCGTGTCAACATAGGTAAGTATGTGTGTGTCGGTGTGCATGTATGTAATAAAGTTTTACTATCACGGTGTGTGTGTGTACTGTTTTTATTTGGGTATTTTTTTTTGCAGTAGATCTACAGGTACCAGCGGGGCCCGTTCCCCCCCCACATGCTCGTACTTGTGGTTCTCCAAGTACCAGCCTGCGGGGGAGGCTTGCTGGGACTTGTAGTTCTGCTACAAAAAACAATATTCTTTATTTTGACACAAGGCTATCAGCCTCCCATCTGCTGCCCTTGGATGGGGGGGACAGCCTCGGGCTTCACCCCTGGCCCTTGGGTGGCTGGAAGGGGAGACCCCTTGATTTAAGGTGTTCCCACTCCTCCAGGGTACCCCGGCCAGAGGTGACTATTTGGAGATTTAATGCCACGGCCGCAGGGAACAGTATAAAAGTGTCCCCCGGCTTGTGGCATTATCTCTCCAGCTAGTGGAGCCCGGTGCTGGTGTGAAAAATACGGGGGACCCCTACGTCTTTTGTCTCCCGTATTTTCTCTAACGTCCTAGTGGATGCTGGGGACTCCGCAAGGACCATGGGGAATAGACGGGCTCCGCAGGAGACTGGGCACTCTAAGAAAGAATTAGTACTACTGGTGTGCACTGGCTCCTCCCTCTATGCCCCTCCTCCAGACCTCAGTTAGAATCTGTGCCCGGAAGGAGCGGGGTGCATTTTAGTGAGCTCTCCTGAGCTTGCTATTAAGAAAGTATTTTAGTTAGGTTTTTTTTATTTTCAGAGAGCTTCTGCTGGCAACAGACTCTCTGCTACGTGGGACTGAGGGGAGAGAAGCAAACCTACTAACTGCGGCTAGGTTGCGCTTCTTAGGCTACTGGACACCATTAGCTCCAGAGGGTTCGAACACAGGATCTTAACCTTGGTCGTCCGTTCCCGGAGCCGCGCCGCCGTCCCCCTCTCAGAGCCAGAAGACAGAAGCCGGCGGATGAAGCAAGAAGACGTCAAAATCGGCGGCAGAAGACTCCTGTCTTCACATGAGGTAGCGCACAGCACTGCAGCTGTGCGCCATTGCGCCCACACTAACCCACACACTCCGGTCACTGGGGGCGCCCTGGGCAGCAATTGAGTACCTCCTGGCAAAAGCAGCATATATACAGCTGGGCACTGTATATATGCATGAGCCCCCGACATTTTTTACACCAAATCGCGGGACAGAAGCCCGCTGCTGAGGGGGCGGGGCTTCTTCCTCAGCACTCACCAGCGCCATTTTCTCTCCACAGCTCCGCTGAGAGGAAGCTCCCCAGGCTCTCCCCTGCAGACTCACGGTAGAAAGAGGGTAAAAAGAGAGGGGGGGGGGACATAAATTTAGCGCAATAATCATATATACAGCAGCTACTGGGTAAACACTAAGTTACTGTGTGATTCCTGGGTCATATAGCGCTGGGGTGTGTGCTGGCATTCTCTCTCTCTGTCTCTCCAAAAGGCCTTGTGGGGGTCCTGTCCTCATATAGAGCATTCCCTGTGTGTGTGGTGTGTCTGTACGCTTGTGTCGACATGTTTGACGAGGAGGGCTATGTGGAGGCAGAGCAGGTGCAGATGAATGAGGTGTCCCCGCCGTCGGCGCCGACACCTGATTGGATGGATATGTGGAAGGTGTTAAATGATAATGTAAACTCCTTGCATAAAAGGTTGGATAAAGCTGAAGCCTTGGGACAGTCGGGGTCTCAGCCCATGCCTGATCCTACAGCGCAGAGGCCGTCAGGGTCTCAGAAGCGCCCACTATCCCATATTGTTGACACAGATATCGACACGGATTCTGACTCCAGTGTCGATGGCGATGATGCAAAATTGCAGCCTAAAATGACTAAAGCCATCCGCTACATGATTGTAGCTATGAAGGATGTTTTGCACATATCAGAGCTAAACCCTGTCCCTGACAAGAGGGTTTATATGTTTGGGGAGAAAAAGCAAGAGGTGACTTTTCCCCCTTCACATGAGTTAAATGAGTTATGTGAAAAAGCTTGGTATTCTCCTGATAGGAAAGTGCTGATTTCCAAAAGGTTACTTATGGCGTACCCCTTCCCGCCAACGGACAGGATGCGCTGGCAATCCTCCCCTAGGGTAGACAAAGCTCTGACACGCTTATCTAAGAAGGTGGCCCTGCCGTCACAGGATACGGCCTCCCTAAAGAATCCTGCGGATAGGAAGCAGGAAGGTATCCTGAAGTCTGTTTATACACATTCAGGTACCATATTGCGGCCGGCAATTGCGTCGGCCTGGATGTGTAGTGCTGTAGCAGCATGGACAGATACACTGTCTGAGGAACTGGATACCTTGGACAAGGATACTATTTTACTGACCCTGGGGCATATAAAAGACGCTGTCCTATATATGAGGGATGCCCAGAGGGACATTTGCCTACTGGGCTCTAGAATAAATGCAATGTCGATTTCTGCCAGAAGGGTCCTGTGGACTCGGCAATGGACAGGCGATGCCGACTCTAAAAAGCACATGGAGGTTTTACCCTACAAGGGTGAGGAATTTTTTGGGGACGGTCTCTCGGACCTAGTTTCCACAGCTACAGCTGGGAAGTCAAATTTTTTGCCATATATTCCCCCTCAGCCTAAGAAAGCAGCACCGTATTACCAAATGCAGTCCTTTCGATCACAAAAAGGCAAGAAAGTCAGAGGTGCGTCCTTTCTTGGCAGGGGTAGAGGAAAGAAGCTGCACCATACAGCTAGTTCCCAGGAACAGAAGTCCTCCCCGGCTTCCACTAAATCCACCGCATGACGCTGGGGCTCCACAGGTGGAGCCGGCAGCGGTGGGGGCGCGTCTCCGAAAATTCAACCACCAGTGGGTTCGCTCACAGGTGGATCCCTGGGCTATACAGATTGTGTCTCAGGGATACAAGCTGGAATTTGAAGTGATGCCCCCTCACCGTTACCTAAAATCAGCCCTGCCTGCTTCCCCCATAGAAAGGGAAGTAGTGTTAGCGGCAATTCACAAATTATATCTCCAGCAGGTGGTGGTACAGGTTCCCCTCCCTCAACAGGGAAGGGGTTACTATTCCACAATGTTTGTGGTTCCGAAACCGGACGGTTCGGTCAGACCCATATTGAATTTAAAATCCCTGAACATTTACCTGAAAAGGTTCAAGTTCAAGATGGAATCGCTCAGAGCGGTCATTGCAAGCCTGGAAGAGGGGGATTTTATGGTGTCTCTGGACATAAAGGATGCTTACCGGCATGTCCCCATTTATCCACCTCATCAGGAGTACCTCAGATTTGTGGTACAGGACTGTCATTACCAATTCCAGACGTTGCCGTTTGGTCTCTCCACGGCACCGAGAATATTTACCAAGGTAATGGCGGAAATGATGGTGCTCCTTCGAAAGCAGGGTGTCACAGTTATCCCATACTTGGACGATCTCCTCATAAAGGCGAGGTCCAGAGAGCAGTTGCTGATCAGCGTAGCACACTCTCAGGAAGTGTTGCAACAGCACGGCTGGATTTTGAATATTCCAAAGTCGCAGCTGATCCCTACGACTCGTCTGCCCTTCCTGGGCATGATTCTGGACACGGACCAGAAAAAGGTGTTTCTACCGGCGGAGAAGGCTCAGGAGCTCGTGACTCTGGTCAGAGAACTCTTAAAACCAAAACAGGTGTCGGTGCATCACTGCACGCGAGTCCTGGGAAAGATGGTGGCATCATACGAAGCCATTCCCTTCGGCAGGTTCCATGCGAGGACCTTTCAGTGGGATCTGTTGGACAAGTGGTCCGGATCGCATCTTCAGATGCATCGGCTGATCACCCTCTCCTCCAGGGCCAGGGTGTCTCTTTTGTGGTGGCTGCAGAGTGCTCACCTTCTCGAGGGCCGCAGGTTCGGCATACAGGACTATGTCCTGGTGACCACGGATGCAAGCCTCCGAGGATGGGGAGCAGTCACTCAGGGATGAAACTTCCAAGGGCTGTGGTCAAGTCAGGAGGCTTGTCTGCACATCAATATCCTGGAACTAAGGGCCATATACAACGCCCTGAGTCAAGCGGAGCCTCTGCTTCGCAACCAACCGATGCTGATTCAGTCAGACAACATCACCGCAGTGGCTCATGTAAACCGCCAGGGCGGCACAAGAAGCAGGGTAGCGATGGCGGAAGCCACCAGGATTCTTCGTTGGGCGGAGAATCGCGTGCAAGCACTGTCAGCAGTGTTCATTCTGGGAGTGGACAACTAGGAAGCAGACTTCCTCAGCAGGCACGACCTCCACCCGGGAGAGTGGGGACTTCATCAAGAAGTCTTCACACAGATTACAAATCGATGGGAACTGCCACAGGTGGACATGATGGCATCCCGCCTCAACAAAAAGCTACAAAGGTATTGCGCCAGGTCAAGAGCCCCTCAGGCGATAGCTGTGGCGCACTAGTAACACCGTGGGTGTTCCAGTCGGTCTGTGTGTTTCCTCCTCTTCCTCTCATACCCAAGGTGCTGAGAATCGTAAGAAAAAGAGGAGTGAGAACAATACTCATTGTTCCGGATTGGCCAAGAAGGACTTGGTAACCGGAACTGCAAGAAATGCTCACAGAGGAACCATGGCCTCTGCCTCTCAGACAGGATCTGTTGCAACAGGGGCCCTGTCTGTTCCAAGACTTACCGCGGCTGCGTTTGACGGCATGGCGGTTGAACGCCGGATCCTAGCGGAGAAAGGCATTCCGGATGAAGTTATTCCTACGCTGATAAAGGCTAGGAAGGACGTGACAGCAAAACATTATCACCGTATATGGCGAAAATATGTTGCTTGGTGTGAGGCCAGGAAGGCCCCTACAGAGGAATTCCAGCTGGGCCGGTTCCTGCACTTCCTACAGTCAGGAGTGACTATGGGCTTAAAATTAGGGTCCATAAAGGTCCAGATTTCGGCCCTATCCATTTTCTTTCAAAAGGAACTGGCTTCGCTTCCTGAAGTTCAGACGTTTGTAAAGGGAGTGCTGCATATTCAGCCCCCTTTTGTGCCACCAGTGGCACCTTGGGATCTTAACGTGGTGTTGAGTTTCTTGAAATCTCACTGGTTTGAGCCACTTAAGACCGTGGAGCTAAAGTATCTCACGTGGAAAGTGGTCATGGTTTTCCATATGGACAAGGCAGAATTACGGACTCGTCCGCAATTTCTGCCGAAGGTTGTGTCATCTTTTCATTTGAACCAACCTCATATGGTGCCTGCGGCTACTCGTGACTTGGAGGACTCCAAGTTGCTTGATGTAGTCAGGGCTTTGAAGATTTATGTAGCCAGGACGGCTGGAGTCAGGAAAAGTGACTCGCTGTTTATCCTGTATGCATCCAACAAGCTGGGTGCTCCTGCTTCAAAGCAGACTATTGCTCGCTGGATCTGTAACACGATTCAGCAGGCTCATTCTGCGGCTGGTTTGCCGCATCCAAAATCAGTGAAAGCCCATTCCACAAGGAAAGTGGGCTCTTCTTGGGCGGCTGCCCGAGGGGTCTCTGCATTACAACTTTGCCGAGCAGCTACTTGGTCGGGTTCAAACACCTTTGCAAAGTTCTATAAGTTTGATACCCTGGCTGAGGAGGACCTTGTGTTTGCCCATTCGGTGCTGCGGAGTCATCCGCACACTCCCGCCCGTTTGGGAGCTTTGGTATAATCCCCATGGTCCTTACGGAGTCCCCAGCATCCACTAGGGCGTTAGAGAAAATAAGAATTTACTCACCGGTAAATCTATTTCTCGTAGTCCGTAGTGGATGCTGGGCGCCCGTCCCAAGTGCGGACTTTCTGCAATACGTGTATATAGTTATTGCTTAATAAAAGGGTTATGTTATGTTGGCATATGTTGTTTGATGCTCTGTTGTTCATACTGTTAACTGGGTATGTTATCACGAGTTATACGGTGTGATTGGTGTGGCTGGTATGAGTCTTACCCTGGATTCCAAAATCCTTTCATTGTAATGTCAGCTCTTCCGGGCACAGTGTCCTTAACTGAGGTCTGGAGGAGGGGCATAGAGGGAGGAGCCAGTGCACACCAGTAGTACTAATTCTTTCTTAGAGTGCCCAGTCTCCTGCGGAGCCCGTCTATTCCCCATGGTCCTAACGGAGTCCCCAGCATCCACTACGGACTACGAGAAATAGATTTACCGGTGAGTAAAATCTTATTTTTCCCACCAGGACCGGATGCAGAGTCCGTTGCTGGTTGTCAAAATACGGGGCATCCCCTGTCATTTTTTTTCTCCCGTATTTTTACAACCAGGACCGGCTCAAAGAGCCCGAAGCTGGTTATGCTTAGGAGGGGGGACCCCACGCATTTTTTTCAGGGATTTTTAAACAATTTTCTGCCGTCCATGAAGTCGAATCCAGGACGCACACTATCCGTCAATTGGTCCGTTTTTCGACAGCGGGACTGTCGAACCCGTTTATTGAATGTCGAATTCGGGTCCCGGCGGGAAGGTGTCTGACTGTCGAATTAAAAAACGGTCGAATTCCAGACGGGATTCGACCGCAATTGCATATACCCCTATATCTTCAAGAGCACAGTGTCCCCCTTTAGGATGATGGAGAAATTTGTCTTTTATGTCATTGTATTTATTATACAATTTTTTTTTTTTTACCTTCTACATTTTTTTTAAAATTGATGTATTGATTTAAATCCAAGACTTCATCACAGAGTCTCTACTTTGCCAAGCAGCTGGTCATCAAGCCCATTCTTACTTGACCTCATTAGAGATTGAAAAGTATGTCTTCATATACTTGTGGTTCATTTTTTATATTTTGGGTAGGGTTTTATGTTTTGTGTTAAGTTATCTGTTGTTTTTGTATTCATTACAGCTGGCTTAAATCTTCTGGCTCTACACGCTTCCCAGTTTAGCAATTTCCTCATGGATCACTATCAGTCTATCTTCGAAATGCTATCAAAGTGGTGTGGCCATTTAAATCATGAATTGAAGAAATGCGGATTTGCTGCTCTAGATTCCTTCCTGAAACAAGTAAGTTGTTTTTATTTCTCTGCTTAAGGGAAGACACAGTTGCCTTTTTTTTGTCAGCAAAGAAAGGGCAACTTTGATATTTTTGGTTATATTTTTTTTATTTCATTTTATTCTTTTAAATATTTTATTTTAAAGTAATCATCAGATAGCTACTGATATTGCATACCAGATTAATTTATATTGAGATTTTGTGGTCAAAGGGGCATTTAGTAAAGCGGAAACTTCATGTTTAGAAGACTTATGCTACCATCTGCTGTACAATTTTTTTTATTAAAGTAACATTTTCTCCATTTCTGATCTCTGTTTATCTATCCTACCACTGAGGCAAAACTTTCCATAAGACTGCAACTTTTTAGAGTTTTTGTTTTGTCCTGTTCCTGCCTTTTCAAATTTAAAATTTGTGATAGTGAGCTTCGCTTAGATCTAAATATTTCTTCTGCAATCACAAAAACAATAGGTTAGCGTATTGCATTGTATATATTATTTTTTCTTTTTTTAGGGGGGCTTTTCTTTACTTGGTGCAGCTCATTCTCATTTGTTATACTCGGAAGCGGAACTACCATTGGTGCAACAGGTGCATTGCACCGGGGATTAAGACCAGCAATGAGTTATCCACTGGCCCCCCGCAGACCATTTTACCCTCTGCCTCTCTGTCAACATCTGCCTCCCCCTACCTTCTGCTGTCACCCTCTGCCTCTCCCTCTCACCCACCACTGTGTGGCATATTGTGGACCTGGGTTTAAGTGAAGGAGAGGGTGGGGTGGGGGGGATTATGTTTTTGCACCTGGGCAAACCACTCACAAGTTCCACCACTGGTAATAATGACTCATGTTTGTGATCAAGTGCTGGTCACTGTGGTTCTGTAAATAAGGATATTTGCATAGAATTCTCATTAACATTACTTTTGTAGTGTATTCCTTTAGTTTTATTTCCATATTGTTATTTAAAAAAAGCCACAAAAGTGTCAAGAGATACTGCGCATATGCTGTATCTGTTTGTCCGACACAGGTCTTAGCCATGTGCAAAATATAAAATATTAAGATATTTTCCAAATGTATTACATAATTCAGTGGAATGACTTTCATCTTTAAAATTCGTTTCTCTTTCATACAAGCTGGGGGACACTGGATCATGGGGTTGCTTGAGCGGTCCGCAGGAGCAGACGCTTAATTAGAGTAGTATAACTTTAAAAGAGTAGTTACTACTTTATTTGTAACGTTTCTGATATCTTTTACATATTCTGTGTTGTGTGCTGCACCTGTAGCACACATCAGGAGATCCTACAGCTAGGAAGATCAGCACTACAGCTGGACTGCACTATCCCTAGCTTCTAAAGGGCAACTAAAATGGTGCATGGCCTACATCACAAAACATACCCAGAAAGGTTAAAAAAAATCTCAAAATGTATAGTTTGGAGATAGACAGACATAAGGATATCCTTACAAAGAAATAAGGATCAAATAACTTTTGAGATGAAAAAATCTGGTTAACAAAAGGGCAGACTAGATGGGCCAAGTGGTTCTTATCTGCCGTCAAATTCAAATTCTAGGTTTCTAATTGAGTCTCCGTTCTGGAGGCCTCCTGCAGCCAACTTATGCTCTTGCCCTTCTAGTTTGCAGAGTCGGCCCAGTGTGTCGCCGCCGTTTTGCGGGTTAACCTGTGGCTCCCCTCTCCATAAAATGAGGAGCTCGTGTGAGAACAGGCACCCTAAGATTCCTGGTAATTAGGGCTACACTTATGGTATCTAGCATATGTGCAATATCTTATAGGGGTATAGACTGATGTGTCTCTCTTTCTCCTTTGCTGTAAACAACGGCTGAGACTTGGCCTGTAGTTTGTACAATCGCACAGAGTACAGGGTTCCAGGTTCAGAACCTACTGAGCTGTCAATGACATTGAGTTTGTTAAATTCCTATGCCTGGTATCCAGTTGTCTGCTATGGCATTTTATCAGGGATCCTCTAAGGAGGATTTTTACTAGTGTACTGTATGATAACATAATGTGTGCACCCACCCTGCATTCTTTGGGTTATGGGTCTGCTATAACAAATATGTATATTACGTTTTATCTCTAAACTGCATGAGTGTTCAACTGCTTTAGCATTAGTCACCCTGGTCTGGTGGGATTTTTCTGCACTCTTAACAGCATCAGAACTTGGCTTGTGTCACACACGTGTACACCGGTGTGGTCACTGGTCCTTTCTTGATTGCTAGTGTGCACTTGGATTTTTTAGCCATGTCTACATCCTGGGGAGGTAGCCCAAGATGTCTTCTATTGTCTTTAGGTGACCATTCTTTCTGGGCAATGGGTGTTTTAAACCCTTTTCCCAGACCCAGGTAGTCTCTTGTGCTTGTCATTTCTGAACTTTGGTTTGGGAGTTTTCCTCCTTGTTGTTCTTCATGGTTGGCATTCTCTTTGGGTCAGAACTAGCAGTTCCTGCAGATGATGAGAATACTTTCCTCCCAGTGTCTACGCCTAAGTCTACGACTCCTAGATTTTTGTCCTTTTCAGGCACTGTAATCCTCGCAGTGATTTTGAGACCTTACTTGGTGATACTGACTAGCTTGCAGTGGTGATTTACTGCCTTATTAGTGGATCAAATCTGGCAGCAGAATGTCAGGTCCCCTTCATGGAAACTAAAAATTGTGAACTATAAGGTTTTGTTTAGGGGAGTGGGTGGGGGGGGGGGGGGGGGTTTGTGTTAGGGCTCCTAGCCTGCTTGGTTGCATCTCTGTTTTTTTGTGCGATTTCTGATTTTTGGATGTACCATGGCCCAGTGTCCCTCAGACTGGATGCAAGAGAAAACTGTATTTTTGTTCTTGCCGTTAAATCTTTTTCTCAGAGTCCATTTGGGAGACACTGCTTTCCCACCCTTATGCTCAGTTTTTTGTCTGTGGGTTGGTTGTAGTTGTTTTGTAACTTTACACTAGGTCGTTCACTCTTGGTTTATGGCTGCTTTTTATGTTGTACTGGAAACCTCAGGTTGCTGAAGGGAGAAGCTTCTTTTTTTTTAAAGTTTCACTACAGTAGTTTAATGTCCTACTCCTGCGTAACCCTCAAGTTACCCCATGGCCCAGTGTTCCTCAGATGGACTCGGAGAAAAAAAATTAACGATAAGTACAAAAATTAAATGTTTCCGTTTTAACTCAAATTACAATTCTGAGAGATAACGAAGCATTTTAAAATGTGAACTATTCATTTACAGTTTGTTCAACCACACAGTTTTGTACCATAAGATGACGTCCCTTAAAGTAACCTAGCCACGTCTTTTCTAGGTTATCTGCTATGTAATTGACAACATATGAATGCGAGTCTCAATGAGGACACATTTTTCCTGTGTTTTTAATTGTCCATTTTGTTTGGTGACTGATCTATAACCCAAATTTGTCTCCTAATACGAGTTTAGCTAGTGTGGTATCTGTAGAAAGGGGTCCTAGAATTTGGTTGGAATTTTTTAGATTAATAAAATCGTTGGAAAGACCTTAATATAAATGTGGATGTGTCCCTGTGTAATAGTGGGTGGATGTGGTGAATCTTCCTTACTCTATGCCTTATTGTTATCCCTTAGGTGGCCTTGCTGGTTACTAACGACGCTGTTGCTCACAAGAGTAAGCTTCAGTTCTTCATGGACCAGTTTTATAGGATTATCAAGAAGATGGATTCCTTCAACAATGAGCTCTCTATTGCCATTCGCGGATATGGGCTTTTTGCAGCGGTATGATTTTTTTTTTTTGGGGGAAATATGAGTGGTATAGGATATTTTGTGATTCTTTACAGCTCTGGTGTTACTGTGATAAACCATTAAGTATGCTTAAATCATAATCATTCTGCTTAGCTGTCTTTTAATCTACTTTCTGAAATCCCAGCTTTCCCATATAGGGATGGCATTTGCAGTATTGTGTACAACTGTTATGCCATAAATTAAATGCTATTTTTTTTTTGCTACTGTATATTTAAAGCCCTGCAAAGCAGTGAATGCAAAGGATGTGGATTTTATGTATACTGAACTTATTCAGCGCTGTAAGCAAATGTACCTGACAGAGGCCGTTACAGAAGAGGACAATGTATACCAGCTGCCAAACTTCCTGCAATCAATTGCAAGCGTCATACTTCATTTGGACACTGTAAGTAGATGGAACTCTTCATAGTGATCAGACAGTATGTATAACAATTCAAAGCAGAATCCCAGTTCTTACTCATGTGTAATCTTACAATCTTCCCTCGGATGATGCTTTTATAGTATAGCTCTGATACATGGTACCCGTTTTACCCTGAACCCTCTTAAATAAATTGTTTTTTAAAGTCATAGAAAATTGTTGGTCTATTGTAACTGTAGCACATTAACATTGTAATATGTTTTTAATTTTACAGATTCCTGAAGTGTACACACCTGTTCTTGAGCGCCTTCTTGTCCTGCAGATTGACACTTTTCCACAATACAGCTTGAAAATGCAGTCGTCTTGTTGCAAGTCAATCATAAAAGTATTTCTATCTCTAGCAGGGAAAGGGCCAGTTCTTTGGAGTCTGATTAGTACTGTGGGTGAGTTTCTGTCTATTACAGAATCATTTGCAGTGGACATTTAGTTTACTCTGCATTAGAACATTCATATAGGTAGTATGGTGATACTACAATGTAATGTTGTCAAAGATCAGCTTTGGGGTAAGTGGTGGTGGAATCGACTCATAGCTGTTCTTAGTAAAGTAGGGATCTCTGAGTGACACTTGGTAAATTGGGCTGTACAGATTATATAGGGGTGTTTTGGGGAGGTTGAGTGGCAAGTAAAGCCTAGTCTTAAGGCACGTGGTGGCTCTCTTGGAGGTAAATTTATTAAAATGGGAGTTCTATTTAAGATGGGATGTTGCCCATAGCAACCAATCAGATTCCAGGTATTATCTTCTAGAAGGTGCTACATAAATGAGAAATAGAATCTGATTGGTTGCTATGGGCAACATCCCATCTTAAATAGAACTTCCATCTTAGTAATTTTACCCCTTAGAGTTAAATGTATTGTTTTCATTTATTACTGAGATCAAGAATAACATGCACTTGTTTAAAGTTTAGAATGCAGGACATGAAGCACTTAAGTACTTATCAAGTTGTCCATCAGTGATCTATGAAATCTAATTCTCTCAGCCATTGGTAAAACACCCCCCAAAAACTGTGCTTTTTGTATGTTTATTTGTGGTAGATTTAAGGAAAGCTAGATGAGCAATGTTACAGGTTTATGCAGACTGGGCACATAATGGTGGGAATTTTGCATGCAGTTATACTATTCTGCCTTAAGACGGGTATGGGTCATTATGTCGATGAGACTTCGGTTGACAGTCATTAGGTCGACCACTATTGGTCGACATGCATTAAGTCCACATGGGCAAAAGGTTGACATGGTCATTAGGTTGACATGGAAAAAGGCCGACATGAGTTTTTTTTTAAAGTTTTGGGTGTCGTTTTCTTCGCAAAGTGACGGGGAACCCCAATTAGTGCACCGTGTCCCCTCGCATGGCACGCTTCGCTCGGTAACCGTTCCCAATCGTAGTCCACGTGGATCGTAAAGTATGAAAAAGGTTCAAAAAATATATATTTTAAAAAAAAAAAACCTCATGTTGACCTTTCCCATGTCCGCCTAAGGACCATGTCGACCTAATGCATGTCGACCTAATGACCGTATCCCCTTAAGACTTGGAACAGAAACCTTTAAAAGCCTTTCAAGGAAAGGTTTTTTTTTTAACTTTTAAACATCTGTTTAAATGCCTTGTTTGTGTTATAAAATTAATTGATGTGTATTCTTAATCACTCTTACAGTGCATCAAGGATTAATCAGAGTCTGTTCCAAGCCGGTCGTATTTGCAAAGGTAAAGGTTTACAATAATACTTGGCCTTTGTGTATCTCTGTATAGCATGTACGGTATGTATGTTAAAGATTGGCACAATGGGCCTAATTCAGGTTGGATCGCAGAATGCAATCCAGCTGCAAAAATTGCACACAAAAAAGGCGAGGCGGGCGAAGGGGGATGGCGTCTTAGAAACGGGGGGCATTGCAAGGCCGTGATCTCAGCGGCTGCGTGATCAGTACGATGGCGGCGGGTCTCCGGGCGCAGCCAAGCTGTGCCAGCAGGAGGCAACCTTAATTTCTACGATTAAGCAGACATTGCAATGCGATCGCAATTTTGGCTTCATCAAGGGGTGAAGGTGGCGGTCAGCATGCTGGGCGGCATTGCCCTGCGATGGACGGCCCCCAGCATACGTTCAGAAGGATTGCAATTTCTGCTAATTAGCAGAATTTGCAATCCTTACTGAATTAGGCCCAATGACAATGACAATACTCCTTTAGTGTTGCAAATTTAGAAAGTCAATTCATGAACATATTTGTTGTTCTCACACATAAGTGTCTTAATTGTTTGTTGTATGTGGTATTCTGAAACTGAGGGTCTTTAGTCTGCAAGTCTTTACAGAGGGTCTATGTGTATAAGGTGTACATGAAACATGCATGCATTCTTTGCTTAGACTTGGGTCCCATCCCCAGAATTTATCATTATATTATGCAAATATTTATAAAAAATTGCAGAACAATCCGAAATCCAAAATACTCCTACTGCCACGCATTTTATTGGAGACTCAACCTGTACAATAAAAACTACTACACAAAAGTGTTGTCACCGTCCTTGCGAGGTGCAGGGCCGCTTACCCGCTGTTTGTTCAGCTGGGCACTGCGCCTTGGCTGTCGCAGTCGCAACACGCCGCACACCCCTAACGCTGCCTGAAGGTGACATCGTTGGTGAGTACTCACTGGCGGCCCCGGTTTCAATTTGCGGCAGACCACGGGTTGCTTAGCTCCAGCGCCATTGGGGGGGGGGGCGTGGAGTTTCCTCAGCGGGACCAGGGCATTTATTCTGCCTTCCTCTGCTTACAGAAGCCTTCAGCAGCACACACTCGGCGCTTCCTGCCTCAAAGACACGCTGGAAACTGGTACAGGGTGTAGCAAAAGGGGGAGAGTCGCTTGTGTACACTGTCCTGTGTCTAATTAGGACTGTATTTGATAGTGTTTACTGTGAATTACAGAGCTGACAGCCTTACTGGGGCTGTGCAGCTCAGGGTGTGCTGAGTTCCTCTCTCCTTTGTGTCTCCTCTCACATACAGTAGGGCAGGCTTGCATTATTACTGTCTGTGTGTAAGTGTATGTTGTTGTGTTCACTGTGAAATATGGGTAAGCACAAACTGTGCAGTATCTGTCACACCATATTCTCTTAATTATCTAATGACTCTGTCTCCTGTGAACAATGTAGTCAATCGTCAACAACTTAGTGTAGAGGTTGGGGGGAGAGGGTACAGAGCACCACTAATTAAATTCTCTTAAAACCATGATGTCTGATATGTCATCCCAACTCACTGCAAATGTGCAGAAAACTCAGCTACTGCATGAAGCTGTGGAAGATTTAGCTGCTAGGGCAGATCCACAGCCCCCCTCTCCCATGCAGGTCCCCAGAAGCCTGGTTTACCTGCTCTATTATCTGATACAGATGATGATATACAAGATGATATGATGATTCCACTCAGGGTATTGAACCCCTCATTTTGGCTATAAGGGAGGTGTTAAAGCTTCCCCTAGAGGATGCTGCATCACAGCAGTCGTTTTTATCTGTGCAAAATAAACCCAATGTCACTTTCCCTGATTCTCCAGAGTTAGATGACTTATTCAAACAGGCCTGGAAATATCCAGACAAAAAATTCATCAACATGATGCCCTGACGAAGCGGCCTCTGTGAAACGTGCGTTGGCGTTTTTCAGAGACTGCTGCTATGCTGTGATAATGCTGAGATAATCTGCTGCTAATTTAAATGGAAATATAATTTCTCTATCGTCCTAGTGGATGCTGGGGTTCCTGAAAGGACCATGGGGAATAGCGGCTCCGCAGGAGACAGGGCACAAAAAGTAAAGCTTTTTCCGATCAGGTGGTGTGCACTGGCTCCTCCCCCTATGACCCTCCTCCAGACTCCAGTTAGATTTTTGTGCCCGGCCGAGAAGGGTGCAATCTAGGTGGCTCTCCTAAAGAGCTGCTTAGAAAAAGTTTAGCTAGGTTTTTTATTTTACAGTGATGCCTGCTGGCAACAGGATCACTGCAGCGAGGGACTGAGGGGAGAAGGAGTCAACTCACCTGCGTGCAGGATGGATTGGCTTCTTGGCTACTGGACATCAAGCTCCAGAGGGACGATCACAGGTACAGCCTGGATGGTCACCGGAGCCACGCCGCCGGCCCCCTTGCAGATGCTGAAATCAGAAGAGGTCCAGAATCGGCGGCTGAAGACTCCTGCAGTCTTCAAAAGGTAGCGCACAGCACTGCAGCTGTGCGCCATTTTCCTCTCAGCACACTTCACACGGCAGTCACTGAGGGTGCAGGGCGCTGGGAGGGGGGCGCCCTGGGAGGCAAATGATTACCTATAATGGCTAAAAATACCTCACATATAGCCCTAGAGGCTATATGGAGATATTTAACCCCTGCCTAATGTTTCTAAATAGCGGGAGACGAGCCGCCAGAAAAGGGGCGGGGCCTATCTCCTCAGCACACGGCGCCATTTCCTCTCACAGCTCCGCTGGTCAGGACGGCTCCCAAGTCTCTCCCCTGCACTGCACTACAGAAACAGGGTAAAACAGAGAGGGGGGGGCACATTTATGGCGATATTTGATATAACAAAGCAGCTATAAGGGAGCACTTATTATAAGGCTATCCCTGATATATATATAGCGCTTTTGGTGTGTGCTGGCAAACTCTCCCTCTGTCTCCCCAAAGGGCTAGTGGGTCCTGTCTTCGTTAGGAGCATTCCCTGTGTGTCTGCTGTGTGTCGGTACGTGTGTGTCGACATGTATGAGGACGATATTGGTGTGGAGGCGGAGCAATTGCCAAATATGAGGATGTCACCCCCTAGGGAGTCGACACCAGAATGGATGCCTTTATTTATGGAACTACGGGATAGTGTCAACACGCTAAAGCAGTCGTTTGACGACATGAGGCGGCCGGACAATCAATTAGTGCCTGTCCAGGCGACTCAAACACCGTCAGGGGCTGTGAAACGCCCTTTGCCTCAGTCGGTCGACACAGACCCAGACACAGGCGATGACTCCAGTGGTGACGGTGACGAATCAACCGTATTTTCCAGTAGGGCCACACGTTATATGATTTTGGCAATGAAGGAGGCGTTACATTTAGCTGATACTACAGGTACCACTAAACAGGGTATTATGTGGGGTATGAAAAAACTACCTATAGTTTTTCCTGAATCAGAAGAATTAAATGACGTGTGTAATGAAGCGTGGGTTGCCCCTGATAAAAAGCTGATAATTTCAAAGAAATTATTGGCATTATACCCTTTCCCGCCAGAGGTTAGGGAGCGCTGGGAAACACCTCCTAGGGTGGACAAGGCGCTAACACGCTTATCTAAACAAGTGGCGTTACCCTCTCCTGAGACGGCCGCACTTAAAGATCCATCAGATAGGAGGATGGAAAATATCCAGAAAAGTATATACACACATGCAGGTGTTATACTACGACCAGCTGTAGCGACTGCCTGGATGGGCAGTGCTGGGGTAGTTTGGTCAGAGTCCCTGATTGAAAATATTGATACCCTGGACAGGGACAATATTTTACTGTCGTTAGAACAAATAAAGGATGCATTTCTTTATATGCGTGATGCACAGAGGGATATCTGCACACTGGCATCACGGGTAAGTGCTATGTCCATTTCGGCCAGAAGAGCTTTATGGACGCGACAGTGGACAGGCGATGCGGATTCAAAACGGCATATGGAAGTTTTGCCGTATAAAGGGGAGGAGTTATTTGGAGTCGGTCTATCAGATTTGGTGGCCACGGCTACAGCCGGGAAATCCACCTTTCTACCTCAAGTCACTCCCCAACAGAAAAAGGCACCGACTTTTCAACCGCAGCCCTTTCGTTCCTTTAAAAATAAGAGAGCAAAGGGCTATTCATATCTGCCACGAGGCAAAGGTAGAGGGAAGAGACAGCAACACGCAGCTCCTTCCCAGGAACAGAAGCCCTCCCCGGCTTCTACAAAAGCCTCAGCATGACGCTGGGGCTTCTCAAGCGGACTCGGGGACGGTGGGCGGTCGTCTCAAAAATTACAGCGCGCAGTGGGCTCACTCGCAGGTAGATCCCTGGATCCTGCAGATAATATCTCAAGGGTACAGGTTGGAATTAGAGACAGATCCACCTCGCCGTTTCCTGAAGTCTGCGTTACCAACGTCCCCCTCCGAAAGGGAGACGGTTTTGGAAGCCATTCACAAGCTGTACTCTCAGCAGGTGATAGTCAAGGTACCTCTTCTACAACAAGGGAAGGGGTATTATTCCACTCTTTTTGTGGTACCGAAGCCGGATGTCTCGGTAAGGCCTATTCTAAATCTGAAGTCCTTGAACCTGTACATAAAGAAGTTCAAGTTCAAAATGGATCACTCAGAGCAGTGATAGCGAACCTGGAAGAGGGGGACTTTATGGTATCCTTGGACATCAAGGATGCGTATCTCCACGTTCCAATTTACCCCTCACACCAGGGGTACCTCAGGTTCGTTGTACAAAACTGTCACTATCAGTTTCAGACGCTGCCGTTCGGATTGTCCACGGCACCTCGGATCTTTACAAAGGTAATGGCCGAGATGATGATTCTTCTTCGAAGAAAAGGCGTATTAATTATCCCATACTTGGACGATCTCCTAATAAGGGCGAGGTCCAGAGAACAGCTAGAGATGGGATTAGCACTGTCTCAAGAGGTGCTAAAACAGCACGGGTGGATTCTGAATATTCCAAAATCCCAGTTAATACCGACAACTCGTCTGCTGTTCCTAGGGATGATTCTGGACACGGTTCAGAAAAAGGTTTTTCTCCCGGAGGAAAAAGCCAAGGAGTTATCCGAGCTTGTCAGGAACCTCCTAAAACCAGGAAAGGTGTCTGTACATCAATGCACAAGAGTCCTGGGAAAAATGGTGGCTTCTTACGAAGCAATTCCATTCGGCAGATTCCACGCAAGAATTTTCCAAAGGGATCTGTTGGACAAATGGTCAGGGTCGCATCTTCAGATGCACCTACGGATAACCCTGTCTCCAAGGACAAGGGTGTCTCTTCTGTGGTGGTTGCAGAGTCCTCATCTATTGGAGGGCCGCAGATTCGGCATACAGGATTGGATCCTGGTGACCACGGACGCCAGCCTAAGAGGCTGGGGAGCAGTCACACAAGGAAGAAACTTCCAGGGAGTATGGACAAGCCTGGAAACGTCTCTTCACATAAACATTCTGGAACTAAGAGCAATATACAATGCTCTAAGCCAGGCAGAACCTCTGCTTCAGGGAAAACCGGTGTTGATCCAGTCGGACAACATCACGGCAGTCGCCCATGTGAACAGACAGGGCGGCACAAGAAGCAGGAGTGCAATGGCAGAAGCTGCAAGGATTCTTCGCTGGGCAGAGAATCATGTGATAGCACTGTCAGCAGTGTTCATCCCGGGAGTGGACAACTGGGAAGCAGACTTCCTCAGCAGACACGATCTTCACCCGGGAGAGTGGGGACTTCATCCAGAAGTCTTCCACATGCTGGTAACCCGTTGGGAAAGACCAATGGTGGACATGATGGCGTCTCGCCTCAACAAAAAACTGGACAGGTATTGCGCCAGGTCAAGAGATCCGCAGGCAATAGCTGTGGACGCGCTGGTAACGCCTTGGGTGTACCAGTCGGTGTATGTGTTTCCTCCTCTGCCTCTCATACCAAAAGTATTGAGAATTATACGGCAAAGAGGCGTAAGAACGATACTAGTGGTTCCGGATTGGCCAAGAAGGACTTGGTACCCGGAACTTCAAGAGATGATCACGGAAGATCCGTGGCCTCTACCTCTAAGGAGGGACTTGCTTCAGCAGGGTCCCTGTCTGTTTCAAGACTTACCGCGGCTGCGTTTGACGGCATGGCGGTTGAACGCCGGATCCTAATGGAAAAAGGCATGCCGGAAGAAGTCATTCCTACTTTGATTAAAGCAAGGAAAGAAGTAACCGTGCAACATTATCACCGAATTTGGCGAAAATATGCTGCGTGGTGCGAAGATCGGAGTGCTCCGACGGAGGAATTTCAACTGGGTCGATTCCTACATTTCCTGCAATCAGGATTGTCTATGGGTCTCAAATTGGGATCTATTAAGGTTCAAATTTCGGCCCTGTCGATTTTCTTTCAAAAAGAATTGGCTTCAGTCCCTGAAGTCCAGACCTTTGTTAAGGGTGTGCTGCATATACAGCCCCCTGTGGTGCCTCCAGTGGCACCGTGGGATCTCAATGTAGTTTTGGATTTTCTAAAATCTCATTGGTTTGAACCACTAAATAAGGTGGATTTGAAGTATCTCACTTGGAAAGTGACCATGCTTCTAGCCCTGGCTTCTGCCAGGAGAGTGTCAGAATTGGCAGCTTTATCTTACAAAAGCCCATATCTGATTTTCCATTCGGACAGGGCAGAACTGCGGACTCGTCCGCATTTTCTCCCTAAGGTGGTGTCAGCATTTCATCTGAACCAGCCTATTGTAGTGCCTGCGGCTACAAGTGACTTGGAGGACTCCAAGTTACTGGACGTTGTCAGAGCATTAAAAATATATATTGCAAGAACAGCTGGAGTCAGAAAATCTGACTCGTTGTTTATATTGTATGCACCCAACAAGATGGGTGCTCCTGCGTCTAAGCAGACGATTGCTCGTTGGATCTGTAGCACAATCCAACTTGCACATTCTGTGGCAGGCCTGCCACAGCCTAAATCTGTAAAGGCCCACTCCACAAGGAAGGTGGGCTCATCTTGGGCGGCTGCCCGAGGGGTCTCGGCATTACAACTTTGCCGAGCAGCTACGTGGTCAGGGGAGAACACGTTTGTAAAATTTTACAAATTTGATACTCTGGCTAAGGAGGACCTGGAGTTCTCTCATTCGGTGCTGCAGAGTCATCCGCACTCTCCCGCCCGTTTGGGAGCTTTGGTATAATCCCCATGGTCCTTTCAGGAACCCCAGCATCCACTAGGACGATAGAGAAAATAAGATTTTACTTACCGATAAATCTATTTCTCGGAGTCCGTAGTGGATGCTGGGCGCCCATCCCAAGTGCGGATTATCTGCATAAATTGTACATAGTTATTGTTAACTAATTCGGGTTATTGTTGAAGGAAGCCATCTTTCAGAGGCTCCGCTGTTATCATACTGTTAACTGGGTTTAGATCACAAGTTGTACGGTGTGATTGGTGTGGCTGGTATGAGTCTTACCCGGGATTCAAAATCATCCCTTATTGTGTACGCTCGTCCGGGCACAGTACCTAACTGGAGTCTGGAGGAGGGTCATAGGGGGAGGAGCCAGTGCACACCACCTGATCGGAAAAAGCTTTACTTTTTGTGCCCTGTCTCCTGCGGAGCCGCTATTCCCCATGGTCCTTTCAGGAACCCCAGCATCCACTACGGACTCCGAGAAATAGATTTATCGGTAAGTAAAATCTTATTGTCATTTACTATGCAATTTATTGTAGCGAACTGATCCATGCTGAGCTGAGTGTCGGTGGGGCAGGGAGAGTGTTTAGCTAGCGCCTACCCCGATACACAGTAGCGGGTGCAGGGACGTGCTAGCCGAGACCATTAGGTAGCCGTACGCGGCGACTATCCGGAGCCGCTGCACGCGGCTTTAATGAGAGACGGCATCATTGTTGTTGAGCATAGGGCTATAGACCCATATACCAAACGGATACTGCATTTTAAGAATAATAATGTGCTGCTACTGAACATCCCGTATATAATCGGAAAAATAATATGGTCCAGCACCCGGTCCTATAAAAAGAGAGGGCACTACTGGTGTCTGCCATACACACAATACTAATTAATGTTTAACCATTAAAGGGAAATCTAAAACATATGGTGGGCACAGTGTGTCATGTGATGTCAATAGTGGCGTGCAAAACACAGAGGTAGCCAGCTAAAACTCATTCAATAAGGCACATGAATATACAGACTGAACAAAAGGGAACATAAGGAAAGTTATAACCCTGTGGGATACAAGTCAGTCTAAATCTGATTTTGAAATAAAGCCATTTCAGTCGGAATGGTCAGAATGAATGGGGAATATTCATTTATAACATAGCTGCGGGGTGTTATATTGACACAGGGACGTGCAGACTAAGATAAACAGCTGGCCGCACGTAACTGATGCCTGAAACCGTTACATAAGGCTAAAGTTATATACACCAGAGATCGTTGCACTACTGAGAGTCTTATTATAGACATATGCTTTATGCATACATAGGATTGTGATAATACTAGGTGCTGTGATCAATGAATAACTGTACAGCCAGGCATAGATAATCTAGCCGAACACCCGGGCTATAAAGAGTGGAAACGGTGCTGACCTTAAGTATCAATGTATCAAATACATATTTCTGTGAATTGACAATCGCCACAAATGTAACAAACTAGACAGACACATTGGTGAAATAAAAACAAGAGCATAACAACAGTATATATAAATAAGTGAGTGTCTCTCAGTGCATTAATAAAAACTACAGTAAAGACATATATATTTTCATAAATAATTAAGCTTTATTGAGATGAAACACCAGATACGATTTATTTTTTATTAGAGATGTCTGGTTAAAACAGATCAGAAGAATTACTGGTGATTGCTGGATAGAGACATAGAAAATCTGCAGAATTATATGTAACAAACATCTCAATAACTGCTGGGGCCACTGAGCCTTTATTACAAGAGGAATCTTTGGCACAGCAGCAGCAGTCTCTGTGGAAGATAATTAATTTTAAAATTCACTATTTTCTTACTTTACTTTCACTTACTTTTTTATATTTCATATGGCTGAAAAATATATTTTTTAATGATAGAAATAAAAGTTATATATTAATTTACAATTATTTGATTCTCGGTGCACCCCCAAAAAAGGCTTCTTTCTCTGTGTGTTTGTAGTGTGGAAACTCTCCCCTTTTCTGGTGTATGGCTTTTTGGGGTTGAGTTGGATACCTAGATTTCCAAGGCTACGGCTGGAAATTCGCATTTCTCCCCTTTGGGGCCCCGCCGACAAGAAGCTCTTATCCGGGGCCGTCTGTCCAGTCCTTTTGGCCTCACAGATTTCGCTCGAAGGCCAGAGGTGCCTCCAATGCGGTCAGAGGCACCAGAGGTAAGTCCAGAAAACCTGCAAGCATCGGTTCTCGGGAACAGTCCACCGGTTCTGCTTCCACTAAGGCCTCAGCATGACTGTTCCCACCCTGCCCGAGGGGATCTCGAGATGGAAGCTCTACTGCGTCACTTCAGCCGCGTCTGAGAAAGCTTGTTTCTCATGGCTACAAGCTGGAGTTCGACAGTACTCTCCCCCCCCCCCCCCCCCAACGATTTTTCAAATCAAGCTTATCAGCTTTGGAGGATATGCAAGTTACGTTGCACCTGGCTATCAAAAAGCTGGTCCAGTCCCACCTCATTGTTCCAGTACTACAGCCGCAATGCAGCAAGGAGTTTTTCTCAAACCTATTCGTGGTACTGAAACCGGACGATTCGGTAATGCCCATTTTGAATCTGAAGTCTTTGAATCAAGTTCAAAATGGAATCCCTGCGATCAGTGATTGCGGGTCGGTAAGACCTGGAATTTATCGTCTCCTTGGATATCAGGAACGCCTATCTCCATATTCTGATTTGGCCGCCTCATCAGGCATGCCTACGATTTGCCCTGCTGGATGATCACTTCCAGTTCCAGGCCCTACCCTTTGGTCTGTCTACAGCCCCGAGGGTATTCACAAAGGTGATGGTGGAGATGTTACAGCTCCGGGTCCAGGGTGTCAATGTGGTCCCTTACCTGGATGATCTTCTGATAAAGGCAAGATCCAGATAACTTTTGTTGCTCCATATCGACCACACCATCCATCTTCTGTCGGACCACGAGTGGATCCTCAACTTCCAGAAGTCCCACCTGGAGCCTACTCAGAGGCTCGTGTTCCTGGGGATGTTGCTGGATACTGTGGCCCAGAAGGTGTTTCTACCAGAGGAAAAAGCGAAAACACTTCAGGAAATGGTCTGCATGGTGCTCCAACCTTCTCGAGTGTCCATCCATCTTTGCATAAGATTGTTGGGGAAGATGGTCGCCTTCTACGAGGCAATCCAATATGGGAGGTTCCATGCCAAAACGTTACAGTTGGATCTCCTGAGCAAGTGGTCCGGATCACATCTGCAGATGCACAGGATGATTCGGCTGTCACCTCAGGCCAGGATTTCCCTCCTGTGGTGGCTACAGTCCTTCAATCTCCTGGAGGGCAGGAGTTTCGGAATTTAGGATTGGATCCTCCTCACGACGGATGCGAGTCTGAGAGGATGGGGAGGTTTCATCCAAGTGGCGCAGTTCCAGGGCAAGTAGTCAGCCCACGAAAGCCTCCTTCCAATCAACATTCTGGAACTTTGGGCAATCTACAATGCTCTACTTCAAGCTTCTCCTCTGCTCGGGGATCACGCAATCCAGGTGCAGTCGGACAACGCCACGGCAGTGACATACATCATTCGGCAAGGAGGCACAAGAAGCAGAACCTGCATGCGAGAGGTGTCAAAGATACTCCTCTGGGCGGAAAGAAATGCAAGAGCCATGTCGGCAATCTTCATTCCGGGGGTGGACAACTGGGAGGCGAACTTCCTGAGTCGTCACGATCTCCATCCGGGGGAGTGGGGGCTCCACCATCTGGTGTTCCAGCAGATCATCGACCGGTGGGGTTGCCCACAAATAGACATGATAGCTTCTCGTCTCAACAATAAACTTTCCTGGTATTCCTCATGGACCAGGGACCCTCAGGCGAGGGCAGTGGACGCACTGTCGTCGCCTTGGCCGTACCAGCTGGTTTACCTGTTTCATCTGATCCCATTGCTCCCATGAGTGCTAAAGCGAATCAGGAATCAAGGCGTCCAGGCAATTCTACTTGCTCCGGATTGGCCTCGGAGGGCGTGGTATGCGGATCTTCTGGGCATGTCCGTCTAAGACCCTTAGCCTCTACCTCTAAAAGAGATCTTCTTCAACAAGGACTGTTCGTCTATCCGGACTTATGGCGTCTTCGTTTGACAGTATGGAGGTTGAGCGGAACATCCTAGCTCCCAAAGGCCTTTCCAAGAAGGTTGTTGCAACCATGGTTCAGGCCAGGAAACCTGTGACGTCAAAACATTATCATCAGATCTGGAGGCGATATGTCTCTTGGTGCGAGAAACGCACGAATCCACCTGCTGAATTTCTCATGGGACGTTTCCTACGTTTCCTGCAGGCTGTTGTTGATATGGGCTTACGTCTAGGTTCTATTAATGTCCAGATTTCAGCCCCCTCCATTTTCTTCCAGAAGAAATTGACAGCATTGCCAGAAGTTCAGACCTTCTTGCAAGGGGTACTCCACATACAACCACCTTTTTGTGCCATCTACGGCACCCTGGGATTTGGATGTGGTGTTGAACTTTCTACAGTACCCCTGGTTTGAACTTGTGATGACGGTAGAAGGCAAGTACCTCACGTGGAAGACGGTGATGTTACTGGACCTGGCTTCTTCTCGATGTGTCTCGGAATTGGGGGCCTTATCGTGTAAAAGTCCTTACTTGGTCTTTTATGAGGACAGAGCGGAGCTCCGGACTAGACAGCAGTTCCTGCCGAAGGTTGTCTCCGCGTTCCACCTGAATCAACCTATTGTGGTCTCGTCCTGTTCTGACGCTTCTGCTTCTTCGGAGACTTTGGATGTTGTGCAGGCTTTGAAAATCTATGTCAGGCGCACAGCTCAGGTCAGAAAGACGGATTTTTTGTTTGTGCACTATGATGTGCAGAAAAAGGGTTGTCCTGCTTCAAAGCCATCCATTGCTCATTGGATTAGTCTTAGTATCCAACAGGCCTATGTGTCGGCAGCCTTACCTGTTCCGAAGTCTAAAGGCCCATTCTGCAAGATCAGTGGGCTCTTCCTGGGTGGCTGCCCGTGGAGTCTCGGCCCTGCAACTATGCCGAGCTGTTACCTGGTCGGGGAAGAACACTTTTGTGGAATTCTACAAATTTGATACCCTGGCCAAACAGGATACCCAGTCTTGGCAGGCGGTGCTGCAACAGTCTCTACACATTCCCACCCGTTCTGAATGCTTTGGGACGTCCCCATCCTACTAGTTCTCCCTAGTATCCCTTATGGATTCTAGAGGATTCTAGAGAAAATAGGACTTTAATACCTACCGGTAAATCCTTTTTTTGTAGTCCATAAGGGTAATTGGGCGCCTGCCTCAGTGCATTGACTTTTCTGCAGGTTCTTGTTCTGTAGTTACCTGTTACTGTTATTGTCACCAGCTGTTGCTGGTTGTGGTGTGCTGGAGTGTAAATCTCACCACCTTTGGTTATCTTGTTCCTTCTCTTATATATGTCTTTTCTCCTTCGGCATGTTTTTACCTATAACTGCCTGTGGGAGGGAGCATAGAGGGGAGGAGCCAGCACACCCAGTTGAAGAAATTTAAAGTGCACTGACTCCTTTGGACCCAGTCTATACCCCATCATACTAGTTCATCCCTTATGGACTATGAGAAAAGGAATTACCGGTAGGTATTAAAATCCTGTTTTCTTCTTCATCCACTAGAGGTCACTGGAGTACTCTTGGGATATGGACGGGGCATTTGCAGGGATAGGCACATTTAAATATTTAAATTAGTAACCCACACCCTCCATAATCCCAAGATGCTTCAGTGTTTTTTTGTGCCTCATAGTGGAGGCACGTTTTGTACTTTGTTGCAGAATTTTTTTCGTAAAACGTTTTATTGTTTACACTTCACAGCCCTTTGCAGCACACTAAGAAGCTTGGGTCTGGGTCTGTGTGTGCTGCTACAGGCAGCAAAGGCTTGTTGGCGCTTACACAAGAAGCCCCATCATAGACCTTCATCAGCATAAGCTGAGTCCAGTCTTGGTTGAGAGAGCAGAACACTGCTTGATGAGAAGCCCCGTCATTGCCTCTGGGTCACGGCAGCAGGTGAAAGGGGTCAGCTCACGCTGCCCCGCTCAGTGTGCCCATTTTTTTTTTCTTGAAAAAAGCCTGCCTGCTCTCCCCAGCCCACCGTTGTGTATTGTGTGGGGGGAGATTCCTGTGAACTACTGCCCTGCATCACTATGTTAGCGGGCGGTCAGCTCCCACTAACCGCCGCTCAGTTTAGGGGTACGAGATCGCATTCTGGCCCCCGCTTCCAGTTCCTTGCTATGTGAGCAGGCGGTCGGCTCCCGCTAACCGCCACTCTGTTTGGGTGCTCTGTGCCTCCACTCCCAGCCCTTGGCTATGTAAGTGGGCGGTCAGCTACCGCCGCTGCCGCTCTGTTTAGGTCCATATTTCGCCTGCCTGCTCCGCCCACTTCCAGTGCTATACAGCGGACGGCTGCTTAAGGGAAGGAAGAGGTGGATTATTAGCGTGGTCTTACAGGACCAAGGCACTCTGCTATTGGCGGTGGAGGGTGAACAGTTCCCCTCAACAAGTGAGGTCAGACAGTGGCCTATTGTTACTTGTATATTTGCATAGTTTTAGCAAAAAAGGCTATTAAGCCTAGTTAACAATGTATGCGTTTAAAAAAAAAAAAAAAACATGTTGTAGAAGCCATTTTAATACTACTTCCTGCTTTTTCCTGCAGGAATTTGGTGTTGGTCCTACAGCACACGGCCGCTAGAGGGGGCAAGGGAGTTAGTAGGAATTTCAGTGAAGCACATATTTAACAGAACTTAGGGGGTCATTCTGACCCGATTGCACGCTGCAGTTTATCGCAGCACTGCGATCGGGTCAGTACCGCACAGTGCGATTGGGTCAGTACCGCACATGCGCCGGCCCCGCAGTGCATGGCCGTCGTTGCCTAGCGGTCGTCTCTGCCTGATTGACAGGCAGAGGCGGTCGATGGGCGGGAGGGAGCTGAGGGGGCGCGACGGCTGCGTGACGTCACACACAGCCGCTCCGACCTGGGCAGAGAAGAGGTTCTACCGGCCAGCTGCAGGAGCTGCGCTTGCTGGGAGTTACTCCTCTAATGCAAAAGCATCGCCGCTGTGCGAAGCTTTTGCATTTCTGGGGGAGGAAGGGGGGGGGGGGAAGGGCGGCACTGACATGCGGGGCGGACTAGCCCCGTGCTGGGCGTCCCCCCGCATGCCTGGGTGCCTGATTGTAGCTGTGCTAAATTTAGCACAGCTACGATCAACTTGGAATGACCCCCTTAGTGTGTATTAAGTGCGGTGCACTTCTGACTTGTACACACTTTAGTTACGTTTTTCACTGTATACCTGTCTATGTGCATGATGAAAGCTAATGCAAAATCAAAGAAGTAGCTTTTCTGTGTTAGTGTGTTGCCTAATGTAACTTCCATTTGCACTGTGTATCTTGCAAATTCGGGTCCTCTGCCCTGATCCCCCTTGGGCGATGATGGCAGGTGTGATGGCTGATTTGAGGTCGAAGTTGTCCACTTCATGGATAGAACGTGAGGCAGCTAAGTCTGATTCACGGTTAATGCTGTCTGAGCAGCCAGAGTGGGCTAAGGATATTTCTCTGACGTCCTAAGTGGATGCTGGGACTCCGTAAGGACCATGGGGAATAGCGGCTCCGCAGGAGACTGGGCACAACTAAAGAAAGCTTTAGGACTACCTGGTGTGCACTGGCTCCTCCCTCTATGACCCTCCTCCAGACCTCAGTTAGAATCTTGTGCCCGGCTGAGCTGGATGCACACTAGGGGCTCTCCTGAGCTCCTAGAAAAGAAAGTATATTTTAGTTTTTTTTATTTTCAGTGAGATCTGCTGGCAACAGACTCACTGCTACGAGGGACTAAGGGGAGAAGAAGCGAACCTACCTGCTTGCAGCTAGCTTGGGCTTCTTAGGCTACTGGACACCATTAGCTCCAGAGGGATCGAACACAGGGCCCGACCTCGATCGTCCGGTCCCGGAGCCGCGCCACCGTCCCCCTTACAGAGTCAGAAGCAAGAAGATGGTCCTGAAAATCGGCGGCAGAAGACTTCGGTGTTCAACAAGGTAGCGCACAGCACTGCAGCTGTGCACCATTGCTCCTCATTTACACCTCACACTCCGGTCACTGATGGGTGCAGGGAGCTGGGGGGGGGGGGGGGGGGGGGGGGGGGGGGGGGAAGGGCCGCCCTGAGCAGCAATATTAACTCCTTGGCTGGCAAAAAAAAAATCACAAAATATAGCCCTAGAGGCTATATATGTGAAAAATACCCCTGCCAGAGATCCATAAAAAAGCGGGAGAAGTCCGCCGAAAAAGGGGCGGGGCTATCTCCCTCAGCACACTGGCGCCATTTTTCCCTCACCGCTCTGCTGGAAGGATCGCTCCCAGGCTCTCCCCTGCAGTTTCAAGACTACAAAGGGTAAAAAAGAGAGGGGGGGCACTAAATTTAGGCGCAGCAGTATATATATAAGCAGCTATAAGGGAAAATCACTCAGTTATAGTGTTCATCCCTGTGTTATATAGCGCTCTGGTGTGTGCTGGCATACTCTCTCTCTGTCTCCCCAAAGGGCTTTGTGGGGTCCTGTCTTCGGTCAGAGCATTCCCTGTGTGTGTGCGGTGTGTCGGTACGGCTGTGTCGACATGTTTGATGAGGAGGCTTATGTGGAGGCGGAGCAGATGCCGATAAATGTGATATCACCCCCTGCGGGGCCGACACCTGAGTGGATGGATAGGTGGAAGGTATTAACCGACAGTGTCAACTCCTTACATAAAAGGCTGGATGACGTAACAGCTGTGGGACAGCCGGCTTCTCAGCCCGCGCCTGCCCAGGCGTCTCAAAGGCCATCAGGGGCTCAAAAAGGCCCGCTACCTCAGATGGCAGACACAGATGTCGACACGGAGTCTGACTCCAGTGTCGACGAGGTTGAGACATATACACAATCCACTAGGTACATCCGTTGCATGATCTCGGCAATGAAAAATGTGTTACACATTTCTGACATTAACCCAAGTACCACAAAAAAGGGGTTTTATGTTTGGGGAGAAAAAGCAGCCAGTGTTTTGTTCCCCCATCAGATGAGTGAATGAAGTGTGTGAAGAAGCGTGGGTTCCCCCGATAAGAAACTGGTAATTTCTAAAAAGTTACTGATGGCGTACCCTTTCCCGCCAGAGGATAGGTCACGTTGGGAGATATCCCCTAGGGTGGATAAGGCGCTCACACGTTTGTCAAAAAAGGTGGCACTGCCGTCTTAGGATACGGCCACTTTGAAGGAGCCTGCTGATAAAAAGCAGGAGGCTATCCTGAAGTCTGTATATACACACTCAGGTACTATATTGAGACCTGCAATTGCCTCAGCATGGATAGTGCTGCTACAGCGTGGTCTATTACCCTGTCAGGACAGGGATACTATTTTGCTAACCATAGAGCATATTAAAGACGTCGTCTTATATATGAGGGATGCACAGAGGGATATTTGTCGGCTGGCATCCAGAATTAATGCAATGTCCATTCTGCCAGGAGGATATTAGGGACCCGGCAGTGGACAGGCGATTCTGACTTTAGAAGGCACATGAAGATTCTGCCTTATAAGGGTGAGGAATTGTTTGGGGATGGTCTCTGGGACCTCGTATCCACAGCAACAGCTGGGAAAGAAAATTTTTTACCTCAGGTTTCCTCACAGCCTAGGAAAGCACCGTATTATCAGGTACAGTCCTTTCGGCTTCAGAAAAGCAAGCGGGTCAAAGGCGCCTCCTTTCTGCACAGAGACAAGGGAAGAGGGAAAAAGCTGCACCAGACAGCCAGTTCCCAGTATCAAAAATCTTCCCCCGCTTCCTCTGAGTCCACCGCATGACGCTGGGGCTCCACAGGTGGAGCCAGGTGTGGTGGGGGCGTGTCTTGGGAAATTCAGCGACCAGTGGGCTCACTCACAGGTGGATCCCTGGGTACTGCAAGTAGTATCACTGGGATACAAGCTGGAGTTCGAGGCGACTCCCCCTCGCCGTTACCTCAAATCAGCCTTGCCTGCTGCCCTCGAGGGGAGGTAGTACTGGCGGCAATTCACAAGCTGTACTTCAGCAGGTGATAATCAAGGTACCCCTCCTTCAACAAGGCCGGGGTTACTATTCCACAATGTTTGTGGTACCGAATCCGGACGGTTCGGTGAGACCCATTCTAAAATTGAAATCCTTGAACACTTGTATACGAAGGTTCAAGTTCAAAATGGAATCGCTCAGGGCGGTTATTGCAAGCCTGGACGAAGGGGATTACATGGTATCACTGGGGATGCTTACCTGCATGTCCCCATTTACCCTCCTCACCAGGAGTACCTCAAAATTGTGGTACAGGACTGTCATTACCAATTCCAGACGTTGCCGTTGGTCTGTCCCCGGCACCGAGGGTATTTACCAAGGTAATGGCCGAAATGATGATACTCCTTCGAAAAAAGGGAGTTATAATTATCCCGTACTTGGACGATCTCCTTATAAAGGCGAGGTCCAGGGAGCAGTTGTTGGTCGGAGTAGCACTATCTCGTGAAGTGCTACAACAGCACGGCTGGATTCTGAATATTCCAAAGTCGCAGCTGGTTCCTACGACGCGTCTACTGTTTCTGGGTATGGTTCTGGACACAGAACAGGAAAAAGTGTTTCTCCCGGAGGAGAAGGCCAAGGAGTTGTCATCTCTAGTCAGAGACCTCCTAAAACAAATACAGGTGTCGGTGCATCAATGCACGCGAGTCCTGGGAAAGATGGTAGCTTCTTACGTAGAAATTCCATTCGGAAGGTTCCATGCAAGGATCTTCCAGTGGGATCTGTTGGACAAGTGGTCCGGGTCGCATCTTCAGATGCATCGGCTGATAATCCTGTCTCCAAGGGCCAGGGTGTCGCTGTTGTGGTGGCTGCCGAGTGCTCATCTTCTAGAGGGCCGCAGATTCGGCATACAGGACTGGGTCCTGGTGACCACGGATGCCAGCCTCCGAGGCTGGGGGACAGTCACACAGGGAAGAAACTTCCAAGGACTATGGTCGAGTCAGGAGACTTCCCTACACATAAATATTCTGGAACTAAGGGCCATTCACAATGCCCTAAGTCAGGCTAGACCCCTGCTTCCACACCAGCCGGTGCTGATCCAGTCAGACAACATCACGGCGGTCGCCCATGTAAACCAACAGGGCAGCACAAGAAGCAGGATGGCTATGGCAGAAGCCACAAGGATTTTCCGATGGGCGGAAAATCATGTGTTAGTACTGTCAGCAGTGTTCATTCCCGGAGTGGACAACTGGGAGCAGACTTTCTCAGCAGGCACGACCTCCACCCGGGAGAGTGGGGACTTCATCCAGAAGTCTTCCAAATGATTGTACACCATTGGGAAAGGCCACAGGTGGACATGATGGCGTCCCGCCTCAACAAAAAGCTAAAAAGATATTGCGCCAGGTCAAGGGACCCTCAGGCGATAGCTGTGGACGCTCTGGTAACACCGTGGGGGTACCAGTCGGTGTATGTGTTCCCTCCTCTGCCTCTCATACCCAAGGTACTGAGTATAATAAGAAGGAGAGGAGTAAGAACTATACTCGTGGTTCCGGATTGGCCAAGAAGAGCTTGGTACCCCGAACTTAAAAAAAAAATGATCTCAGAGGACCCATGGCCTCTGCCGCTCAGACAGGACATGCTGCAGCAGGGGCCCTGTCTGTTCCAAGACTTACCGCGGCTGCGTTTGACGGCATGGCGGTTGAACGCCGGATCCTGAAGGAAAAGGGCATTCCGGAGGAAGTCATCTCTACGCTGATTAAAGCTAGGAAAGAAGTGACCGCAAACCATTATCACCGCATATGGCGAAAATATGTTGCGTGGTGTGAGGCCAGGAAGGTCCAACGGAGGAATTTCAGTTGGGCCGTTTTCTGCACTTCCTACAGTCAGGGGTGACTATGGGCCTAAAATTCGTTTCCATTAAGGTCCAGATTTCGGCTCTGTCGATTTTCTTCCAGAAAGAACTGGCTTCACTGCCTGATGTTCAGACATTTGTTAAGGGAGTGCTGCATATTCAGCCCCTTTTGTGCCTCCAGTGGCACCTTGGGATCACAACGTGGTGTTGGATTTCCTAAAGTCACATTGGTTTGAGCCACTAAAAACCGTGGATTTGAAATATCTCACGTGGAAAGTGGTCATGCTGTTGGTCTTGGCTTCGGCCAGGCGTGTGTCAGAATTGGCGGCTTTGTCATATAAAAGCCCTTATCTGATTTTCCATATGGATAGGGCAGAATTGAGGACTCGTCCCCAGTTTCTCCCTAAGGTGGTATCAGCTTTTCATTTGAACCAACCTATTGTAGTGCCTGCGGCTACTAAGGACTTGGAGGATTCCAAGTTGTTGGACGTAGTCAGGGCCCTGAAAATTGATGTTTCCAGGACAGCTAGTGTCAGGAAAACTGACTCGCTATTTATCCTGTATGCACCCAACAAGCTGGGTGCTCCTGCTTCAAAGCAGACTATTGCTCGCTGGTTTTGTAGTACGATTCAGCTTGCACATTCTGCGGCTGGACTGCCGCATCCTAGATCAGTGAAAGCCCATTCCACAAGGAAGGTGGGCTCTTCTTGGGCGGCTGCCCGAGGGGTCTCGGCTTTACAACTTTGCCGAGCAGCTACTTGATCGGGGTCAAACACATTGCTAAATTTTACAAGTTTGATACCCTGGCTGAGGAGGACCTAGAGTTTGCTCATTCGGTGCTGCAGAGTCATCCGCACTCTCCCACCCGTTTGGGAGCTTTGGTATAATCCCCATGGTCCTTACGGAGTCCCAGCATCCACTTAGGACGTCAGAGAAAATAAGATTTTACTCACCGGTAAATCTATTTCTCGTAGTCCGTAGTGGATGCTGGGCGCCCATCCCAAGTGCGGATTGTCTGCAATACTTGTATATAGTTATTGTTAACTAAAGGGTTATTGTTGAGCCATCCGTTGAGAGGCTCAGTTATATTTCATACTGTTAACTGGGTATAGTATCACGAGTTATACGGTGTGATTGGTGTGGCTGGTATGAGTCTTACCCGGGATTCAAAATCCTTCCTTATTGTGTCAGCTCTTCCGGGCACAGTATCCTAACTGAGGTCTGGAGGAGGGTCATAGAGGGAGGAGCCAGTGCACACCAGGTAGTCCTAAAGCTTTCTTTAGTTGTGCCCAGTCTCCTGCGGAGCCGCTATTCCCCATGGTCCTTACGGAGTCCCAGCATCCACTACGGACTACGAGAAATAGATTTACCGGTGAGTAAAATCTTATTTTCAAAAACTTTGTAGGGTTTACAAAAGTCCATGTATAGTTTGTCTTCTACTTTACCGGTTTTATCGGTGTTGCATTTTGACGATTCAATGCCAGACCTGATATCTCAGGAGGAAGGTGAATTGGGCCTGGAGTCAGATAGGTCACTGATAGCCGGGGCATTGTTAATCTCATCAGGTCATTACGCCAGGTACTAGATTTCACTGACACAGAGAGTACCAAAGCCGGACGCCTCGGTGAGACCGATATTGAACCTAAAGGGGCTCAATTAGTACGTCACTTACTACAGATTCAAGATGGAATCCATGCGGTAAGTAATTCCAGGTTTAGAACCACAGGAATTCATGATTTCGCTGGATCTCAAGGATGCGTACTTACACATTCCATTTTGGCCACCGCATCATGCATACTTAAGGTTTGCAGTACAACAAAACCATTACCAATTTCAGGCACTACCGTTAGGCCTCTCATCAGCGTCTCTGGTATTCACAAAGTGATGTCTGTAATGATAGCTTATCTCAGATCCCTGGGAGTGATAATAGTTCCGTACTTAGACAACCTTCTCATCAAGGCTTCGTCTCAACAAATACTCCTTCAAAATGCCTTACAACGTACAGGGTACTAGTTCAGCAAGGTTGGATTGTCAACTTGAAAAAATCAAGCCTGGTCCCGTCTCAAAGAATTAAATTTCTAGGAATGATTCTGGATACGGTGGATCAACGAATTTACCTGCCTGAAGATAAAGCACAAGGTATTCGTCATCTGGTACAGTTAGTGCTCAAATCACGGGCAGTCTCTGTGCACTTTTAGTTTCGAATTTTAGGAAAGGTGTTGGCGTTTTCGAAGCAGTCCAGTTCGGAAGATTTTACTCACGTCTTTTTCAGCTAGATCTTCTAGCACAGTGGTCAGGCTCTCATCTACAAATTCATCAGATGGTGTGGTTGTCTCCAAGGGCCAGAGTATCACTACTCTGGTGGCTCCACTTACAACATCTCACTGCGGGAAAACGGTTCGGAGTCTGTAATTGGATAATTCTGACGATGGACTCAAGTCTCAGAGGTTGGGGAGCAGTGATCCTACATCATCAATTTCAGGGTCTCTGGTCAGACCGAGAAAGATTACTGTCAATAAATGTCCTGTATCTCAGGGCAATCTACAACGCCCTGCGTCAGGCAGTTCAAATGCTCCAGTCTCGGACTGTTCAGTTAGACAACGCGACAGCAGTTGCATACATCAACAAACAACGGGGGACTCGAAGTTGCATGGCCATGCAAGAAGTTGCTCAAATCCAAGTGATATTGGGGGTCATTCCGACCCATTGGCACGCAGCGGTTCTTCGCTGCGGTGCAAACCGGTCTGGAATGCGCATGCGCGTCGTAGCCCACAACAACGCTGGTTACGAAGAAAGCGGTTGTAGCGGTGACCGCAAGAAGATTGACAGAAGGAAGGCGTTCTGGTGCGTCACCTGTCCGTTGGCGGCCGTTTTCGGGGAGTAGTAAGGTAAACACAGGCGGATGTCTGATGGCAAAGCCGGGAGGAACGTCGCTGGATCCGTCGTACAGGGTAAGTAGATCCAGCCTTACTCCTAGGTTGATGGAAACTTTTTAGCTTAGCAGGGCTGCACAAGCCCCCCCCCATAGGTGTGGATTAGTTGATCGCACCAGCAGCAAAATGTTGCCGGCTACAATCAATTCGGAATGACCCCCATTGTCGGCAGTGTTCATTCCAGGAGTGGACAACTGGGAAGCATATTATCTCAGTCGTCAGGATTTTTATCCAGGTGAATGGACTTTACATCCAAAAGTGTTCCAGATTTTATTCCAGCGGTGGGGTTACCCAGATGTGGATCTAATGGCATCTCGCCAAAATCATCAGACACCCCATTATGTGTCTACATCTCTGATCTTATCTCCCTTTACACTCCCACCCATCCTCTTCGCTCTGCTAATGCACGCCTCCTCTCCTGCCTACTGATTACTTTCTCCCACTCCTAGCTCCAAGATTTTTCATGTGCTGCTCCATTTCTCTGGAATTCATTACCTCTCCCCCTTCAGACTCTCTACAAAACTTAAAACGGGCTCTCAAGATCCACTTCTTCACCAAACCCAGCCAAATCTCATCCTAACCCTCTGTTCCACGCTCTCTATGTACCCCGTCTGTGTCACCCCTGTCAGTCTACTTCTCCCCTTTAGAATGTAAGCTCTCACGAGTAGGGCCCTCTTCCCTCATGTGCTTATTCTTTTTCTTACTTTAATAATCTTCAACTGCACCAAATTCAGCAGTCTTCTCCAACCTGATATTTATTCCACTGTCATCTGCTGATGTAGCTATGTTTATTTACCCTGTACTTGTCCTATATTGTCGTCAACTGTAAGTTGCTGTTTTCCTGTTTTGATTATTTATTTATGTACTTATGTAGTTGGGCGCTGCAGAACCCTTGTGGCACCATATAAATAAAGGATAATGATGATAATTTTCGCTGCTTCCTCGGTTGCTAAAGCAAATCAAAAGAGAATCCACGACAGTCATACTAGTGGCGCCTCATTGGCCTCGAAGAGCGTGGTTCTCGGATCTCCGATGTCTACTCGCAGACTATGCATGGCCGATTCCGCTACATCCAGACCTTCTGCAACAGGGTCTGTTTCTTTACCCCGTTTTAGCGCGGCTGTGTTTCATGGGGTGGCTGTTGATACCGCTGTCTTAAGACGAGAGGATATTCCATAGTCGGTTATACTAACCATGTTATGTGCTAGGAAGCCAGTTACAGCAGCTCATTATCACAGGATTTGGCGAGCTTATATTGGTTAGTGTGAAGCTCGGAAGTTTACGACATCTTCTTTCAAGTTATCCCATCTTTTACTATTTTTACAGACTGGGTTAGATGGAGGACTACGTTTAGCGACACTAAAGGTGCAGGTTTATGCTTTGCCAATTTTCTTTCAGCGCCGTTTGGCTCTTTTTATCAACCTCCGTTTATACCACCTACAACTCCGTGGGACTTGAATCTAGTTTTAGACTTTTTGCAGTCCTCAATTTTTGAACCTTTACAACAAGTGAATGTTAAGTTTCTAACATGGAAAACAGTTTTTCTATGAGCCTTAGCTTCGGCAAGGCGTGTTTCAGAATTGGGTGCGTTGTCCTGCAAGCCGCCGTATCTAGTGTTTCATGATGACAGAGCAGAACTTCGGACGAATCCCGCTTCTCTAACAAAGGTTGTATCCTCTTTTCATATCGTAGTTCCTGTTTTCTCAGAAGATTCAGGATCTCCAGCTTCTTTGGATGTAGCGTACGCGCTCCACGTTTATGTAGTCAGAACATCAACTGTACGTAAAACAGATACATTGTTTGTTCTCTATGATGCAGTCAAGATAGGTTGGCCAGTTTCCAAACAGGCGTTGGCTAAATGGATTAAGCTAACTATTCGTCTGGCTTAATTTCATAATAGTTTACAACCGCCTGCATCTATTTGAGCACATTCCAAGCGTTCTGTGAGAATGTCATCAGCAGCAGGTCGTGGTGCTTCCACGACACAACTTTGCCGTGCAGCTACATGGTCATCGGTGTACACGTTTGTGCGCTTTTACAAGTTTGATACTTTTGCGGCATCAGCGTCTAGCTTTTTTCGTCTAGTGTTACAGGTGCCAACCAGCTCTCCAGCCCAAGGAGGAAAGTTGGGTACGTCCCAAGAGTACTTCAGTGACCCCTAGTGGATGAAGAAGAAAAGTGGATTTTGGTACTTACCAGTTAAATCCTTTTCTTAGAATCCATAGGGGTCACTGGACCCCTGCGCAGAGCAGTTTTACCGGGCTTGTGGTAAGTTCAGTATATCTTATGGTAACACATTATCATCGGGCTGTTTGAATCTTACGGTGATTGTTATCTGTTGTTGTGTCAACTTTCTAGTTGTCTGTTATGTTATAATGTTATATGTAATTATCCATTGTTCATCCTCTTTTTCACTCCTGTTCGGCTAAGTAAAAAAACACTGAAGCCTCTTGGGAGTATGGAGGGGGTGGAGGGTTACTAATTTAAATATTTAAATGTGCCTATCCCTGCTACTGCACCGTCCATATCCCAAGAGTACTCCAGTGACCCCTATGGATTCAAAGAAAAGGATTTAACTTGTAAGTACCAATATCCACTTTTCCCAATACAGCATATACAGTATGCTGATCTGAATCTTATCTAAAATTTCTGCATATTGCAATTCTATATACAGCATACACACAAACATTGAAATATGTCAAAAGTAAAGGTGCATACACACGGTGAGATTCAGGCTATGCCCGATTCTTACTATGCGACAGGGGCTAGGTCGGTATCGCAAGCATATAATGACTGTGCTTGCGATTCTGGCTTTGTCCGATTTTGGCTAAGTGTCAGTTTTGACTATATTTTACGCGAGATACTCAAAATTGACTTGCATGAACAGTCCACCATACTTAACGGTTGAGATGAGGTTTTAATGTTGGTGTGCTGTGCCTTTTTTTCTCCACACATAGTGTTGTGTGTTCCTTCCAAACAACTCAACTTTGGTTTCATCTGTCCACAGAATATTTTGCCAGTAGTGCTGTGGAACATTCAGGTGCTCTTTTGAAAACTTCAAATGTGCAGCAATGTTTTTTTTTTTTTTTTTTTTTGGACAGCAGTGGCTTCCTCCGTGGTATCCTCCCATGAACTCCATTCTTGTTCAGTGTTTTACGTATGGTAGATTCGTCAACAGAGATGTTAGCATGTGCCAGAGATTTCTGTAAGTCTTTAGCTGACACTTAAGATTCTTCTTCACCTCATTGAGCATTCCGAGCTGTGCTTTTGCAGTCATCTTTAAAGGATTCTCACTCCTAGGGAGAGTAGCAATAGTGCTGAACTTTCTCCATTTATAGACAATTTGTCTTACCGTGGACTGCTGAACATCAAGGCTTTTAGAGATACTTTTGTAACCCTTTCCAGCTTTATGTCAACAATTCTTAATCGTATGTCTTCTGAGAGCTGTTTTCTGTGAGGCATGGTTCACATCAGGCAATGCTTCTTGAGAATTGCAAACTTAAAATTGGTGTGTGTTTTTTATAGGGCAGGGTAGCTTTAACCAACACCTCCAATCTTGTCTCATTGATTGGACTCCAGGGGATAAATTTACTAAGATGGGAGTTCTATTTAAGATGGGATGTTGCCCATAGCAACCAATCCGATTCTGCTTCTCATTTATCTAGCACCTTCTAGAAGATAATACCTGGAATTTGATTGGTTGATTTGGGCAACATCCAATATTAAATAGAACTCCCATCTTAGTAAATTTACCCCCAGGTTGGCTGACTCCTGACTCAAATTAGCTCTTGGAGAAGTAATTAGCCTAGGGGTTTGCATACTTTGTACACCCTGCACTGTGAATGTTTACATGGTGTGTTAAATAAAAACATGAGAACATATAATTGTTTGTGTGGTATTAGTTTCAACAGACTGTCTGATTATTGTTGTGACTTCGATGAAGATCAGAACACATTTTATGACCAATTTATGCATAAATCCAGGAAATTCCAAAGGGTTCACATACTTTTTCTTGAAACTGTAAATACAACCCCCAAACAAAGAATTAAATGCTGAATAGAAATTCAAGTAACACTATTTTGTTTATATTCCAAATGTTCTTGTGAAAGAAGATGTGACCAGTGAGGACATGTACTGTTTTGTGTTACACTTATAACTTTGTTGTTTTGATTAGGACGGATCTGAAGAATCTACGGCTTCTGGTGAGGTCCGGACCGGGAAGTGGAAAGTTCCCACTTACAAAGACTATCTTGAGCTTTTCAAAAAAATACTCGACTGTGATCAGGTAAATGTATAAATTATTTGTATTACCTCGCACATAGATGAAGAAAGATTTATTTGACAAACTAACCTACAGTAAACAGTGATTTTTGATGCTGCTTCCTTAGTACCTTAATGGGCAGAGAGATGGGTTAGGTTGGCATGATCTTTAGGAAGGGTACACACCAAACGAAGTGTGTGCCCAGCGACTGCATGATACATTGAGCTGTCGGTACACACAGAGCCGGCCCTAACCAATATGATGCCCTAGGCAAGATTTTGGCTGGTGCCCCATAGCACCACCGATGGTTCTGCCTCTGACCTTGCACCTCTTTCCCAGCACTATCACCCCTCACCCATAGCAGTCCTTGTACCCCCTATATTTTAAATAGGAACAGTTCGCACATTTGATGCACAGCCCAAAAAGGGGCATCTTCTTGCTGGGAAGGGGCATGGCCACACAATAGTAACGCCAATTCCAATTACGCCACACAGTACTGCAACTTTATTCACATTTTATCTTGCGATCGTGTCCATAATTCATATTACATCCCACAGTAGTATCACTTTACCTTATAAACGTTACTCCTCCCAGTAGAGCCCCTTATTCACATTACACCTCACCTTATTGCTCTTTATTCACATTAGATGACACAGTAGTGCCCTTTCTATATGCAACGCCACATAGTAGAGCCAAGGCCGTGCTGCGGGAGTAAGCGGTCGCCTTGTGGGCTTGCGATCAGCACCCTCAGGAGCTCAGTGTCCTGTCAGCGGAGATAGAGAACCATTAACCTCTACGGTTGGTTCTCTACAAGTACCGCTTAGTCCACCAGAGCGCAGCCTGTCAAAGCTGCGCTCCTACCCTTGTGACACCATTTTCCGCTGGTGACCCGCTTACCGGGGCCACTGGCGTCATACGCACCACTCCATCTTCTGGCTCTCTTACAAGAACTCCCACCTCACAGATTCTTCAAATCAGGCTTACCAGTTTTGCTGACAGACATTGCTATCTTACAGGAAGCCATTCAAAAATTGCTGAAGTCAAATGTTATTGTTCCAGTTCCACCTCACTTAACAAACAAGGGTTATTACTCAAACCTGTTTGTGGTTATGAAACCGGATGGTTCGGTCAGGCCAGTATTGAATCTAAAGTCGTTGAACCCTTATTTTAGGGAATTCAAATTCAAGATGGAGTCTCTGAGAGCGGTTAACTCTGGTCTGGAGGAGGGGGAATTCCTGGTCACCCTGGATATCAAGGATGCGCTCCTGGGCTATCACCATCAGTTTCAGGCGCTGCCGTTTGGCCTCTCCACAGCTCAAAGAGTGTTCGCCAAGGTGATGGCGGAGATGACGCTACTCCTCCGCAAGCATGGTGTGAACATAATTCCTTATCTGGACGACCTGCTGATAAAAGCGTCTTCCAGGTAGAAGCTGTTACAGAGCATTGCCCTCTCAACTCAACTGCTCCAGAATCATGGATGGATCCTGAACCTTCCAATGTCGCATTTGGAGCCGACAAGGAGTCTGTCATTCCTGGGAATGATACTCGACATGGAAGTACAGAGGGTGTTTCTACCGGAAGAGAAAGCTTTGGTGATAAAAGCAATAGTCCGGGAGGTCTTGAATAGCCTTCTGGGGAAGATGGTTGCCTCCTACGAGCCTCTACAGTACGGAAGATTTCATGCACGGTCCTTCCAACTGGATCTCCTGGACAAATGGTCGGGATCTCATCTTCACATGCACCAGAGGATACGTCTGTCTCCGAAAGCCAGAATCTCGCTCCTCTGGTGGCTGCAGACATCTCACCTACTTGAGGGCCGCAGGTTCGGTATTCAGAATTGGATCCTCCTAACCACGGATGCAAGTCTCAGAGGTTGGGGAGCAGTCACCCAGGGGGAAAAGCTTCCAAGGAAGGTGGTAAAATCCGGAATCCATCCTTCTGATAAACATTCTGGAACTAACGGCCGTGTAGAACTGTCTCCTACAAGCGGCACATCTTCTAAAAGATCAGGCCATTCAGGTTCAGTCAAACAATGTAACGACAGTGGCCTACATAAACTGACAAGGCCGAACGAAGAGCAGAGCTGCAATGTCAGAGGACACAAGAATCATCCTCTGGGCGGAAAAGGACGCGGTGGTCCTGTCAGCAATCTTCATTCCCGGATTGGACATCTGGGAAGCGGACTTCCTCAGCAGACACAATCTCCATCCGGAAGAGTGGGGCCTCCACCCAGAAGTGTTCGCAGAGGTGACGAGTCTTTGGGGAGTACATCACATAGACATAATGGCTTCACGCCTCAACAAGAAGCTCGGAGGTATTGTTCTAGGTCGAGGGATCCACACTCTGGTAACTCCGTGGGTGTTCAAGTCAGTGTATGTGTTCCTTCCTCTTCCACTCATCCAAAGGATTCTCACAATAATAAAAAAAACAAGAGTTCAGGCGATCCTCATTGCTCCGGACTGGCCAAGAAGGGCTTGGTACGCGGATCTTCTGGAGTTACTGCTGGAAGATCCGAGGCCTCTTTGTCTTCGAGAGGACCTTCTGCAACAGAGCCCGTTCTCTTATCAAGACTTACCACAGCTACGTTTGACGGCATGGAGGTTGAACGCCAGATCTTAGCTCGGAAGGGCATTCCGAACAAAGTTATTTCTACCCTGATACAGGCTCGGAGAGGAGTAACGTCAAAACATTACCATCGGATTTGGTAAAAGTATGTGTCTTGGTATGAATTAAAAAAGTTTCCTACAGGGGAGTTTCAACTTGGACGGTTTCCTGCAAGCAGGGGTGGATGTGGCCTGCGCCTGGGCTCCATGAAAGTTCAGATTTCGGCCATGTCCATTTGCTTCCAGAAACAATTGGCTGCCCTCCCTGAGGTTCAGACTTTCTTGAAAGGGGTTCTGCACATCCAACCTCCCTTTGTGCCTCCTACGGCACCTTGAGATCTTAACGTGGTACTGCAGTTACTGCAGTCGGATTGGTTTGAGCCTTTACATGAGGCTGAGGTCAAGTTTCTTACTTGGAAGACTGTCATACTGTTGGCATTGGCATCTGCTAGACGTGTTTCGGAATTGGGGGCATTGTGCTACAAGAGCCCCTACTTGATTTTTCATGAAGATAGAGCTGAGCTCAGGACGCGTCAAGGTTGTGTTGGCATTTCATATCAACCAACCTATTGTGGTTCCAGTGGCTACTGACCCGTCAATTACTTCAAAGTCCTTGGATGTTGTGAGGGCTTTAAAGATTTATGTGAAGAGAACTTCTCTTCACAGAAAGTCGAACTCTGTTTGTCCTTTCTGATCCCAACAAGGATCGCCTGCTTCTAAGCAGACGATTTCTCGCTGGATCAGGTTTACTATCCAGCATGCTTATTCTACGTCAGGATTGCCCGAATTCTGTTAAGGCCCACTTTACTTGTAAAGTAGGTTCTTCCTGGGCGGCTGCTCGGGGTGTCTCGGCTTTGCCGAGCAGCTACTTGGTCAGGGTCGATCACGGTTGCTGATTTCTACAAGTTCGATACTTTTGCCTCTTAGGACCTAATGTTTGGTCAATCGGTTCTGCAGGACCCTCCGCGCTCTCCCTCCCGTACTGGGAGCTTTGGTACATCCCCAGTGTACTAATGTGGACCCCAGCATCCTCTAGGACGTAACAGAAAATAGGATTTTAATTACCTACCAGTAAATCCTTTTCTTGTAGTCCGTAGAGGATGCTGGGCGCCCGCCCAGCGCTTCATTTTCCTGCAGTTGTTACTTGGTTCAGTACTGCCTTGTTCCTTGGTTAAGTACTTCATTGTTACTTGGTTAAGTCATGTTTTTTTCAGCCGTTGCTGACTTGATTTAAGCTGGTTAGCTTGATTTTCTGTTGTGTGAGCTGGGGTGAATCTCACAACTATCTGTGTATTTCCTTCTCTCAAAGTATGTCCGTCTCCTCGGGCACAGTTTCTAGGCTGAGTCTGTCTGGTAGGAGGGGCATAGAGGGAGGAGCCAGCCCACACTATTCAACTCTTAAAGTGCCCATGTCTCCCAAAGGACCAGTCTATACCCCATGGTACTAATTTGGACTCCAGCATCCTCTACGGACTACAAGGAAAAGGATTTACCGGTAGGTAATTAAAATCCTATTATCTATTTATCCCCTAGGGTCTCTTTTAAGTGGTCAGTTAGAGGGAATGTGTCCGAGTGGTAAAATTGCTTGAATTAGTCGTTAAATGAACATACAAACACTTAAGTAAATCTTCTTAAAGTAAGAACATTTTTTAATTATTTAACATAAAAAAAAAGTTTTGTGTCTTCCATGAGACAGGGAAGTGAAGGCAGTGTGGGAGCATAAAGATTTGAAAGTTTCGTGAGGGGGGAAAGGCATCTCGAAAAGGGAGCGAGAGGGCAAAGTGTTGGAAATGAATACATTTAAAGAGTTTTAGAAATATGATATACAGTACATACAATGTGCACTATATTTCTTACTCTTTACCCTATGCCCATGGACTACAGTTCAACTACTAATCACACAAATTGAATAATAAATAATAAGTGTCTGAACATATGCCCCAACTACATGCATTTTTGTAGGAATTGTTGAGCAGTTCCTTTGTTCAGGCTGCACACTTTTGGGAACTTAGCATGGCTTGTCGACATTAAGAAAGTTGACAAGTAGAAGAGGGACTACGGCAGTACTTATAGTGTTCCTGGGGAGGTGGGTCGACATAAAGCATGTTGACCATATGGGGTAACCTAATAACTGTCGACATAGACATTGTAGATCTTCTATACCACACCCGGACAGAACATAGCAAGAGAGGAAAGATGGGGAGCGTGGAGCGGGGTAAGTATGGGGGCAGTGTGGGGCGGCAAAAGGGCAAGCTGGGACAGAGCAGCAGAGAAGAGAACTGAACAGAAGCCAAGACTGAGCAGGAAGTGGAGCAGCAGATTGGGGGGGGATATGCTGGGTCCCTTTACCAATTACAGATATATATTAATATTTAATAGGGGTTTTACTTGACTTTAATCCCATGTCTAATTCTTAATCAGGTTAATACATTAATTACTTATTCAGACAATACACTTCTTTTCTGTGATGTTGCAAGCTCAGGTAAAAGATTGGAGGATTATTCAATTGTTTATGCAGTTGTTGAGCATTATTTTGGACTTTAGTCATGTTACATTTTGACAGCTGCCTAGTTATATTTACCTACTCTCCAGTAATGTCCGGGAGACTCCCCAGTTTTGTGGAGCTCACGCAGGAAATTACACCAACTATCCCTCATCGCATCCACTTCTGCAGTGAAATGGGTGGTGCCACTATGATGCAAGTCACTTTGTCTTCGAATACAGTGCAACAGTAACAGGTCTCTTATGACACACAAAATTAGAGACAGACAGCATCCTATATATGTAATAGACTTCTATCTGGGATCAGTATCATTTGCCGGCGCACGTGATCCCGGTGGTTGTAATACCGACGCCGGGATCCCGAAGTCCGTGAAGCCGACGGGGTGAGTAAGGCAGGTTCCCCCCCTAACCCTACCTATCCGCAGCCTAACCCTACCACCCCCTTGTTGCTTAAACCTAACCCCCCGTCACCCGCTGCCTAAACCTAACACCCCCCCCCCCCCCCCCCCCCACACACACACACACACACACACACACACACACACACACACACACACACACACACAGCCTAAGGGTGTGTACACTATATAGTCAAAATCGCAAGAAAAGTTAGTGCAGTTCGCAAGGTGAAAGTCACCTTGCAATCCCGATGCGCGGTCCAGCCAGTTAGGCATCGCAAGAAAAGATATCCGCTCCGGAACGCCTCCCGCCTGTTCGTCTTCTTGAGATCGCCGCTGCAATCACATTTCTCGCTGGCGTCGTCGTTGCCTAGCGACGATCATCGCCAGGCAACGACACGCGTGCGCAATGGGCATTTCTGACCCGTTCGCACCGCAGCAAAGAATCACTGCGTACGAACGGGTCGTAATGACGCCCAGAGTAATTAAACTCGTGTTACATAGTACATTAGTACACCCATAGTTATAGATTGCTGCACAAAAAATCTTCACATTTTCCTTTTGTAGCTACTCATTGCTATACTTCTCTGATCAACTCCCACTGTGCGGCACTCTCCCATACCCCTGCAATCCAACAGGGTTCAGGCTGAGAGTTTCTGAACAAAAGCAGATTCCTCTTCATTTTTCTCTCCCTCATCCCTGACCTTTCCCCATGCACCCATACCTACCTGTTCACTGTCTTATCAGACACACAGGAGGGCAGTAGGAGCAAGGGTCAGGCCAAAAGAGACCTTCTTCCATCTATGGCTGGGTAAATGATGACTAAAATTATAAATACACAGACTTATTGATGTAGTCCGTGCCCCAAATCATCGTGGACACCTGTGGACCTATAGATTGACTAACACACATTGTTTCTCCGGACTAACCAGGTAATAACATTTGTGTATATTTTTGCCTATATACAAGCATTTGTAAAGTCTTGTTAAATATTAATACATTTTGTATATATTTCAATAAATACAGCCTTGACCAAATCTGATTACAGGCCCCATTCAATCTGATAAATAACTGAACATAGGTGGGCTAGACTGCACACCTTAATTTTAAACATAAGAGGTCCTACCTTGCTGATACTTGCAGTGCCACACAGAAAAGAAAATGATGGGCACACTCTAAGCACTAAGATTAATGGTACTCAAAACAATTATAATAAACTCTACAATTTAACATGGAATAAATTTGAGGTTCTTAGCACAATTTGGCCAAAAATGTGGCTCCATCTACCACGTGATGGTCACCCATCAGATGTGTCTCTTAACATTCCTAATACTTACACACAGATTTTTATCCAAGTCTTACCTATCATAGTGCCCCTGTTAATATGTAGACAGCAAATACAAGGACTCGTACTAATTGAAAACACCTAAGGACAGGTGGGTGGTATGCGGAACATGGCAGCATGGTTACACAACTGCAAATGAGGAGACCTGCTCCCACTATTCAAATTTAGCTGCTGTAGGTTTTTGAGGCTGGTTCTGAGCTGCTTCCCATGCCATATACATTTTCAAAACATCCCATTAATAGTTTGTAGGTCAAAATACCCCTCCAGCTTGTCAGATAACACTTTACTGGCGTATACTGTATATAGTTTTGATATTATAAACCACATGGACAATGGGGAATATGGATCACTAGGTAAGCAAAGTCGTTGGAATCCCGGGTGATGAATTAGTGGCTCCAAATAGAAGAGCTGCAGGTTTTCTGGGATTGATGTAATATCCGGATGCTTCCTCAGATTTGTGAAGTATATGGAAATAGTTCTTAAGGATTTGTGCTGATTTGCTATATATATATATATATATAACAGAATGTTGTTTGCAAAAGCTGACAAACTTCAAACACTTGATCATTTCGGAATAGTTGGTCTATTTCCAAATCAAATAAGAGCAGGGAAAGAGGGCATTCCTGTCCGGTTCCACAAGACTTTCAGGGGGGCACTCCTATAGCCATTAATCACCATGAATCTGGCAGGGTTTGTGTATAGCAATCTAGTAAAGTTTTTAAAAGTAGGTCCAAATGCACATGTCTGCAGAACTGCAAAGACATGCAGCCAGAGCACTGCGTCATATACTTTGATAATATCCAGGCTGAGGAGTGTATAGTGTGTTTTTTGTTAGTACAAAAATGAAGCGACCACTGCGATTATTATAGCTATCATATCCTCACTGAATGAATTTTTGAAACAATGCCTAATTGTTGCTGTGTCAGTCATAGGGGTATATTCAACAAGAGTCGGGTCCGTTCCGACATGCAGTTGTCGGAATGGACCCGACAACCCCTATTCAAAGACTGGCCAAATCCGACTGTCGGATTTGGCCGTTCCCTGTGTCCTGTCCTGCCGCTGACAGGTGCGCTGACAGCAGCGGCTGGGGGAGCTACCAGCGGGGCCGGAGCTGGCAGCGGGAGTGATCTGTGCGGCGGCGGAGGAGGCACTGCAGGTACTATCCTCCCCGTAGCCCGCCGCACCGCTCCCCGTCTCTTCACCTCAATCCGACTTGTTTTCAATCCGACTTTTGTCGGAAAGGGGGCCAAAACCTGTCTGATTTGGCCCCGTTACCCACCGATTCACCTGCCTTCCGACAGCATTTCCGACAAGTCGGGTTTCCCGACTTGTCTGAAAAAATGTGCCCCTATTGAATAGGTCGGAACCCCTTACGACCTATTCCAGTTGGAAACTGCCGTCTTTCCGACAGGACAGCAGTTTCCGACTCTTATTGAATATAGCCCATAATCTTCAACAGAGGTTTAACCATCCGTATTTAATAAACTGACTGGTTTATAGGTTTATAGGATACTAATGATTCATTAGAACTCTGGGGCTTGGGAAGTAAAATGAGACAAGTATCCTTTACATGTAAAGAGGACCCATTATGTATGATATGATTAAAAAGGTCCACTAATGCAGGATCCTATTTATTTTGTAGGACTTTATATTTCCCATTAGATAAGCCATCTGGTCTGTTGGATTTAACAGTGTGAAGCTTAAAAATAGTGGGCAAGGCCTTGGTAACATACAATTCCTTCCTATTATTATTATTGTTATTATTATTATTATTATTATTATTATCCTTTATATGGCGCCACAAGGGATCCACAGTGCCCATTACACAGTACATAATCAAATGAGCAAACAAGAAAACAGCACTTAAAGTACAAGACAATATAGGACAGGTATAGAAAACCCGGGGTTAGGTGCCATCAAAGGGAGTATGGAGTATAAGATGGTGTAAGTAACTGTGGGTACACACTAATAGATATATCTGCAGATCAATTGATCTGCAGATATATCTATGGACGGATCGGGCAGTGTGAGCATATACACTGCCGATCCGCCGGGACTGACGACATGAACTGGGCGGGCGTGTACACACGCCCGCCCAGTTCAGCTGTCAATTACCGCCGGCCGCCGCAGCATGTGTATGGGCGGGCGGGCGGTCGACCGCCCCGTACACACACAGCGACGCGCCAATATATCGGTAGATATATTGGCCGTCGGCTGTGCTGCGCGGCCGACGCGATACGTCTGTGAACGACTGAGTTCACAGACGTATCGGCTGTACCAGGGCCGAAACTAGGATTTTTGTCACCCGGGGCAAGGTAGTCATTTGACACCCCCCCCGCAAAATAATAATAATTTCTTTTACAATAAATAAATAAATAAATAAAAATAATAAAAAAAAAAACAATTTAAAATAAATAAATAAATGAATAAAAATATTATTTATATATATTTCTCTGACGTCCTAGTGGATGCTGGGAACTCCGTAAGGACCATGGGGAATAGCGGCTCCGCAGGAGACTGGGCACAAAAGTAAAAGCTTTAGGACTACCTGGTGTGCACTGGCTCCTCCCCCTATGACCCTCCTCCAAGCCTCAGTTAGATTTTTGTGCCCGAACGAGAAGGGTGCATACTAGGTGGCTCTCCTGAGCTGCTTAGAGTAAAGGTTTAAATTAGGTTTTTTATTTTCAGTGAGTCCTGCTGGCAACAGGCTCACTGCACCGAGGGACTAAGGGGAGAAGAAGCGAACTCACCTGTGTGCAGAGTGGATTGGGCTTCTTAGGCTACTGGACATTAGCTCCAGAGGGACGATCACAGGCCCAGCCATGGATGGGTCCCAGAGCCGCGCCGCCGGCCCCCTTACAGAGCCAGAAGACAGAAGAGGTCCGGAAAATCGGCGGCAGAAGACGTCCTGTCTTCAATAAGGTAGCGCACAGCACCGCAGCTGTGCGCCATTGCTCTCAGCACACTTCACACTCCGGTCACTGAGGGTGCAGGGCGCTGGGGGGGGGGGGGGGCGCCCTGAGACGCAATAAAAACACCTTAGATGGCTAAAAATACATCACATATAGCTCCTGGGCTATATGGATGCATTTAACCCCTGCCAGTTTTTCCTTAAAAAGCGGGAGAAAGGCCGCCGAGAAGGGGGCGGAGCCTATCTCCTCAGCACACAAGCGCCATTTTCCCTCACAGCTCCGTTGGAGGGAAGCTCCCTGGCTCTCCCCTGCAGTCCTGCACTACAGAAACAGGGTAAAACAAGAGAGGGGGGGCACTAATTTGGCAGATTAATAAATACAGCAGCTATATAAGGGAAAAACACTTATATAAGGTTATCCCTGTATATATATAGCGCTCTGGTGTGTGCTGGCAAACTCTCCCTCTGTCTCCCCAAAGGGCTAGTGGGGTCCTGTCCTCTATCAGAGCATTCCCTGTGTGTGTGCTGTGTGTCGGTACGTTGTGTCGACATGTATGAGGAGGAAAATGGTATGGAGGCGGAGCAATTGCCTGTAATAGTGATGTCACCCCCTAGGGAGTCGACACATGACTGGATGGTCTTATGGAAGGAATTACGTGATAGCGTCAGCACTTTACAAAAGACTGTTGACGACATGAGACAGCCGGAAAAACAGTTAATACCTGTCCAGGCGTCTCAAACACCGTCAGGGGCTCTAAAGCGCCCGTTACCTCAGATGGTCGACACAGACCCAGACACGGACACTGACTCCAGTGTCGACGGTGAGGAAACAAACTTATTTTCCAGTAGGGCCACACGTTACATGATCACGGCAATGAAGGAGGTTTTGAACATTTCTGATACTACAAGTACCACAAAAAAGGGTATTATGTGGGGTGTGAAAAAACTACCCGTAGTTTTTCCTGAATCAGATGAATTAAATGAGGTGTGTGATGAAGCGTGGGTTTCCCCCGATAAAAAACTGCTAATTTCTAAAAAATTATTGGCATTATACCCTTTCCCGCCAGAGGTTAGGGCGCGTTGGGAAACACCCCCTAGGGTAGATAAGGCGCTCACACGCTTATCAAAACAAGTGGCGTTACCGTCTCCTGATACGGCCGCCCTCAAAGAGCCAGCTGATAGGAAGCTGGAAAATATCCTAAAAAGTATATACACACATACTGGTGTTATACTGCGACCAGCAATCGCCTCAGCCTGGATGTGCAGTGCTGGGGTGGCTTGGTCAGATTCCCTGACTGAAAATATTGATACCCTGGACAGGGACAGTATATTATTGACTATAGAGCATTTAAAGGATGCATTTCTATATATGCGAGATGCACAGAGGGATATTTGCACTCTGGCATCAAGAGTAAGTGCGCTGTCCATTTCTGCCAGAAGAGGGTTATGGACGCGACAGTGGTCAGGTGATGCGGATTCCAAACGGCATATGGAAGTATTGCCGTATAAAGGGGAGGAGTTATTTGGGGTCGGTCTATCGGACCTGGTGGCCACGGCAACGGCTGGGAAATCCACCTTTTTACCCCAGGTCACCTCTCAGCAGAAAAAGACACCGTCTTTTCAGGCTCAGTCCTTTCGTCCCCATAAGGGCAAGCGGGCAAAAGGCCACTCATATCTGCCCCGGGGCAGAGGAAGGGGAAAAAGACTGCAGCAGGCAGCCTCTTCCCAGGAACAGAAGCCCTCCCCCGCTTCTGCCAAGTCCTCAGCATGACGCTGGGGCCTTACAAGCGGACTCGGGTACGGTGGGGGGTCGTCTCAAGAATTTCAGCGCGCAGTGGGCTCACTCGCAAGTGGACTCCTGGATCCTGCAGGTAGTATCTCAGGGGTACAAATTGGAATTCGAGACGTCTCCCCCTCGCCGGTTCCTGAAGTCTGCTTTACCAACGTCTCCCTCCAACAGGGAGGCGGTATTGGAAGCCATTCACAAGCTGTATTCCCAGCAGGTGATAATCAAGGTACCCCTCCTACAACAGGGAAAGGGGTATTATTCCACGCTGTTTGTGGTACCGAAGCCGGACGGCTCGGTGAGACCTATTTTAAATCTGAAATCCTTGAACACTTACATACAAAGGTTCAAATTCAAGATGGAGTCACTCAGAGCAGTGATAGCGAACCTGGAAGAAGGGGACTATATGGTGTCTCTGGACATCAAGGATGCTTACCTCCATGTCCCAATTTGCCCTTCTCACCAAGGGTACCTCAGGTTTGTGGTACAGAACTGTCACTATCAGTTTCAGACGCTGCCGTTTGGATTGTCCACGGCACCCCGGGTCTTTACCAAGGTAATGGGCGAAATGATGATTCTTCTTCGAAGAAAAGGCGTCTTAATTATCCCTTACTTGGACGATCTCCTGATAAGGGCAAGGTCCAGGGAACAGTTAGAGGTCGGAGTAGCACTATCTCAAGTAGTACTACGACAGCACGGGTGGATTCTAAATATTCCAAAATCGCAGCGGATTCCGACGACACGTCTGCTGTTCCTAGGGATGATTCTGGACACAGTCCAGAAAAAGGTGTTTCTCCCGGAGGAGAAAGCCAGGGAGTTATCCGAGCTAGTCAGGAACCTCCTAAAACCAGGCCAAGTGTCAGTGCATCAATGCACAAGGGTCCTGGGAAAAATGGTGGCTTCTTACGAAGCGATTCCATTCGGCAGATTCCACGCAAGAACTTTTCAGTGGGATCTGCTGGACAAATGGTCCGGATCGCATCTTCAGATGCATCAGCGGATAACCCTGTCTCCAAGGACAAGGGTGTCTCCTGTGGTGGTTGCAGATTGCTCATCTTCTAGAGGGCCGCAGATTCGGCATTCAGGACTGGGTCCTGGTGACCACGGATGCCAGCCTGAGAGGCTGGGGAGCAGTCACACAGGGAAGAAATTTCCCGGGCTTGTGGTCAAGCATGGAAACGTCATTTCACATAAATATCCTGGAACTAAGGGCCATTTACAATGCCCTAAGTCAAGCAAGGCCTCTGCTTCAGGGTCAGCCGGTGTTGATCCAGTCGGACAACATCACGGCAGTCGCCCACGTTAACAGACAGGGCGGCACAAGAAGCAGGAGGGCAATGGCAGAAGTTGCAAGGATTCTTCGCTGGGCGGAAAATTATGTGATAGCACTGTCAGCAGTGTTCATTCCGGGAGTGGACAACTGGGAAGCAGACTTCCTCAGCAGACACGACCTCCACCCGGGGGAGTGGGGACTTCACCCAGAAGTCTTCCACATGATTGTGAACCGTTGGGAAAAACCAAAGGTGGACATGATGGCGTCCCGCCTCAACAAAAAACTAGACAGATATTGCGCCAGGTCAAGGGACCCTCAGGCAATAGCTGTGGACGCTCTGGTAACACCGTGGGTGTACCAGTCAGTGTATGTGTTCCCTCCTCTGCCTCTCATACCCAAGGTACTGAGAATCATAAGAAGGAGAGGAGTAAGGACTATACTCGTGGCTCCGGATTGGCCAAGAAGGACTTGGTACCCGGAACTTCAAGAGATGCTCACGGAGGACCCGTGGCCTCTACCTCTAAGAAAGGACCTGCTCCAGCAGGGACCCTGTCTGTTCCAAGACTTACCGCGGCTGCGTTTGACGGCATGGAGGTTGAACGCCGGATCCTGAAGGAAAAAGGCATTCCGGATGAAGTCATCCCTACCCTGATCAAATCCAGGAAGGATGTAACCGTGCAACATTATCACCGTATTTGGCGTAAATATGTTGCGTGGTGTGAGGCCAGGAAGGCCCCTACAGAGGAATTTCAACTGGGTCGTTTCCTGCATTTCCTGCAAACAGGACTGTCTATGGGCCTAAAATTAGGGTCCATTAAGGTTCAAATTTCGGCCCTGTCGATTTTCTTCCAGAAAGAACTGGCTTCAGTTCCTGAAGTTCAGACGTTTGTCAAGGGGGTACTGCATATACAGCCTCCTTTTGTGCCTCCAGTGGCACCTTGGGATCTCAATGTAGTTTTGGGGTTCCTAAAATCACATTGGTTTGAACCACTCACCACTGTGGACTTAAAATATCTCACATGGAAAGTGGTAATGCTGTTAGCCCTGGCGTCAGCCAGGCGTGTCTCAGAATTGGCGGCTTTATCCTATAAAAGCCCTTACCTAATTTTTCATACGGACAGGGCAGAATTGAGGACTCGTCCTCAATTTCTCCCTAAGGTGGTTTCAGCGTTTCACTTGAACCAGCCTATTGTGGTACCTGCGGCTACTAGGGACTTGGAGGACTCCAAGTTGCTGGACGTAGTCAGGGCCCTGAAAATATATGTTTCCAGGACGGCTGGAGTCAGAAAATCTGACTCGCTGTTTATCCTGTATGCACCCAACAAGCTGGGTGCTCCTGCTTCTAAGCAGACTATTGCTCGTTGGATTTGTAGTACAATTCAGCTTGCACATTCTGTGGCAGGCCTGCCACAGCCAAAATCTGTAAAAGCCCATTCCACAAGGAAAGTGGGCTCATCTTGGGCGGCTGCCCGAGGTGTCTCGGCTTTACAACTTTGCCGAGCAGCTACTTGGTCAGGGGCAAACACGTTTGCTAAATTCTACAAATTTGATACCCTGGCTGAGGAGAACCTGGAGTTCTCTCATTAGGTGCTGCAGAGTCATCCGCACTCTCCCGCCCGTTTGGGAGCTTTGGTATAATCCCCATGGTCCTTACGGAGTTCCCAGCATCCACTAGGACGTCAGAGAAAATAAGAATTTACTTACTGATAATTCTATTTCTCATAGTCCGTAGTGGATGCTGGGCGCCCATCCCAAGTGCGGATTGTCTGCAATACTTGTACATAGTTATTGTTACAAAAATCGAGTTATTATTGTTGTGAGCCATCTTTTCAGAGGCTCCTCTGTTATCATGCTGTTAACTGGGTTCAGATCACAGGTTGTACGGTGTGATTGGTGTGGCTGGTATGAGTCTTACCCGGGATTCAAAATCCTTCCTTATTGTGTACGCTCGTCCGGGCACAGTATCCTAACTGAGGCTTGGAGGAGGGTCATAGGGGGAGGAGCCAGTGCACACCAGGTAGTCCTAAAGCTTTTACTTTTGTGCCCAGTCTCCTGCGGAGCCGCTATTCCACATGGTCCTTACGGAGTTCCCAGGATCCACTACGGACTATGAGAAATAGAATTATCAGTAAGTAAATTCTTATTATATATATATATATATATATATATATATATATATCTCTTTCAGAACTTTTTTACCTGAAAAATTGCCTTTTCTAACATAAATTTCATTTTACACATTGCGGCAGACAGGTGACCCCATTTTACACATTGCGGCAGACAGGTGTCCCCATTTTACACATTGCGGCAGGAAAAAGTGTCCCCATTTTACACATTGCGGCAGGAAAAAGTGTCCCCATTTTACACATTGCGGCAGGCACAGGTCGCCATTTTACACAGTACGCTGGCAAGTGTCCCCATTTTACACATTGCGGCAGGAAACAGTGTCCCCATTTTACACATTGCGGCAGGAAAGAGTGTCCCCATTTTACACATTGCGGCAGGCATAGGTCGCCATTTTACACAGTACGATGGCAAGTGTCCCCATTTTACACATTGCGGCAGGAAACAGTGTCCCCATTTTACACATTGCGGCAGGAAAAAGTGTCCCCATTTTACACATTGCGGCAGGAAAAAGTGTCCCCATTTTACACATTGCGGCAGGAAAAAGTGTCCCCATTTTACACATTGCGGCAGGAAAAAGTGTCCCCATTTTACACATTGCGGCAGGTGTTTGTGTAATACATCTGAAACAGCAGGCACAGGTCCCCATTTTACACATTGCGGCAGGTGGTGGAGGGAGAGAGAGAGAGCGAGGAAGGGAGAGGGGCTGACTTACATTTGAAGCGGTTCTCGCCGCTCTTCAGCCGCCTCTCCCTCCTCGTCTGCGCGGCTCCCCCTTCTCCCTCCTCCGGCGGGGTTTCGTGGAATGACGCGTTTGCGCCGTGATGTCACGACGCAATCGCGTCATTCTGCGAAACCCCGCCCCCCGAGCTGGGCACTCGGGAGAAGGGGGTTTCAAAGTCTAAAAGTGCCGCGGCGGGTGTTAGGGGGTCTCGGCGCCCCCTCCAATCCGGCGCCCAGGTCGCCTGCCCCCCTAGCCCCCCCCTAGTTTCGGCCCTGGCTGTACACACTGGCCGACGGTCCCGCGATATATCGGCCATTCAAGAGAACGGCCGATATATCGACCAGTGTGTACGGGCCTTAAGAAAAGGAAAGGCACATGAGGAAAGAAGTCCCTGCTCTTGCGAGCTTTCAATCTAAAAGGTGAGGGGCTAACGGATCGGAGTGACACAGAAGGGGTCAACATACTTCCTAACAACATACTTCTGATGGGTGAGCTGAGGGAAGAAAGCCTCTTGAAGCAGGAGAGTGTGTTTACTCGGAGCATAAGGAATGTCTCTTGATATAAAGAACATTTTTCACAATATGCAGGTGGGATGTTGATAGTATATTTGTTCGAAAATCGCCCCAGCAATAGAATTTATGTTAAGTGAAGATAACATCTTTTTTGGGATTAGACATTAGGTGGTTTTCCAATCATTGTTTAGCTTGCAAATTAGTAGCATCTGTAGGGGCGTCATTGTAGACATGTAGAGCTGAGGTTAAATTCTTGGGCCGTGTGGTATATATGTTTTCTGATTCCTTATGTTGCCTTGAGACCTGTTTGATTATATGGCCTCTTAACACTGCCTTTGATACTGCCCAAAATCAACATAGGAGTATCCCAGGAATTAAAATTATAGTCAAAATAGTTCATCCACAGCAATGAGAAGTCCCTGAAACGCTTTAGAAAGGTGTTTCAGGAAGCAACCAAAGCTGGACTTATGAGTATAGGATTTCAAGTCAATGGTAAGCGGAACTGGGGTATGATCAGATATTTTTATGTTGTGTATGTCTGCCTCCTAGACCAGTGACACTGAGAGACTAGAAAGAGATCACTGCGTAAACAGGACTGGTGAATTTAACTGAAAGGTTGAGCTAGAGGGTAGTATTAAGAAATTGAAACTCCTTCCACAGCCTCAGAGATGATAGTGGAACCAGATGCCTGACAGACGTAGGGTTACCTACAGCATTAAAATGACCCACATTATTTTCTGATTGTTGTTGCGTTGGGCAGTACTTAATTTATATCGTCAACAAATCTGTGATTAATGTAATTGGAGGCATATATATATATATATATATATATATATATATATTAACCAAGGTTTATCTTGATTCTCAAATTTCCACATTCAAAATAAAATATTTCCGAGTTTAAATAAATTGTAGATTCCTATGAAAAAGGATTGCCACCCCCTGACTTTCCTTTGGGAATTCATTGTCAAGCAGTCTCCTATCCATGAGGCCCTCATAACAGAACATCCATCCTCCTCCCAATCTGTTTCTTGCAGTAAAGTGATATCTGGGTGGAATTTCTTAAGTGGCTGACTACATGTTTGCACTTAACTCCAACATTCCATGAAAGTAATGTAAGTTGTCCTTTTCGGGGAACAGTTTGCACAGGGAAAGTATTATCAGGCATACTAACCCACTATTGATCAAAACTATCCAAAGCTCCATGGGGCACGAAGGGGGTTAGATCACAGGACAAAAAAGAATTGGCAACATAATACTTCAAATGCTATTTTCTGATTTTTCAAAAAGCAACATACATTGGATTGGGCACGGAGATCCTAGTTTAATGCACACAGTACCTGAATAAATGATGCGTAAAAATAATAAAGAACAAAAGCACTATAGAAATGGCGTAAATAAGGTGTTGAAGATGGTTACATTGACATATATGTGCCATAATGTTACAATAGCAATGCCTACATAATATCACTTTGGTTAAAATGTTGTTTTGCATTCTCAAGGATCAGTAAAATACAGAGTTTGGACATTTTCCTTCACCTGAAAAAATGCGGGGTTTGGCGCAGAGCGCTACAGTAGTCAGTAACTTGCTTCTGGGACTGCTGGTACCTAATGAGTTGTCCAACACTGAATCTTGGTATAAAACTATAGGGTTCTGGTACCTGCGCTCACCCTATGTGTGTGTCTCAATATATAAAGGAAAAGGAGATGTCTTTGTGGTCTGCGTGGATTTATCTTTGTCCCAGTTGTAAATGCAGTACAGTCTGAAACCACTTTTATGCTGATAACGGTTCCAGTACCTGCGCGTCCCACTATATGGTAGTTATGTCTCACAAATGAGTAATTATATTTCTCTGACGTCCTAGTGGATGCTGGGAACTCTGTAAGGACCATGGGGGAATAGCGGCTCCGCAGGAGACTGGGCACAACTAAGAAAGATTTAGGACTACCTGGTGTGCACTGGCTCCTCCCTCTATGCCCCTCCTCCAGACCCCAGTTAGAATTTTGTGCCCGGCCGAGCTGAATGCACACTAGGGGCTCTCCTGAGCTTCTAGAAAAGAAAGTATATTTTAGGTTTTTTATTTTCAGTGAGATCTGCTAGCAACAGACTCACTGCTACGTGGGACTAAGGGGAGAGAAGCGAACCTACCTGCTTGCAGCTAGCTTGGGCTTCTAGGCTACTGGACACCATTAGCTCCAGAGGGATCGAACACAGGCCCAGCCTCGGTCGTCCGGTCACGGAGCCGCGCCGCCGTCCCCCTTACAGAGCCAGATGCAAGAAGACGTTCCTGGAAATCGGCGGCAGAAGACTTCGGTCTTCATCAAGGTAGCGCACAGCACTGCAGCTGTGCACCATTGCTCCCCATGCACACCACATACTCCGGTCACTGATGGGTGCAGGGCGCTGGGGGGGGGGGGGCGCCCTGGGCTGCAATATGAGTACCTTGCTGGCAAATACCACATAATATAGTCATAAAGACTATATATGTGTGTAAAATACCCCTGCCAAATATACATTTAAAAAGCGGGAGAAGTCCGCCGGAAAAGGGGCGGGGCTATCTCCCTCAGCACACTGGCGCCATTTTCCCTCACAGCTCCGCTGGAAGGACACTCCCAAGGCTCTCCCCTGCAGTTTCCAGACTACATAGGGTAAAAAAGAGAGGGGGGGCACTAAATTTAGGCGCATATAATATATATATATAGCTGCTATAGGGAAAAATCACTTGTGTAGTGTGTATCCCTGCAATATATGGCGCTCTAGTGTGTGCTGGCATACTCTCTCTCTGTCTCCCCAAAGGACTTTGTGGGGTCCTGTCCTCGTTCAGAGCATTCCCTGTGTGTGTGCGGTGTGTCGGTACGGCTGTGTCGACATGTTTGATGAGGCTTATGTGGAGGCGGAGCAGGGGCCGATAAATGTGATGTCACCCCCTGCGGGGTCGACACCTGAATGGATGGACATGTGGAAGGAATTACGTGACAGTGTCAACTCCTTACATAAAAGGTTTGATGACATAGCAGATGTGGGACAGCCGGCTTCTCAGCTCGTGCCTGCCCAGGCGTCTCAAAAGCCATCAGGGGCTCTAAAACGCCCGCTACCTCAGATGGCAGACACAGATGTCGACACGGATACTGACTTCAGTGTCGACGATGATGAGACTAGTGTACATTCCAATAGAGCCACCCGTTACATGATTACGGCAATGAAAAATGTGTTACACATTTCTGATATTACCCCAGGTACCACAAAAAAGGGTATTATGTTTGGGGAGAATAAACTACCAGTGGTTTTTCCCACTTCTGATGAATTAAATGAAGTATGTGAAGAAGCATGGGCTTCCCCCGATAAGAAACTGGTAATTTCTAAAAAGTTACTAATGGCGTACCCTTTCCCGCCAGAGGATAGGTCACGTTGGGAGACATCCCCTAGGGTGGATAAAGCGCTCACACGCCTGTCAAAGAAGGTGGCACTACCGTCTCCGGACACGGCCGCCCTAAAGAAACCTGCTGATAGGAAGCAGGAGGCTATCCTGAAGTCTGTATATACACACTCAGGAATTATACTGAGACCGGCTATTGCTTCAGCATGGATGTGCAGTGCTGCAGCTGCGTGGTCAGATTCCCTGTCAGAAAACATTGATACCCTAGACAGGGACACTATATTGCTAACCGTAGAGCATATTAAAGACGCTGTCTTATACATGAGAGATGCACAGAGGGATATTTGCCGGCTGGCATCTAAAATAAACGCAATGTCCATTTCTGCCAGGAGAGGATTGTGGACTCGGCAGTGGACAGGGGATGCAGATTCTAAAAGGCACATGGAAGTTTTGCCTTACAAGGGTGAGGAGTTGTTTGGGGATGGTCTCTCAGACCTCGTTTCCACAGCAACAGCTGGGAAGTCAGCATTTTTACCCCATGTTCCCTCACAGCCAAAGAAAGCACCGTATTATCAGATACAGTACTTTCGGCCCCAGAAAGGCAAGCGGGTTAGAGGCGCGTCCTTTCTGCCCAGAGGCAGAGGTAGAGGGAAAAAGCTGCAACATACAGCCAGTTCCCAGGAACAAAAGTCCTCCCCCGCTTCCTCTAAGTCCACCGCATGACGCTGGGGCTCCACAGGCGGAGCCAGGTACGGTGGGGGCCCGTCTCAAGAACTTCAGCAACCAGTGGGCTCGTTCACGGGTGGATCCCTGGATTCTACAGGTAGTATCTCAGGGGTACAAGCTGGAATTCGAGACGTCTCCCCTTCGCCGTTTCCTCAAATCTGCCTTGCCGACAGCTCCCCCGGACAGGGAGGCAGTGCTGGAGGCGACTCACAAGCTGTATTCTCAGCAGGTGATAATCAAGGTACCCCTCCTTCAACAAGGACGGGGTTACTATTCCACAATGTTTGTGGTACCGAAACCGGACGGTTCGGTGAGACCCATTTTAAATTTAAAATCTTTGAACACTTATATAAGAAGGTTCAAGTTCAAGATGGAATCGCTCAGAGCGGTGATTGCAAGCCTGGACGAGGGGGATTACATGGTGTCACTGGACATCAAGGATGCTTACCTGCATGTCCCCATTTACCCTCCTCACCAGGAGTACCTCAAGATTTGTGGTACAGGACTGTCATTACCAATTCCAGACGTTGCCGTTTGGTCTTTCCACGGCTCCGAGGGTATTTACCAAGGTAATGGCCGAAATGATGATACTCCTTCGGAAAAAGGGAGTTTTAATTATCCCGTACTTGGACGATCTCCTTATAAAGGCGAGGTCCAGGGAACAGTTGTTGATCGGAGTAGCACTAGCTCGGGAAGTGCTACAACAGCACGGCTGGATCCTGAATATTCCAAAGTCGCAGCTGGTTCCTACAACGCGTCTACTGTTCCTGGGGATGGTTCTGGACACAGAACAGAAAAAAGTGTTTCTCCCGGAGGAGAAGGCCAAGGAGTTATCGTCTCTAGTCAGAGACCTCCTAAAAGCAAAACATGTGTCGGTGCACCACTGCACGCGAGTCTTGGGAAAGATGGTGGCTTCTTACGAAGCAATTCCATTCGGAAGGTTTCATGCAAGGATCTTTCAGTGGGATCTGTTGGACAGGTGGTCCGGGTCGCATCTTCAGAAGCATCGGCTGATAACCCTGTCTCCAAGGGCCAGGGTGTCGCTACTGTGGTGGCTGCAGAGTGCTCATCTTCTAGAGGGCCGCAGATTCGGCATACAGGACTGGATCCTGGTGACCACGGATGCCAGCCTTCGAGGTTGGGGGGCAGTCACACAGGGGAGAAACTTCCAAGGACTATGGACAAGTCAGGAGACTTCCCTACACATAAATATTCTGGAACTAAGGGCCATTTACAATGCCCTAAGTCAGGCAAGACCCCTGCTTCAACACCAGCCGGTGCTGATACAGTCAGACAACATCACGGCGGTCGCCCATGTAAATCGTCAGGGCGGCACAAGAAGCAGGATGGCGATGGCAGAAGCCACAAGGATTCTCCGATGGGCGGAAAATCATGTGTTAGCACTGTCAGCAGTGTTCATTCCGGGAGTGGACAACTGGGAAGCAGACTTCCTCAGCAGGCACGACCTCCACCCGGGAGAGTGGGGACTTCATCCAGAAGTCTTCCAAATGATTGTACACCGTTGGGAAAGGCCACAGGTGGACATGATGGCGTCCCGCCTCAATAAAAAGCTAAAAAGATATTGCGCCAGGTCAAGGGACCCTCAGGCGATAGCTGTGGACGCTCTAGTGACACCGTAGGTGTACCAGTCGGTTTATGTGTTCCCTCCTCTGCCTCTCATACCCAAGGTACTGAGAATAATAAGATGGAGAGGAGTAAGAACTATACTTGTGGTTCCGGATTGGCCAAGAAGAGCTAGGTACCCAGAACTTCAAGAAATGATCTCAGAGGACCCATGGCCTCTGCCTCTCAGACAGGACCTGCTGCAGCAGGGACCCTGTCTGTTCCAAGACTTACCGTGACTGCGTTTGATGGCATGGCGGTTGAACGCCGGATCCTGAAGGAAAAGGGCATTCCGGAGGAAGTCATCCCTACGCTGATTAAAGCTAGGAAGGAGGTGACCGCAAACCATTATCACCGCATATGGCGAAAATATGTTGCGTGGTGTGAGGCCAGAAGGGCCCCAACGGAGGAATTTCAGCTGGGTCGATTTCTGCACTTCCTACAGTCAGGGGTGACTATGGGCCTCAAATTAGGTTCCATTAAGGTCCAGATTTCGGCTCTGTCGATTTTCTTCCAAAAAGAACTGGCTTCACTGCCTGAAGTTCAGACGTTTGTTAAAGGAGTGCTGCATATGCAGCCTCCTTTTGTGCCTCCAGTGGCACCTTGGGATCTCAACGTGGTGTTGGATTTCCTTAAGTCACATTGGTTTGAGCCACTTAAAACCGTGGAACTAAAATATCTCACGTGGAAAGTGGTCATGCTGTTGGCCTTGGCTTCGGCCAGGCGTGTGTCAGAATTGGCGGCTTTGTCATGTAAAAGCCCTTATCTGATTTTCCATATGGATAGGGCAGAATTGAGGACTCGTCCCCAATTTCTTCCTAAGGTCGTATCTGCTTTTCATTTGAACCTACCTATTGTGGTGCCTGCGGCTACTAAGGACTTGGAGGATTCCAAGTTGCTGGACGTAGTCAGGGCCCTGAAAATCTATGTTTCCAGGACGGCTGGAGTCAGGAAAACTGACTCGCTATTTATCCTGTATGCGCCCAACAAGCTGGGTGCTCCTGCTTCAAAGCAAACTATTGCTCGCTGGATCTATAGCACGATTCAACTTGCACATTCTGCGGCTGGACTGCTGCATCCTAAATCTGTAAAAGCCCATTCCACGAGGAAAGTGGGCTCTTCTTGGGCGGCTGCCCGAGGGGTCTCGGCTTTACAACTTTGCCGAGCTGCTACTTGGTCGGGTTCAAACACGTTTGCTAAGTTCTACAAGTTTGATACCCTGGCTGAGGAGGACCTTGCTTTTGCTCATTCGGTGCTGCAGAGTCATCCGCACTCTCCCGCCCGTTTGGGAGCTTTGGTATAATCCCCATGGTCCTTACGGAGTTCCCAGCATCCACTAGGACGTCAGAGAAAATAAGAATTTACTCACCGGTAATTCTATTTCTCGTAGTCCGTAGTGGATGCTGGGCGCCCATCCCAAGTGCGGATTGTCTGCAATACTTGTATATAGTTATTGTTTAGAGCCATCTGTTGAGAGGCTCAGTTATTTTTCATACTGTTAACTGGGTATAGTATCACGAGTTATACGGTGTGATTGGTGTGGCTGGTATGAGTCTTACCCGGGATTCCAAAATCCTTTCCTTATTGTGTCAGCTCTTCCGGGCACAGTATCCTAACTGAGGTCTGGAGGAGGGGCATAGAGGGAGGAGCCAGTGCACACCAGGTAGTCCTAAATCTTTCTTAGTTGTGCCCAGTCTCCTGCAGAGCCGCTATTCCCCCATGGTCCTTACGGAGTTCCCAGCATCCATTACAGACTACGAGAAATAGAATTACCGGTGAGTAAATTCTTATTTTGTGTTTATCATATAGTTTTCTTCGTAATTATAAAACTCAGCATTATGACTAAGAATAAAACTATATGCTAAACACAAATATAATTACTCATTTGTGAGGCAGTGGGTGACGGAGGATTGCAGAGGGAGGCTGTGGGTGGCTAGGCAAAGGCAGAAGGAAGCATAAGAGTGATGGGGAGGCAGAGGGTGGCATAGGATGATAGGGAGGCAAATGGTGGCATGGGAAGGCAGTTGGTTATGAGGATGGCAGTGGGGGAGAGGGGAATGGCATTTTAATGGAAAAATTTGCATGAAAAGGTGCTCGGCCTACCAAGTTACGCCACAGCATGGTGTAACTAGAAGGGCTGTTTAACCGTTACAGCAGCACAACCGGACCATAGCAGCGGATGCAGCATTGACTTACATAGCAATCTTGTACAGGCACTCTTCTACTACTATTCTGTGGTTAATGTGCATGACCGCATGGGGGCTCAGAGATCCTGCAATAATAATTAGTACCAGGGTCTCTCCACTATTAGGGGAATGGATTTAACTATTTGACTGCCTTTTTCTTACACCTCAAAACAGTGTATCGCTCACTTTGCACCAATGCTACAGGCATATGCAGAGAAGCAGCATATACATTTATTGAATGGTGCAGTTGGTTCCCCACTCTTCATCACTACCTTATATAAATCTTTAAGGTCCGTACACATGGAGCAATTTTAACTATGAACGATTTTGTCTGAGCGATTTACTTTGAACTGGCAGTAAGCGATTTTGACCATCTTTACCAGCGATATTGACTTTCTGTACGAGCGATTTTGGCTATGGGCGATTTTGACTAACTCATTTAAATAGGTTGATGCTTTTACTTTTCCAGCGACCTAGTCAAAATTGACTTGCCTGCACAGTCTATTTTTCCCAGCAATAGTGACCTGGCGGGGGCGTGCATCGCTATCGCTTGCTGTGTACACATGGGGGGTAATTCGGAGTTGATCGCAGCAGCAAATTTGTCAGCAGTTGGGCAAAACCATGTGAACTGTAGGGGGGGGGGGGCAGATATAACATGTGCAGGGAGAGTTGGATTTGGGTGGGGTGAGTTCAAACTGAAATCTAAATTGCAGTTTAAAAATAAAGCAGCCAGTATTTACCCTGCACAGAAACAATATAACCCACCCAAATCTAACTGTTATATCTTGCCCCCCCCCCCCCCCCCCTCCCCCGCAGTGCATATGGTTTTGCCCAGCTGCTAACAAATTTGTTTCTGCCGTCAACTCTGAATTACCCCCATGGAGCGATATATGCACTAAATTTCTTAGCAATTTTGACTATGTAGTCAAAATTGCTGATCCATATCGCTCCGTGTGTACACACCTTTACTCTGTGCTATCTCATTGTGATTGTTGATCTTTGGGGACCTTTGGGCTGATTCAACAGGGTGACCCAGACCATCACCACAAAAGCATAAGCAATAGTTAACTAATTTCCAACCCTGAGGTGCACAAGAACACTCTCACTCACTGTATTAATGCCTGGCACGCAGTGAGCAGCAGCTGTTCTGGTAGCGCTGAAGACAGGTTTGCCTTTATATTCCAACCTTTACACTAGCAATTATACATATGAATTGAATAAGCACAAGTAATACCTGTTTTTTAGTTATAATTGCATACGGCGATGCCATTTCAATGAGGAATATTCTGCCGCATTGTGTGGAATTGTCACACTAGATTGCACAGTATATGAGATACTCAAATGTGGGAACAAAAAAGCTAGAACACAATAAGTACTCCCTCTTACACTATACAGAGGAATTATGATTGGAGTGGTTTAATCCGTTACCAAACTTTCCACTGCCCATACACTGTTTTTCTCTAGCATCCAAAAGGGATATTGGGGAGACTTAGTATGAATGGGTATAAGACCAAGTATCGACTAGAATATTTCTATTAGTGTTAGGGACAAAATAAGAAGAAAACCATTGTGTCGACATTCTAACAATGTTGATGTAACGTGTCGAAATGCTAATGTCAGCTAATGTCATCATCCTGAACATGTTAACATTGTTGTTGGCTATGATATATAACAAATCCCATACACACTAGACATGTGTACTTTTATGTACCAAGCTAATTCTTGTTAGGGAAAGGCATGAAGCACCATCCCATATGCCATTATAAGGAATTGTATAAACGAAGAAGTGCCTCGAGTTGTGTAATCTGTCATCGTAGGAGTTTTGTCTGTGTATAATAATTATTTTTCCCTCTAGGAATCAATATCCTTTGAAACATTTCAAAATATAAATTCACCGCTCAAGTCAATGAATAGATTATTGTATGATGAACTTTTAAAATCGGTTCTCAAAATCATTGAGAAATTAGACCTCTCACTACAAAAACAAAAGCATGGACAAGAGGTGAGCAATCCTTCAGACATTCATTTGTCATTCACAGAGCTCTTTCTGCCTGGTAACACATGTACCATAGTTCTTTCATCGGGCAATTCAAAGTCAAATTATAGAAAACAAAGGTGTGACTATCATTTTATTCCTTTTATAAATCAGCAACATATTCCATAGCTGTATACAAAACAGACAATCACATTCTGTTGTACACATGGTAACGTTACATTTACAGAGAGAGAGAGCCCGGCTTGTTAGGCTAAAATATAAGATTTTACAGTTCGGTTACTGTACATTGAGCCTGATTCATAAATCATGCAGCCGCTATGGAGAGTGCGGAAATATGCAAATGCTAATCTTATGGCGGGATGTAATGCAGTCCGAGATCGTCAGAGGTGCGGGATGCCGGATGATCTTGGATGTTTTTTTTTAAAGGGTCAATCACTTACAAGGCAAAACCCTGCCTTGTAAGTGATTGCCCCTTTAAAAAAAACTGCGAGATCGGCACAATTACATCCCGCCTTTAGTCTTCCTTTTGTGCGATGGAGAGTACGAGCTCTGAGATGCCCACTTTCAGACTACGTGGCCTGTACAATTGTGATAGAGATTGGATATACTCCCAACATAGACAGCAACACCATCGATAACTGGGGGAGCCTAGGATCTACTCTTTTCAAATCCAGCTATACATGGCTTCTGAAGCAGTGGCTTTGCAGTTGGGAATACAGCAGCGCTCCTAGACACACCCATGAAATGGGCCCACCCTGCAATGCCTGGGGATTGCAAAGTGGTAGCAATGCATACACAGTTGCAAATGCCATCGGACACTTGGATTTGCACATTCTCAGTAAGGGTTTCCAGAGCTTTTTGCACATGTACACTCTCAAAAAAGTGCTTAGAGCTGGAACTTCGAATCTGTGTCTAAATCAAGCCCTTCTTCAGGATCAGTATGATGTGCTGACATTCACAATGTTGGCAATGTAATGTCGATCATAGTATGCCAACACAGTATTAATGCTAGTATTAAAGCATTATAACCATGTCGGCAGTATAAGTTGAAACCTGATAGTAGAGTATGAGTAACCTTATACTGCCAACACTGTTACACATCTTTTAGTAACAATGATAGATAATAGGAATTGGAGTGGATCTATTTCAGGCACTCACAGCTGCTGAAAATGTATTACTCCAAAGAGAATCCACCACTCTCTTAACAATTAGAATACAGCTAAAAATAGGATCAAATTCATTTAAACAATCGCTATAAAGAACTTATTTTAAATCAATAACCAAACCTTCCCTTGTATATAAGAATGTTCTAATTGCAGATAGTTCTTCATATATTTCCACCATTCATCTGATCATCTCCATTTACACATTAGATGATATATGAAAAAATAGAACAACAATACAATAGTGTAGTATGTCAAGCAAAATATCACAGTACACCCATGTGATTCGGGATTTAACTTGTGATAAGCCTCCACTGTCTTCCTGGCTGAATTAAGATGTAAAAAGGAAGTCCTCATATGATGAGGCTATGCTTCTGTCCTCCCTTATATCTTGGACTGAAAACTCAGAATGTTTTTAAATTCATAATATATGAAGATAACTTTGCCACAGTAGGTTCAAATGAGCGTACCCCAACTCCCAGTGAATATATGTAATTAAAGCATATAAAGGTTTCTTTGTATGATTCTAGGAATAACCGCGTACCCCAACCCACAATTCAGAAGGTGTTTTCAATCACATCAAGGTTTCTTTCAATATCCACAGAGCCAGATAATTAAGCTTGAAAAATGTATTCCATAAAAATGCTTTAAAAAAATTCCAAACGAAATGTGCAGTTCATAAAAGAATGAGTCCACAAAATAGTCCATAAATATTCAACCAAGCTGGAAGGGATAAAAAAAAAATGCAAATGAGGAATAGGAACCAATTTCCTGTGAAATTGCGCGTTAATTGTTTGTTCCTATTCCTCATTCTCATTTGCATTTTTTTATACCTTCCAACTTGGTTGAATATTTATGGACTATTTTGTGGACTCCTCTTTGAAATCTTAAATGGATACATGTGAAAGTGAACGCTGGACATCGAAAGAAATCTTTGTTTTATAATTGAATTAATTACCATGTGATGTTTAATGTGTGCTATGATATGTATTAATGGAATTTTATAGTATTTTATAGGACCATGCGTACAATGCAGCCTGGTTGAAGGATCCCACAGGGAGGTTTAGGCATTGTGTAGATGCAATTTAATGCGTCTTGACATAATGCATAACCTTTCTTTCTAAAAAAAAAAACTCCCTACTTCCAGGTACGGACTGGTGGAACGCAATACGTTCCAGACAGTACTAAGATGGATTTCAAGTCCAGCCCAGATTAGCCCTGACTTCCGGGCATATGGTGGAACGCATGCTGTTCACCACTACAGACTTCCGTTTCCTGTACGCCAGCCACCGTATTGAACATCCGGAGGCAGGTGGAATGCATGTGGGTCATGGCAGTAAACTTCCGCTTCCGATAGTAGAGTTTTATACCGTTTAAAAAATAGGTTACAAAGTTAATACACACTTTTCTCTATCGTCCTAAGTGGATGCTGGGGTTCCTGAAAGGACCATGGGGAATAGCGGCTCCGCAGGAGACAGGGCACAAAAAAGTAAAGCTTTACTAGGTCAGGTGGTGTGCACTGGCTCCTCCCCCTATGACCCTCCTCCAGACTCCAGTTAGATTTTGTGCCCGAACGAGAAGGGTGCAATCTAGGTGGCTCTCCTAAAGAGCTGCTTAGAGAAAGTTTAGTTTAGGTTTTTTTCTTTACAGTGAGTCCTGCTGGCAACAGGATCACTGCAACGTGGGACTTAGGGGGAAAGTAGTAAACTCACCTGCATGCAGAGTGGATTTGCTGCTTGGCTACTGGACACCATTAGCTCCAGAGGGATCGAACACAGGCCCAGCCGTGGAGTCCGGTCCCGGAGCCGCGCCGCCGACCCCCTTGCAGATGCTGAAGCGTGAAGAGGTCCGGAAACCGGCGGCTGAAGACTCCTCAGTCTTCATAAGGTAGCGCACAGCACTGCAGCTGTGCGCCATTTTCCTCTCAGCACACTTCACTGGGCAGTCACTGAGGGTGCAGAGCGCTGGGGGGGGGCGCTCTGAGAGGCAAATATAAACCTTATACAAGGCTAAAAATACCTCACATATAGCCCATAGGGGCTATATGGAGATATTTAACCCCTGCCTGACTGGAAAAATAGCGGGAGAAGAACCCGCCGAAAAAGGGGCGGGGCCTATCTCCTCAGCACACGGCGCCATTTTCTGTCACAGCTCCGCTGGTCAGAACGGCTCCCAGGTCTCTCCCCTGCACTGCACTACAGAAACAGGGTAAAACAGAGAGGGGGGGCACATTAATGGCTATATATATATATATTAAAGCAGCTATAAGGGAGCACTTAATATAAGGATATCCCTTGTATATATAGCGCTTTGTGGTGTGTGCTGGCAGAATCTCCCTCTGTCTCCCCAAAAGGGCTAGTGGGTCCTGTCTTCATTAGAGCATTCCCTGTGAGTTTGCGGTGTGTGTCGGTACGTGGTGTCGACATGTATGAGGACGATATTGGTGTGGAGGCGGAGCAATTGCCAAATATGCAGATGTCACCCCCCAGGGGGTCGACACCAGAATGGATGCCTTTATTTGTGGAATTACGTGATGGTTTATCTTCCCTTAAACAGTCAGTTGAGGACATGAGGCGGCCGGACAATCAATTAATGCCTGTCCAGGCGCCTCAAACACCGTCAGGGGCTGTAAAACGCCCTTTGCCTCAGTCGGTCGACACAGACCCAGACACGGGCACTGATTCCAGTGACGACGGTAGAAATTCAAACGTATTTTCCAGTAGGGCCACACGTTATATGATTTTGGCAATGAAGGAGACGTTACATTTAGCTGATACTACAGATACCGTAAAACAGGGTATTATGTATGGTGTGAAAAAACTACAAACAGTTTTTCCTGAATCAGAAGAATTAAATGACGTGTGTGATGAAGCGTGGGTTGCTCCTGATAAAAAGTTGATAATTTCAAAAAAGTTATTGGCATTATACCCTTTCCCGCCAGAGGTTAGGGCGCGCTGGGAAACACCCCCTAAGGTGGACAAGGCGCTCACACGCTTATCCAAACAAGTGGCGTTACCCTCTCCTGAGACGGCCGCACTTAAGGATCCATCAGATAGAAAGATGGAAGTTATTCAAAAGAATATATACACACATGCAGGTGTTATACTACGACCAGCTATAGCAACTGCCTGGATGTGCAGTGCTGGAGTAGTTTGGTCAGAATCCCTGATTGAAAATATTGATACCCTAGATAGGGACAATGTTTTACTGTCGTTAGAACAAATAAAGGATGCATTTATCTATATGCGTGATGCACAGAGGGATATTTGCACACTGGCATCTCGGGTGAGTGCTATGTCCATTTCAGCCAGAAGAGCCTTATGGACACGACAGTGGACAGGCGATGCGGATTCAAAACGTCACATGGAGGTTTTGCCGTATAAAGGGGAGGAGTTATTTGGAGTTGGTCTATCAGACTTGGTGGCCACGGCTACTGCCGGGAAATCCACTTTTTTACCTCAAGTCACTCCCCAACAGAGAAAGGCACCGACCTTTCAACCGCAGCCTTTTCGCTCCTACAAAAATAAGAGAGCAAAGGGCTTGTCGTACCTGCCACGAGGCAGAGGAAGAGGGAAGAGACACCAACAGGCAGCTCCTTCCCAGGAACAGAAGCCCTCCCCGGCTCCTGCAAAAACCTCAGCATGACGCTGGGGCCTCTCAAGCGGACTCGGGGACAGTGGGGGGCCGTCTCAAAAATTACAGCGCGCAGTGGGCTCACTCGCAGGTAGACCCCTGGATCCTGCAGATAATATCTCAGGGGTACAGGTTGGAATTAGAGACGGATCCTCCTCATCGTTTCCTGAAGTCTACCTTACCAACCGTCTCTTCCGAAAGGGAGAGGGTGTTGGAAGCCATTCACAAGCTGTACGCTCAGCAGGTGATAGTCAAAGTACCCCTATTACAACAAGGAAAGGGGTATTATTCCACTCTATTTGTGGTACCGAAGCCGGATGGCTCGGTAAGGCCTATTCTAAATCTGAAGTCCTTGAACCTCTACATAAAAAAGTTCAAGTTCAAGATGGAGTCACTCAGAGCAGTGATAGCGAACCTGGAAGAAGGGGACTTTATGGTATCCTTGGACATCAAGGATGCGTATCTACACGTTCCGATTTACCCCGCACACCAGGGGTACCTCAGGTTCATTGTTCAAAACTGTCACTATCAGTTTCAGACGCTGCCGTTCGGATTGTCCACGGCGCCTCGGGTCTTTACCAAGGTAATGGCCGAGATGATGATTCTTCTTCGAAGAAAAGGCGTATTAGTTATCCCATACTTGGACGATCTCCTAATAAGGGCAAGGTCCAGAGAACAGCTGGAGACAGCTTTAGCACTATCTCAAGAGGTGCTAAGACAACACGGGTGGATTCTGAATATTCCAAAATCCCATTTAATCCCGACAACTCGTCTGCTGTTCCTAGGAATGATTCTGGACACGGTTCAGAAAAAGGTTTTCCTTCCAGAGGAAAAAGCCAAGGAGTTATCCGATCTGGTCAGGAACCTCCTAAAACCAGGAAAAGTGTCAGTACATCAATGCACAAGAGTCCTGGGAAAAATGGTGGCTTCTTACGAAGCAATTCCATTCGGCAGATTCCATGCAAGAATATTCCAAAGGGATCTGTTGGACAAATGGTCAGGGTCGCATCTGCAGATGCACCTGCGAATAACCCTGTCACCAAAGACAAGGGTGTCACTTCTGTGGTGGTTGCAGAAGGCTCACCTATTAGAAGGCCGCAGATTCGGCATTCAGGATTGGATCCTGGTGACCACGGACGCCAGCCTGAGAGGCTGGGGAGCAGTCACACAAGGAAGAAACTTCCAGGGAGTATGGACGAGTCTGGAAAAGTCTCTTCACATAAACATTCTGGAACTAAGAGCAATCTACAATGCTCTAAGCCAGGCGGAACTTCTCCTGCAAGGAAAGCCGGTGTTGATTCAGTCGGACAACATCACGGCGGTCGCCCATGTAAACAGGCAGGGCGGCACAAGAAGCAGGAGTGCAATGGCAGAAGCTGCCAAGATTCTTCGCTGGGCGGAGAATCACGTGATAGCACTGTCAGCAGTGTTCATCCCGGGCGTGGACAACTGGGAAGCAGACTTCCTCAGCAGACACGATCTTCATCCGGGAGAGTGGGGTCTACATCCAGAAGTCTTCAACATGTTAATAGACCGTTGGGAAAGACCAATTGTAGACATGATGGCGTCTCGCCTCAACAAGAAACTGGACAAATATTGCGCCAGGTCAAGAGATCCACAGGCAATAGCTGTGGACGCACTGGTAACTCCTTGGGTGTACCAGTCAGTGTATGTGTTTCCTCCTCTGCCGCTCATACCAAAGGTATTGAAGATCATACGGCAAAGAAGAGTAAGAACAATACTAGTGGTTCCGGATTGGCCGAGAAGGACTTGGTATCCGGAACTTCAAGAGATGCTCACGGACGAACCGTGGCCTCTACCTCTGAGAAGGGACCTGCTACAGCAGGGTCCCTGTCTTTTTCAAGACTTACCGCGGCTGCGTTTGACGGCATGGCGGTTGAACGCCAGATCCTAAAAGGGAAAGGCATTCCAGAAGAAGTCATTCCTACCTTGATTAAGGCACGGAAGGAAGTCACCGTGAAACATTATCACCGCATTGGCGAAAATATGTAGCGTGGTGCGAGGATCGGAGGGTTCCGACGGAGGAATTCCAACTGGGTCGTTTCCTACATTTCCTGCAATCAGGATTATCTATGGGTCTCAAATTGGGATCCATTAAGGTTCAAATTTCGGCCCTGTCAATATTCTTCCAAAAAGAATTGGCCTCTGTCCCTGAGGTCCAGACTTTTGTCAAGGGAGTACTGCATATACAGCCTCCTGTGGTGCCTCCGGTGGCACCGTGGGATCTAAATGTAGTTTTAGATTTCCTCAAATCCCATTGGTTTGAACCATTGAAAAAGGTGGATTTGAAATATCTCACATTGAAAGTGACTATGTTACTAGCCCTGGCCTCTGCCAGGAGAGTATCTGAATTGGCGGCTTTATCTTATAAAAGTCCTTATCTAATCTTCCATTCGGATAGGGCAGAACTGCGGACTCGTCCGCATTTTCTCCCTAAAGTGGTATCAGCATTTCATCTGAACCAACCTATTGTGGTGCCTGCGGCCACTAGCGACTTGGAGGACTCCAAGTTGTTGGACGTTGTCAGAGCCTTAAAAATATACATTGCAAGGACGGCTGGAGTCAGAAAATCTGACTCGCTGTTTATATTGTATGCACCCAACAAGTTGGGCGCACCTGCTTCTAAGCAGTCGATTGCTCGTTGGATTTGTAACACAATTCAACTTGCACATTCTGTGGCAGGCCTGCCACAGCCTAAAACTGTAAAAGCCCACTCCACAAGGAAGGTGGGCTCATCTTGGGCGGTTGCCCGAGGGGTCTCGGCATTACAACTCTGCCGAGCAGCTACGTGGTCGGGGGAGAACACGTTTGTAAAATTTTACAAATTTGATACCCTGGCAAAGGAGGACCTGGAGTTCTCTCATTCGGTGCTGCAGAGTCATCCGCACTCTCCCGCCCGTTTGGGAGCTTTGGTATAATCCCCATGGTCCTTTCAGGAACCCCAGCATCCACTTAGGACGATAGAGAAAATAAGAATTTACTTACCGATAATTCTATTTCTCGGAGTCCGTAGTGGATGCTGGGCGCCCATCCCAAGTGCGGATTATCTGCAATACTTGTACATAGTTATTGTTAACTAATTCGGGTTATTGTTAAGGAGCCATCTTTAAGAGGCCCTTTCTGTTGTCATACTGTTAACTGGGTTTAGATCACAAGTTGTACGGTGTGATTGGTGTGGCTGGTATGAGTCTTACCCGGGATTCAAAATGCCTCCCTTATTGTGTATGCTCGTCCGGGCACAGTACCTAACTGGAGTCTGGAGGAGGGTCATAGGGGGAGGAGCCAGTGCACACCACCTGACCTAGTAAAGCTTTACTTTTTTGTGCCCTGTCTCCTGCGGAGCCGCTATTCCCCATGGTCCTTTCAGGAACCCCAGCATCCACTACGGACTCCGAGAAATAGAATTATCGGTAAGTAAATTCTTATTTATTTGCTATTTACAGCCTTGATGTGATAAAAACTATCTAACATAACAAGAAAATATATGTATTATGTTAATGTGAGGTTAATCACATATGTGACCTCACTTCCTGTGTTTAAGTGTCTACTGGTATAAATAGTAGCACATGGGCTCCCACTCTGCAGGCCTTGAAAAAGATCTTTCTACAGATAAAAACGCGTTGGAGGCAGAGAGGAGCATTTTTCTATTGTGATACGCGGTCTCCCCGTTTGGAATCTGAACCATTGGGATCCTGACCGAGAAGGACTTTCCGGTATCCCGACCGATCAAGTGGTCGTCACCAGAGGCTACTTCCTTCGGTGAGAGTGTGTAAATGTGTGCTCCCAATTGTTTTATGAACTGTACATTCCGTTTAGAATTTGATTAAAGCATTTTTGTGGAATACATTTTTCAAGTTTTTAATTATTATCTGGCTCTGTGGATATTGAAAGATATCTTGATGTGATTGAAAACACCTTCTGAATTGTGAGTTGGGGTACGCTGTTATTCCTAGAATCATCCAAAGAAACCTTTGTATGCTTTAATTACATATATTCACTGAGAGTTGGGGTACGCTCATTTGAACCTACTGTGGCAAAGTTATCTTCATATAATATGAATTTAAAAACATTCTGAGTTTTCAGTCCAAGATATAAGGGAGGACAGAAGCATAGCCTCATCATATGATGACTTCCTTTTTACATATTAATCCAGCCAGGAAGACAGTGAAGGCTTATCACAAGTTAAATCCTGAATCACATGGGTGATCTGTGATATTTTGCTTGACATACTACACTATTGTATTGTTCTATTTTTTCATATATCTTCTAATGTGTAAATGGAGATGATCAGATGAATGGTGGAAATATATGAAGAACCATCTGCAATAAGAACATTCTCATATACAAGGGAAGGTTTGGTTATTGATTTAAAATAAGTTCTTTTTAGCGCTTGTATAAATGAATTTGCTCCTATTTTTATCTGTAATATTTTAGTAACGTTAGTATGATATTGCACACTGTGACATTACACTGTCCACAAAGTGATTGTTGACATGGATATTGACTTATGTAAGCAGGATTATTTAAAAATATATTGGTAATATGATTAGATTGCCTCTGTACTATTTAATTGCAGTATTATTAAATCATTACCATTTATTTATTTATTTGTATGACTTTATTGTTGCAGTAGATGAAATGCTGGCTTGAAGACTTATTTTTGTAGATGTAATTGTATTTGTCTTATAAATTTTAGATTGACAATGAAAGCAGCTCTTTAGTTATCGCGACCTCTGATCCAGCAGCCAACCTTTATCCTACGAAGCCGAAAGACCTTGCAGCATTTGTTAATTTGGTAGATTTCTGCAGGTATAGTATATTGTATGGTATTGTCATTAAAATGGAATTTTGTGGCATAGCTTTTGACCAGCTATGTTTTTGTACTCATCCCCTAGTTGACAGTTTATCCTTTGAGTACTCTAGTTGACTCCATGCATCATCTGTAGGACCTCTTGACAACAAACCATCACCGTACCTCATAGATGCTTCCACGATATTGATAAAAGGCTGACCATGATCTCTACGGACTCTGTGGCAGCAAGTTGGACTTCATGTCTTAAGGAACACACACATACACACACACACACACACACACACACACACACACACACACACACACACACACACACACACACACACCTTTCCCCCCCTCTAGCAGCCTTCTGTTAGCCACTAAAAATAAAGATGACTTCTAATTGTAAATAAAATACGAAAATTCTTTTGATTATAAAATTAATCTTTTGTATTGGTTGACAGTAGTGTTTTAGGGTAAGATTGGGGTTGTATTTTCTAGAAACCCCATGTAGCACCTGTTGTTCTTTAGAAATTGATTGAGCACCTTCCATTTTATGTGTACATGGGTCGAAATGTCTGATTTTACTGATTGCTTGTCCATTTAAAAAAAATATTTTTTGTCTATATGCTAATTATTCACAACTATAGATATTCTCTTAATTGTTACCTCTTAATTATGGCAGCCATTTTTAAAGCATAGCTAACAGTGATGTTCATGTTTGTAGGTGTTTATGCAAATGCAGTATTTCAAGACTGGGAGGTGGTACAGCCTTGGAAATAAAACAAAACATCAATATCATCAATGTCTGGGCTACATTGTTGGTCATAATTGACTTACCTTTTCTCACTTTTTAAAGACTGAAAAAGGGGGCAAAAACAAAATAGATTTTGTGAACTAATGAGTTTTCAGGATGACACTTTCTTAGGTACATACTGTATACACTAGTAACTTGTTGCAAGAAATGCTGAAGTCTGAGTTAAATCTGATTATAGACTAGAAACTGCATTTATCACCCTTCCCAATAATTTTAGTTGTAGATACTGTGGGGTATATGCAATTGCGGTCGAATTCCCGAAATTGTCGAATTTCGGGTCATTTTCGACCAAAAAAAAAAATCGCCTATGCAATTCAGTGCTTTCCAACCAAAAAACGGACTTTCAAAATTCGACCTTTTGAAATTCGACTTTTTGCAAATTCGACTTTTCTGCAATGATACAAGTGCTGCAATTCGACCAAAGCATATTCAATTCAAGTTTGGAAATTCGACAGCAGTGCTTTTAGACAGCAAATTCGTCATTTTCAATCCGCCACACTTTGGAGGGTGAAAACAAATAAAAAAATTTTAAACATGTTTTTTTTTGTGTTTTTTTTGGGGGGAATAGCAGATCTATTTATATTAGAAGGGATTAGGTACTTTTTTTTTTTTTTTGGAGGCACAAATATTATTTATATATTTTTTAAAATATTTTTTTTTTTTTTTTTTATGCTGGAACGGTGAAATCATAAAAAAAAATGGCGTGGGGTCCCCCCTCCAAAGCATAACCAGCCTCGGGCTCTTCGAGCTGGTCCTGGTTCTAAAAATGCGGGGGAAAATTTGACAGGGGATCCCCCGTATTTTTAAAACCAGCACCGGGCTCTGCGCCTGGTGCTGGTGCCAAAAATACGGGGGACAAAAAGAGTAGGGGTCCCCCGTATTTTTAACACCAGCATCGGGCTCCACTAGCTGGACAGATAATGCCACAGCCGGGGGTCACTTTTATGCCGTGCCCTGCGGCCGTGGCATTAAATATCCAACTAGTCACCCCTGGCCGGGGTACCCTGGGGGAGTGGGGACCCCTTCAATCAAGGGGTCCCCCCCCAGCCACCCAAGGGCCAGGGGTGAAGCCCGAGGCTGTTCCCCCCCCATCCAATGGGCTGCGGATGGGGGGGCTGATAGCCTTTTGTGATAATAAAAAGATATTGTTTTTTCCAGTAGTACTACAAGTCCCAGCAAGCCTCCCCCGCAAGCTGGTACTTGGAGAACCACAAGTACCAGCATGCGGGAGAAAAACGGGCCCGCTGGTACCTGTAGTACTACTGGGAAAAAAATACCCAAATAAAAACAGGACACACACACCGTCGACAGTAAAACTTTATTTCATACGTCGACACACACATACTTACCTATGTTCACACGCCGACATCGGTCCTCTTCTCCATGTAGAATCCACGGATACCTGAAAAGAAAAGATCAATATACTCACCTCAGCCATGGTCCAGAGATAAATCCACGTACTTGGCAAAAAAACAAACCGAACACCCGCTCCATGCCGGACTGAAAGGGGTCCCATGCTGACACATGGGACACCTTTCCACGAATGAGACCTGTCAGTGACAGCTGTCACAGAAAGGTCTCTAAGCCAATCAGGAAGCGCAACTTCGTTGCGCTCACCTGATTGGCTGTGCGCTGTCTGTACTGTGACAGCACATCGCAAAGCCGCTCCATTACTTTCAATGGTGGGAACTTAGCGGCTAGCGGTAAGGTCACCCGCCGGTCTGCGGCTGACCGGCGGGTGACCCCACCGCTACCCGCAAAGTTCCCACCATTGAAAGTAATGGAGCGGCTTTGCGATGTGCTGTCACAGTACAGACAGCGCACAGCCAATCAGGTGAGCGCCACGGAAGTAGCGCTTCCTGATTTGCTGAAGGGACGTCAGTGACAGGAGTCACGTGATGTCCCGGCATTCGGGAGAAAGGGGTCTGATGTGAAAGCATTGGACCCCTTTCTAGTCCGGTATGGAGCGGGTTTTTGCGGTTTTTTTTTTTTAAACAAGTACGTGGATTTTACTCTCTGGACGTGGATTTATCTCTGGACGCTGGAAGGTGAGTATAATTTTTTCACAGGTACCCTCGGATCGTCGGAGACCGTGGCAGTCGGCGTGTCAACATAGGTAAGTATGTGTGTGTCGGTAGTGTGTAATAAAGTTTTACTATCAAGGTGTGTGTGTCCTGTTTTTATTTGGGTATTTTTTTCCCAGTAGTACTACAGGTACCAGCGGACCCGTTTTTCTCCCGCATGCTGGTACTTGTGGTTCTCCAAGTACCAGCTTGCGGGGGAGGCTTGCTGGGACTTGTAGTACTGCTGGAAAAAACAATATCTTTTTATTATCACAAAAGGCTATCAGCCCCCCCATCCGCAGCCCATTGGATGGGGGGGGACAGCCTCGGGCTTCACCCCTGGCCCTTGGGTGGCTGGGGGGGGGGGACCCCTTGATTGAAGGGGTCCCCACTCTCCCAGGGTACCCCGGCCAGGGGTGACTAGTTGGATATTTAATGCCACGGCCGCAGGGCACGGCATAAAAGTGACCCCCGGCTGTGGCATTATCTGTCCAGCTAGTGGAGCCCGATGCTGGTGTTAAAAATACGGGGGACCCCTACTCTTTTTGTCCCCCGTATTTTTGGCACCAGCACCAGGCGCAGAGCCCGGTGCTAGTTTTAAAAATACGGGGGATCCCTGGACAATTTTTCCCCTGCATTTTTAGAACCAGGACCAGCTCGATGAGCCCGAGGCTGGTTATGCTTTGGAGGGGGGACCCCACGCCATTTTTTTCCGGGTTTTTCACGTTTTTTTACCGTTTTTTAAAATCGCGGCAAAATCCGCCAAATCGGCCGATTTTCGCCCGCGACTCTGGCGAATCAGTTTTTCATTGAATATGGTGAATTCCGGAAGCCACCTTCCGGGATTCACCTGTCGAATTGAGTCGAATTAAAAAACGGCGAAAATTGCCGCGAATTCGACCGCAATTGCATATACCCCTGTGTCTATTAATGTACATGAAACAAAAAACAAAACCTTGTCTCTTCCTTTAAGTGAAATAATACCGAACAAGCATGTGGAATTCTTTGAGTCTTGGGTTTATGTGTTTGGCTATGAGCTGGTACTGCAATCTACACGGCTACCTCTGATCAGTGGTTTTTACAGACTGTTGTCTATTACAATGAAAAATGCAAAGAAGTTAAGGTATTTTGAGGTAAGCATTATTTGGCAGTGGTTACATAAACTATCCTGACTGGTCAGATCACATGGTCCAGAAACAATGGGGCGCAGTTTTTTTTGTCATATTGTATATGGAGTGGGACTAATACAGAGTTGCACACCAGTCAATTTATAGATGGATCATGCAATTTATAGCCCTGCGCATGCTCTGTAGCCAAGCGTATGCAACTGAAAGCTAATATTTTGCATCTCCACTTGTGAGTAACTGTATGTAACTGGATGACGATGGGGCATTCACACATACTGTAGGTTAAGTTGATTGAGGGCTTGTAGTCGGCATTGCAGACAATGGAGAGTTGTGTTAATGCAAAAATGTGTTTGACTTCAGATGGGTCTCTTCAACCAGGTATATGACTGGTCATGTGCACGCTGATAATGACTGCTAAGTGGGTGGATAGGAACAGTATTGTTGCATAGACATGTGCAGCTCTGCATTTGGGCAGATATCATTAAGCTCTCTGTAGTCAGTGCAAGTGCAATGGATATTTTCAGGGGGGGGGGGGGGGGGGAGTTTTTCCACAGTTGATTTTCAAGATCCATGTTGTGTAACATTACACACTGTTACAGAGGTTTTGAAGCACATCATCATTAGAAGGGGATTCGCAGCTAATGGCATTGAGCCATAAATGTTTTTTATTATGTTTTTTTTAATGAATCAAATAAGCATTATTTTCTTTTACGCTACAGTATATTACAGTAGTGCATTTTATTCAAATAACATGAACATGAAATAAAAGAGGGCTGTGAAATAGTGTGTTGAATGTCATCTTTTATCTTTTATTTTGGAGAAGCTGTTTTTCTTTGAGCAATTACTTGAAACCGTTTTATAAGCCTAATAGCAGCTCAGTAGTTACATACAGTATAAAGTATACATTTACATATTTTGACAGCCAGATAAATAAGAGAATACATTTCATAGCTTTAAAGACTTTGTGAAAATAATGTACAAATGTCTCCTCCTTAATCTTTGCTGCAGTCACATTAAACAGCCCATCTAGTGGAGTGACTTGGTAGCGCAGAAAGTCTTTATGTGTAACGTTTTCTGTTTAAATGCATCTAAGCCGCATTGGTATGCAAATATGATGCACAAGCAGCTTATGCTGATTAAAATGATATGCGACATGCCTATATTCTGTGTGTGATTGTGGCTGTATATGCATACGAAATTCTACATTACAGTGTTTTCCTGGAAATCACTGTGATGTAGCATTTTGTATGCAGATACAGCCACAATAAGAAGCATTTTCGGCAAAAAAGAGGCCCAACGTTAGCAGAGCTGCCCAGGTGCTGCCGGATGACTCACTCCAGGCATCTCCTGCTGCATGGCGTGTTGAGGCAAGATGTATGAAGACACAACTGTACCCCTCTAACTGAGGTCTTTACTCATCTCATCTTTCTGATGTAGTAGTGCTCTCTTACCTGCACTTTTTCTTTATCTCCACTTCCCCAATGCTACACGTCTCAACACCTGCCCCCCACCATGCTGAACTCATACCCACCCTCCTTTACACTTCGATACCCCTGTGACACCCCCCCCTCCCCCCCCCCCCCCCCCAAATCTATTTTCTGTCCCATCAATGTGCTATCATATTCTCATTCCTCCTGTCACACCCCGTCGTCCGGGTGTACTACGAGTGGCCGGCTGTCGGGACCCCGGCGCCGGAATCCCGACAGCCGGCCAATGCGGGGCGAGCGCAAAAGAGCCCTATGCGGGCTCACTGCGCATGCTATTTATTCTCCCTCCAGGGGTGTCATGGACACCCCAAGAGGGAGAATAGTTGGCGGTATCTCGTTGCTGGTATACTGAGCGCCGGGATCCCGACAGCCGGTATATCGAGTGCCACCCGCTCGTCCAGTTCTCCCCTTTGCACCAGTCACCCTATCACCTTGTTTACATTCCTTCTTTTCAATCCATCCCTTTGTAATGCCAGGCCTGTATGTGAAAACTATCCCCCATTCATGAACACTTTTTCTCCAACTCTCTCAATTTCCTCCCTTTCACCTATCTGATACTGCCCTCTTTTGAGGAGTCTTTCCCCCAATGCAACATCTAGATCTTGCCCCTCATCTCTTTCCTTCACTTCCTTTGAGGTATGCTCTATCCATCTCTTTCACCTTGTTTACGTTTGAGTGACCCTACCTCCCACTTCCAAGTTTGCTTTGCTGCTTGGCTCCCTCTGCTGCTTGGCTCCCTCTTTCTATTCTGTGACCTTCCTTTTCTTTTCCTGTGAGACTTCAACATATATAGACATTATTATTATTACAATTTATATGGAGCCACAAGTGGTACACAGCACCACACAAAAGTCAAACAGTAAAACAGAACATTACATTATCCTATGCATAAACAACACAAGTCGCAACACAGATCTTAGTACACTGTACAGCTGGCAAGCAAGGTGAGTGGCGAAGGTAGAGAACGGTCACCAATAGTGATGGCATTACTAGCAGGCTAGGAGCTGCTGTACGAGATGAGTGGCTACAAGTGGGTGGAGTTCTGGTAGACCATAGGTGTGGGCTGTAATAGAAGTGCAAGAGAAGAGGGCTGGGAAAACAGGAGGGAGGAGGACCCTGCCTTTTAGGAGCTTGCAATGTAAGGGGATGGGTATAGAGACAGATGACATGAGGCATGAGCAAGTTAGTGGGGTCATGAGAGCAGGAAGTTATTGCGAGTGAGATGGACAGGAGGGTGAGGCGAGCCATCTGGTGAATAGGTTAAGTGGAGGAAGGATACACTGTGATGAATAGATTGGTTTTATAGTAGCTGTTTGAAGCTCTGCAAGGTTAAGGAGAGTCTGATGTAGCAGGAGAGCGTTCCAATGGAGGGGGGGAGGGGCGGCACGGCTGACATCTTGGTTCGTGCATGAGATACAGTAACCAGGATAGAGGAAAGGCGACTGTCATTGGCTGGGAGTATGCGAGGAGATGAGGTTGAAGATGTAGGGAGCAGTGGAGTTGCAGAGGACGTTGTACAGTATGTGAGGAGTTTAAAGATGATTCCGTAGGGGAAGGGGAGTAGCGGAAAAGCACGTAAGATTGACACATTATTACTGATGCTACTGCATCCAAACTTATCTCCTCATTGGGGTATATGCAATTGCGGTCGAATTCCCGAAATTGTCGAATTTCGGGTCATTTTCGACCAAAAAAAAAAATCGCCTATGCAATTCAGTGCTTTCCGACCAAAAAACGGACTTTCAAAATTCGACTTTTTGAAATTCGAATTTTTGCAAATTCGACTTTTCTGCAATGATACAAGTGCTGCAATTAGACCAAAGCATATTCAATTCAAGTTTGGAAATTCGACAGCAGTGCTTTTAGACAGCAAATTCGTCATTTTCAATCCGCCACACTTTGGAGGGTGAAAACAAATAAAAAAAATTTAAACATGTTTTTTTTTGTGTTTTTTTTTTGGGGAATAGCAGATCTATTTATATTAGAAGGGATTAGGTACTTTTTTTTTTATTTTTGGAGGCACAAATATTATTTATATATTTTTTAAAATATTATTTTTTTTTTTTTTATGCTGGAACGGTGAAATCCTAAAAACAAATGGCGTGGGGTCCCCCCTCCAAAGCATAACCAGCCTCGGGCTCTTCGAGCTGGTCCTGGTTCTAAAAATGCGGGAAAAAATTGACAGGGGATCCCCTGTATTTTTAAAACCAGCACCGGGCTCTGCGCCTGGTGCTGGTGCCAAAAATACGGGGGACAAAAAGAGTAGGGGTCCCCCGTATTTTTAACACCAGCATCGGGCTCCACTAGCTGGACAGATAATGCCACAGCCGGGGGTCACTTTTATGCCGTGCCCTGCGGCCGTGGCATTAAATATCCAACTAGTCACCCCTGGCCGGGGTACCCTGGGGGAGTGGGGACCCCTTCAATCAAGGGGTCCCCCCCCCAGCCACCCAAGGGCCAGGGGTGAAGCCCGAGGCTGTCCCCCCCCCATCCAATGGGCTGCGGATGGGGGGGCTGATAGCCTTTTGTGATAATAAAAAGATATTGTTTTTTCCAGTAGTACTACAAGTCCCAGCAAGCCTCCCCCGCAAGCTGGTACTTGGAGAACCACAAGTACCAGCATGCGGGAGAAAAACGGGCCCGCTGGTACCTGTAGTACTACTGGGAAAAAAATACCCAAATAAAAACAGGACACACACACCGTCGACAGTAAAACTTTATTTCATACGTCGACACACACATACTTACCTATGTTCACACGCCGACATCGGTCCTCTTCTCCATGTAGAATCCACGGATACCTGAAAAGAAAAGATCAATATACTCACCCCAGCCATGGTCCAGAGATAAATCCACGTACTTGGCAAAAAAACAAACCGAACACCCGCTCCATGCCGGACTGAAAGGGGTCCCATGCTGACACATGGGACACCTTTCCACGAATGAGACCTGTCAGTGACAGCTGTCACAGAAAGGTCTCTAAGCCAATCAGGAAGCGCAACTTCGTTGCGCTCACCTGATTGGCTGTGCGCTGTCTGTACTGTGACAGCACATCGCAAAGCCGCTCCATTACTTTCAATGGTGGGAACTTAGCGGCTAGCGGTAAGGTCACCCGCCGGTCAGCGGCTGACCGGCGGGTGACCCCACCGCTAGCCGCTAAGTTCCCACCATTGAAAGTAATGGAGCGGCTTTGCGATGTGCTGTCACAGTACAGACAGCGCACAGCCAATCAGGTGAGCGCCACGGAAGTAGCGCTTCCTGATTGGCTGAAGGGACTTCAGTGACAGGAGTCACGTGATGTCCCGGCATTCGGTAGAAAGGGGTCTGATGTGAAAGCATTGGACCCCTTTCTAGTCCGGTATGGAGCGGGTATTTGCGTGTTCTTTTTTTTTTTACAAGTACGTGGATTTATCTCTCTGGACGTGGATTTATCTCTGGACGCTGGAAGGTGAGTATCATTTTTTCACAGGTACCCTCGGATCGTCTGAGACCGTGGCAGTCGGCGTGTCAACATAGGTAAGTATGTGTGTGTCGGTAGTGTGTAATAAAGTTTTACTGTCACGGTGTGTGTGTCCTGTTTTTTTTGGGGTATTTTTTTCCCAGTAGTACTACAGGTACCAGCGGGCCCGTTTTTCTCCCGCATGCTGGTACTTGTGGTTCTCCAAGTACCAGCTTGCGGGGGAGGCTTGCTGGGACTTGTAGTACTACTGGAAAAAACAATATCTTTTTATTATCACAAAAGGCTATCAGCCCCCCCATCCGCAGCCCATTGGATGGGGGGGGACAGCCTCGGGCTTCACCCCTGGCCCTTGGGTGGCTGGGGGGGGGGGACCCCTTGATTGAAGGGGTCCCCACTCCCCCAGGGTACCCCGGCCAGGGGTGACTAGTTGGATATTTAATGCCACGGCCGCAGGGCACGGCATAAAAGTGACCCCCGGCTGTGGCATTATCTGTCCAGCTAGTGGAGCCCGATGCTGGTTTTAAAAATACGGGGGATCCCTGGCCAATTTTTTCCCCGGATTTTTAGAACCAGGACCAGCTCGATGAGCCCGAGGCTGGTTATGCTTTGGAGGGGGGACCCCACGCCATTTTTTTTCTTCGGGTTTTTCCCGTTTTTTAAAATCGCGGCAAAATCCGCCAAATCGGCCGATTTTCGCCCGCGACTCTGGCGAATCCGTTTTTCATTGAATATGGTGAATTCCGGAAGCCACCTTCCGGAATTCACCTGTCGAATTGAGTCGAATTTAAAAACGGCGATAATTTGCCGCGATTCGCCGTGAATTGCATATACCCCATTACCTCTTTTGGCCTCACCACCCCTCACTCAATGAGCACTCTCTTGATTTGTTTTCTTTTTTTACTTTTTTGACATCACTAACTCCCACTTTTGCCCAACACTTTCTCTTACACTTTCTCTGTCATATTCTCCTCTTTCCGAGGCTACACTCATCGAACACAACATTAGCACCCTAGATCTAGCTCTATTCTCCCCCTCATGGGACTTTTCTCTCCCATCTCTACCCTTTCCTCCCCTGACTAGACTCTGGGGTATATGTATCGAAGTTTGGAGAGAGATAAAGTGTAGAGAGGAAAAATACCAATTAGTCCGTTCCTGTCATTTTTCAGACACAGGGGCAGATTTATTAATCCTGGTGAAGTGATCAAGTGGAAGGTGATAATGCACCAGCCAATCAGCTCCAAACTTCCATGTTACAGGCTGGGTTTGAAAAATGACAGTTAGGAGCTGACTGGCTGGTTCGTTATCATCTTCCACTTTATCACTACACCAGGCTTAATATATCTGCCACACAGTCTGTAAAATGACAGAAGCTGATTAGCTGGTACTTTATCTCTGTCCAAGCTTTGATAAATCTCCCTCTCTATCTTAGTACAACTCTGCCTTTGTCTCCGCTTCTCCAACTGTTAGGCTGGCTACACATCAGGACGAGAGCATGATTTGCTGTATGAGAACGGCAAATCGTGTAAATTGTCTGATGTACTGTATATGTCCGATTGCATGCATGCAATCAGAAGATATTGTGTGCGACCCAGTGCAGTTTAATAAAGGACGGAACAAGAGATCGTTCTGTTGTTCATTAAATCGGTTAGTGTGTACCGGTAATCTGTGTCCTAATGTGTACCTAGCTTAAATCCTAGCCTTTGTCTGCCCACACTCCAAATTTAAGCTGCATATACACTATGAGGTATTGCATACAATATTGCTGATATAATGGCATAGTGTGTACACACGGTTTATCATATGATGCGCGCTGCCGTGGACATCCTACATCTGACCTGCATGCAGTCTTGATGGTGCAATATCATGAGATTTTTTGTAGTGTGTACATACAACCATACGATTTTAGGGCATTGACATCAGCCTAGACCAGTGATGGCTAACCTTGACACTCCAGCTGTTGTTGAACTACACATCCCAGCATGCCCTGCATCTTTTTATCATGGCCAAATAGCAAAACTGTAGCAGGGCATGCTGGGATGTGTAGTTCAACAGCTGGAGTGTCAAGGTTAGCCATCACTGCCTATATCCTCCTCCTCCTGCTTGTGCTCCCTTGTAAACAGCTCCAGCCCCATAAGATATAATTTCCTCTTATCTTATTGTTTTATCATAAAGTGTGTATGCCTGATATTGTATGACGGGAAATTGCATACAATATCGCATGGGGCGCACATGTGTACATAGCCTTACCCTCTATCTCCACCTTTGCTTGGCACCACATTTTCTCTAATGCTAGGTACACACTAGTAGATATATCTGCAGATCAATTGATCGGCAGATATATCTATGGACGGATCAGGCAGTGTGTTGAGCATACACACTGCTCGATCCGTCGGGACTGACGTCACGAACTGGGTGGGTGTTTACATGCGCCATCTCAGTTCAGCTGTCAATCACCGCTGGCTGCTGCGGCAGCCCATACACACACAGCGATGTGTCATCGGCTGTGCTGTAGGGCTGACGCGATATGTCTGTGAACGACTGCATTCACAAACATATCATTTGTACACACTGGTGATGGACCCGCGATATATTGGCCGTTCAATAGAAGGCTAATATATTGCCCAGTGTGTACGGTGCGTGAAGAAGCATCAGGGTAAGATTAAATGGGAGGAAATTAGAGATCTTTGTGAGAGGAGAGGATAAATATGAAATGAGGGAAGTCTTAAGGTGCTTAAGACTTCCCTCATTTTATATTTATCCTCTCCTCTCCTAAAGATCTCTAATTTCCTCCCATTTTATCTTACCCTGATGCTTCTTCACTGCATTTAACGTCTCCTTCTGTCTCCCTTTGTTTCTTCCCTTGACATTGTCACCTACTTCACATCCAAAATTGACGCTAATCACCAGGGCATCTTCCTTTCAACTCTTCTTGCTTCATCCCTACCACTTTCCAGCTACCTGTCCACCTTGTTTTCCATCTACCTGCCACTGCTGTTATAGTCTGTATACTAGTCTCATCTGATATTGTCCTCAGGGACTTTGGTCATATGGATTTCCATTAACTTCTATATATGCTTACTAACACCATGCTACCCACAGGTAACCCCTGCAGACATTTTCCTCCATCAATGTTTTTTTTTCCAACATTTAGTCTGCACAACATAAAATTACAGGTACTGCGCTTCAGAGAAAGCACCCTGTAATACAGTAACTGTGTTCTGTCTGACACTACACACTTCACTACCATTTGTCAGTATGTATAAATGGGTTTAGTTAGAATTATATAATTTTATAAGACAATTAGCAATTTGTTACGTGTTTAATTTAATTTGGGTTGCAATGCTATTTTTTTGTTTGTACAGGTTGAGTATCCCATATCCAAATATTCCGAAATACGGAATATTCCAAAATACAGAATTTTTGGAGTGAGAGTGAGATAGTGAAACCTTTGTTTTTTGATGGCTCAATGTACACAAACTTTGTTTAATACACAAAATTATTAAAAATATTGTATTAAATGACCATCAGGCTGTGTGTATAAGGTGTATATGAAACATAAATGATTTGTGTGAATGTACACACACTTTATTTAATGCACAAAGTTATTAAAATATTGGTTAAAATGTCCTCCAGGCTGTGTGTATAAGGTGTATATGACACATAAATGCATTCTGTGCTTAGACTTAGGTCCCATCACCATGATATCTCATTATGGTATGCAATTATTCCAAAATACGGAAAAATCCGATATCCAAAATACCTCTGGTCCCAAGCATTTTGGATAAGGGATACTCAACCTGTATTATAGTTTCCTCTTTTCTGATTTGTCCGCTTTCGTAATGTGAGATCTCTGTGACTGTTTTGATTACATGTGAGACTTTACAAAGAATGCATATTGAGCTAACTTATTTGATCAGTCTATGTGAATAATGTGACATACAGTATGTATTGTATAATGCAGTTTCCACAGTAAACTTCTTGTGTAAAACAAAATCAGTGCAGAGAATCTCCAGGCTGTTTATGCTGGGAAGGAATGATGATTCTCTCCATTAATTGGGATGCTAAAGTGAATGTTTGCCTTTGCTTTTACTGATATCTATGGTAAAAGTCATGTTTACAACTGTATAAAATAAAATGTATAGGATAATTAAGAACAATCAGTTTTGTGCAAGTATTTAGTGTTCTGCTATCATCTGTCTGTAATGTCTCTTTCATGCAGGGTGTTGGTCCAAAAAGTTCCAAAAGATTTCCACAGAATACAGAAAAAAATTCTTGTTTTGCCCTGTTTGTGAAATTTGGAAAAGAGGTAACGTGTTAACAATTCCAATTGTATTCCTTTTTACCATTGTTTTTTTAATTTTTTTGGTGACATATTTGCTTCATATATGTATTTTACTCCTTTTTGATTACTTTTTTTTTTGTCTGTCCTCGAGTGGTTGTGATATTGTCTATTGTAATTTCAGTTTTTAATAGTTTGATCGTGAGTTAGAAGCAAATTCAAGTAAAGGGAGCAAATTTGCACCTGGATAAACAATGTTGTGATGCAGATTTTTTTTTTTTGTGTGCATACAGTGAATATACTGCTTACTTTTTCATGTAGCACACAAATACTGGGTAGCTTTAATTGAAAACCAATATTTAGGGGGTGTATTTACCAAGTGTCTGTCTTGGTTCTAAACCAAAACTGAACATTGCCGCGGTTTAGCTGTGAAAAAAAATGACTATCTGTTGGGTTTCAGATTCAATTGAAATCCAATGTTGATGTCCAAAATTTTGCAGCTGTAAATGCCGTCGTTTTGACCTTTCAGTTCATAACTGACGACAAATAGAAGTTAAAAACCGAGGAGAAATACCCCCAAACATGATCTGTGCAGACTTTGATAGGGTAAAATGTAAATAAAGAGAGAAATGGAAAAAAAAATGCATGGGGCGTCTCCTTAATTCAGTAGCTAGCCTTGTACCTCTCATCCTGGGTGGTTTGTACTGAAAAATAGGTCGACAACACTTGGGTCGACAGTCATTAGGTCGACCGCTGTTGGTCGACATGCATTAGGTTGACATGGTCTTGGTCGACATGGAAAAGGGTAAACATGAGTTTTTCACATTTTTTGTTTTAATTTTTTTTACTTTTTCATACTTTACGATCCACATGGGCTACGATTGGGAATAGTAACCTGTGCCGAGCACAGAGGTAGCAGAGCGAGGCACCTTGCCGGAAGCAGGGCAGCGAAGCCAGCCATGCAAGGGGAACACAGTGCACTAATTGGGGTTCCCCGTCACTTTACGAAGAAAATTACACCCAAAAAATAATACAACTCATGTCGACCTTTTTCCACGTCGACCTAGTACATGTTGACCTAATGACGATGTCGACCTAGTGACCATGCCAACCTAATGCATTTCGACCAATAGTGGTCGACCTAATGACCCATACCCGAAAGGACTGTGTGGGGTTCCCCCTATTTTACAATAACCAGCACCTGGCTGTATTCTTTATACATTAACCCCACACCCACCGCCACCAGAGCTGCTGTGAATAGCTTGGGCTATTAGCTTTTCTGATCGCACCTCCATAGGCTGTGAGGTGAAATCCGCTAAAGAGACACATCCCGTAAAGCAGCTCTAATCTGTTTTGGCATTTGCTTGTGGCTGATAAGAGCTGAGCTAGATGCTCCTCTCTGCTAAATCTTGCCAAATTTTTCAATAACACCCGCAGTGCAATTGTGCTTTGCCAAGGTTCAGATTGGCACCTTCTTGCTGGATTTACTTCTGACTTTAAAGGGATGCTAGTTGTTATAATTATGATTTTTAGTAGTTGTTCATAATAACTTACAGCATTTTACTGTGCTCTGTTTGCATTTGCTGCTGTCTTTACCCTTATTTGGTGAAACTCCTAGGTATCGGCCAAAATGAAGCAATTTAAGGATGAACTTTTGGCCTCTTGTTTGACTTTTATCCTTTGCCTTCCTCATGATATCATCATGCTGGATATGAAAATTTACATCCCAGCATTACAAGTAAGTCCAAAAAATGGATTTACCAGTGTATATAGTTGTATGGCAATGGCATTTGTGTTTTTTTTTCTTTTATTTTTCCCAGTGCTTCTAGATTTTTATTTTATTAAGAAATAATATGCAATAAACCATGGAAGAGGAGGAGGAGGAGATGTGTCCACCGTTATCTTGAATAATTTTCTGTGCCTAGTCACAACATGATTTATTAGCATAAACCCTTCATCTATTGTTCTCAGCTGCAATACAATACAGAGAACAATACAGCAGGGGATTAAGTCATTACAGCTGGGGATTAAGTCTGATTGGCCAATCACAGTTAATCCTATTAACCGTCAAGATAAATGTGGATACATCTGTATATCGGCATGGTTTACATTTAATCAGTGAGGATGAACTCAAAATTTACCTCAGAAGGGGCTGTGGCTTAGCCAATCCGCATTCTATGTGTCTGGCTGCAGCAGACAATGCATTGCAATCTAGCAAGAGGCTGAGAACTCCTATTTCAAATAGGCTTTTATTGTGTCCTTCCCAAGCTTCTTCATAGAGTGCTGCCAGTGTGGGATTCTGCTCCTCCCCAGAAATCATCTGTAGCGATGACCGCTGCGAGAATGTCTGGGTTAGAGAACCTGTTGGGCCACATGCAGGATGTACATGCATGCTTTAATTTAACAGTGTTTCACAAACATTTTTTTCTCCTTCTTTGTCATGGGATTTTGAGTTTCTCCACCGATCCCTCTATGCCAGTGTTTCTCAAACTTTTTTGAATACCGGCGCACTAGAGTATCAGATTTATTTTCACAGCACCCATAGGCCCAAAGTTTTTTTTTGTTATTGAGAAATTTAGAAAAAAATATTACATTTAGTAAATTGTGTTTAGAATTCATAAATAACTTTGTGTGTGGTGAGGAACAAGATTTGCTTCTGTTTGTCCACCTGTTTTATGATTGACAGTCACCAGCACTGGTTTTGCCTATTACATTTACCATAAATAATTTTAATTGGTCCTGGATCACCAATCCAGGGCACCCCTGGAAGTGTCCTGAGGCACTCCAGGGTGCCACGGCACACAGTTTGATAACTTCTGTTCTATGCCTTTTATTGCATTGTGCATTATTATTGATTCTCTACGATTTACTACTTATAGTTTGATTATTTCGGACATTTTTTTTTTAATTCAGCCTGTAGATCATTTAGTAGTTAAAATGATACATTTATGGAAGGCATGTCAATTTTTCCCATTTAATGTAGACTGCTTTTAAGTTGGGCCTAAGCTGCCCAGCTCTTGCTGATACTGGCCTTGATGCTCTGGAAGACTGGTCTTCTCGAATTCCCCCAGATATTATACAACCTTTTTACAAGGATATCCTTCCTTCACTAGATGACTACTTGACAAATTCATCATCTGCAGGTAATAATATTGCTTTTTCTCTACTATTGTGTAATTTCTAACTTGCAAAAACGTGTGGGTATGCATCTTTTCTTCATATGCGCAACCTCGTGTGTTTTGAAATACATGCACACTTCCTGGTCATTGGCACTGCATTGGGACATCAGTCTACACCTGCTTTTCCAGGTACTTTCGAATATGTTTATGGTGGAAATAAGAGAGAATCATGTCTAGTTTTCTAACTTTTAAGGGCCACCCCATTTGTACCTTTACACTTTTTCTGTTTGGGTTTTCATGATTTGTTTTAAATGAATCATGAGAATGTGGGGTTATCAGTGCTTATTTTATTACAAATGGCACTTTATTCATGTGTTTTGAACGTTTTTAAATGTGTTGAAGTGTACCTAGAAATGGACTTTTCTGCAAACTTACAACTGCAGGGTTACAGTGTGTGCCATTCTGCAAAGCAGTTACCATAGGCTTTCTCGTGCCTAAATTGTACTTGGCAAGGAATATTTCAGATCTGCCTAACTCTACCATTCAGAAGTTACAGACCTTTGCAGCCTAACAGATTTCAAAATATTGGCCCCCAATCCATGTTCTTTATTATAAACACAGGTGCATTTGCAAGTACAGTAGACACGAGATGCCAATAAAAAGCATTTGAGCCTTCGTGTCTTGGATATAAAAGCCCCTTGATTTCTCATCTGGTCGTCCTATCAGTGCAGATATCTGTAAATAGCAGTTACACTGGAGAGCAGAATTACAACTAAAACTTTTGTTTTTTCCCTCTCAATGTACCTATTAAATCCATTTATTTGTATGTTAGGCTCTTTTAAGTTCTCCCCTTGTGTACTCCTAAATATTTTTGCATGACTGTTGATAAGCAAATGTGATATTTAAGGTATTCAGTGTTTTACAATCTCTCTTTCAGATGATTCACTGAATGCAGTCGACGTAGCTTACCTGTCGCGTGCTTCACAGAAAGGCTTTAATAAATATCTTGTCAATAAAATAAAGAGAGCAAAAGCACTTTCTGTGGTAAGCAATTTCATTTTTAATAAATATTGAAAAGATTACTGATAACTTTATTCTATTAGTATGCACATGACTATACAGCTGAGCATGATTTTGGAGGTAGACTCGCTATCCACTATGTGAAACAGGTTATAGCTGTGTTGTAGAGCGGTGCTTTATTTGCTCATATTGTCTAACATAGGGCTCTAGAAGTTTTAGAAAAATCTAGAAGCCAGCTTGAAGGTTTAGGAGCTAGAACATCATCCCCTACCAAAAATATCTGAAAACTTGTATAGATAACCACACACGCCCCTTCAATGCCCCTCAACCTCATGCCATCAGACCACCCTCCACATAAGCCCCTTCAATTGTTAGCAGATTCCTCCATGTACCCATACCTGGCCGACAATTTGAAATATGTCATGCAGGAGTACCCAAATTCATAGTATGCAAAATAGTACAGCTTCAGTTTCTTTCATCCCTCAGCCTATCAAATCCTGAAAGGAAGTAGCATTCTGAGGTCTTGAAAAATGGTGCTGCTGAGTTGTCACTGTCCTTGTCACAATCCGGAGTACTAAAACTGCTTATTTACCTTTGTGGTGCCTCTCCAGGCTGGCCCTATGGTCCTCTCTTAGTGTGCGCTCACAGGTAGCGCTGGGATCTGCTTACAGGCTTCACTCCCTGCAGATGCTGAGTACTTTCCACATTGCAGCTGCGTAGAGCTTCCTTCAGTGCCATACTGTCTCCAGGCACTGCTCTTTGCAGTACTCCGCTCTTTCTCCATCCTTCCAGAGTTCAGGCCTGCTTCCTCTACGCTAAAGTTCCCCCCAAAAGTCAGACAAGGTCACAGCCATGTTGGATGCAGTCATCTGATCATTTTCAGCCATTCCAGTCGCTGTTCTCTGTCAGCTAATCATGGCAGCCAATCACAAGACACTGATACCTATAAAGTGCTCAACCTGGCCCCTCCAAATTTGCCAATTTAATGTTACTTTTCCATTGAATGTAGCTCTGTGCTGAGCTCCCTTATACTAAGTTGTCAGTACGATTCCAGTCCGTTTTAACTAGTTCGTCTGGTTATACACTCTCTGTTTTGCCATTGCTCTCCAGTTCCTCTCCAACCTAGGCTCCAGTCTGGTCTCCAACCCAGGCTCCAGTCTGGTCTCCAACCCAGGCTCCAGTCTGGTCTCCAACCCAGGCTCCAGTCTGGTCTCCAACCCAGGCTCCAGTCTGGTCTCCAACCCAGGCTCCAGTCTGGTCTCCAACCCAGGCTCCAGTCTGGTCTCCAACCCAGGCTCCAGTCTGGTCTCCAACCCAGGCTCAAGTTCAGCTACAACGCCAATCCAGTTGCCATCACAGATTCAGTCTAGCCACAAGAGTAATCGATTCAAGTGGTCTGGCCTAGTTCAGTTCCTGCAATCAGTCACAGCTACATGCTTCCAGCTGGGAATTCATGTCTAAGCCTTTGCTGTATTAATAAAGTTATTTTTTTCTATTCTCTCACGCCTTCGGGGCAGCCACTGCTAGAGCACCAATGATTGTCCTTAAGTCCACTCACCTACACCTCCTAGTGTGCTTGTCACTCCATGAGTAGAGGGTGTATTAAGCCTCCGAGCTTCCTCCACACTCCAGTTTCTTCGGCTCCAACCTCACACCCCAAGCCAAACGAAATCCTCAGACTTGATAGTCCTCAGGTAGTGAGTAACCGCCTTGAAGGTCAAAATAAAAAAATAGTAATTGACAAAGTAATCTGTGAATCTGGTGCTGCCAGCTGTTAGACTGTAGACGGAGCAGCATTGGTGTCATTCCCAGTTGCAACACTATTGACAACCTCACCTCATGAAGAAGCTAGAGAAGAGTAGTACTCCACTCATGGTAATAAAACTAGAGGAGGATGTCAATGTAAAAAATGAGGCAAGTGGGTGCAGACAAAACAGTGAAGGCAATCAGACTCTGACCTCAATAGAGGACTTAGTTGATGATCCAGCACGCACTGTGTGTGACGCTTGCAACATTTTTCCAGACGTTATGATGACAATCCTTTGCTGGAGCAACACTCTGCTCGTGCTCTGGGACCTGCAATGTCCGGTGTGCATGAGGATCACACTCTTCCTTCATTGTGCAGGCAGTACTGCAGCTGGTGGTGGACCAGACTCCAGCCAGCCACCCATTAGGTAGCATCTTTTGGTAGCAGGGAGTAAGCAAATCCACGCTGATTGAATGTTTACTTTATTTTTACTTTAACAATTGTCTGTATTAGTTCCTGGCTCTTGTAAAACTTAGTCGCCAGGACCTGGCATCCAGGATTTGGTGGGCCCTGGTCTAGCACTAATGCAAACCACATAAATGTTACTATGATGTTTGTATTTCTTAATCATTTTCTAGAAGGAAGAATCATCTTTAGCATCAGTAAGGAGCAGAGTAGTACGATTACTTGGGTCTCTAGGAGGACATATTAATCGCAGCTTAGTAACAGGTAATTATTTCTATTACTAGAGATTACACATTTTTACGGCGGAATTGTTACATTTATATCACTTGTATATAAGCATATACAGTACATTACCTTTAAAAGGATTTAAGACATTTTAATATTGGGTTAACTATCTTTAAACTGACTTACTTAATATGATGGTCCATTTACTTTAATATGGATTCCATCTTTACTTAAAGGAGACAGTTAAAGAAAGGAGATATAATACAAAATGTGGGAAAACACGTGGCGCTACTGTGGCCAAATGCACCCACACTTAGCAATAGAGTAATTGCTTACATTAGAATGGAAAAGACGTACTGAAAACTTTTCAGTTTTAAAGCATATTGATAGTTCCTACAATAAATACAAAAACTAATGGTGCAATAAAAGATGATATCCAGTAAAGAAAATTCTTTTATTGGTTCCACTCGCATAAAAAGGCATACATTGGGCATATCATCCTCATAAGAAATATGATTTATTCGCCAGGAGAGATATTCATCAGGCACTGGAAACTTAAAAGAAGTATATGGTGCAATACTGACCTGACAAAAGACACATTTAATAACCAAATGCACTCCCATATAACAGAACATAAAAGATTTATATCACCACACAAGTGTGTATCCAGTTCGGTGTCCTGCAATCAATCGAAACGGGAGTCCCTCTGCATCCTAGATTGAAAAGGTCAGGTGAATGGTCCAAAACTTGGGTATTAAGGACCAAAACACTATAGCAGACAGGGATACCCAGGTCACACAGCAGTTCGACTCCAAGCAGCAAAAGGTCCAAATGCAGGACACTGAGCTGGATACACACCTGGGTGGTGGTATAAATCTTTTATGTTCTGTTATATGGGAGTGCATTTGGTTATTAAATGTGTCTTTTGTCAGGTCAGTATTGCACCATATACTTCTTTTAAGTTTCCAGTGCCTGATGAATCTCTCTCCTGGCGAATGAATCATATTTCTTATGAGGATGATATGCCCAATTTATGCCTTTCTATGTGAGTGGAACCAATAAAAGAACCTTCTTTACTGGATATCATCTTTTATTGCACCATTGGTTTTTGTATTTATTGTAGGAACTATCTGTGAAGTTCAGATTATTTCTAATAATTATTTAAAATGCCAGCGTTAATATATATGCTGCGGGCGCAAGGCGCATCTTATTACCATATACGATAAAAGTGCGCTGTACGTCGCAAACACTACATCCCTTAAGAGAAAACAAGCACTCGCACACATTGTCTGAGTTCCAACGCTCATTGATGTATATATTTGATATTAAAAGGATATGCATACAATATAACACACATGTACAGTATATATATATATATATATATATATATATATATATATATATATGGTGACAGATTTACAATTACACAGGAAGCAGTTGTTACAAAAGAATCCATACAGCCACAGCTAGCATACATTACCATTTCCCTCAATGCACACTCCGCTCCATCTCAGCAAAAAAAACAGCAACTAACACAGCAACAGAAAAACAGCAAACAGACCTTCTTGTGTGACTCAAATCACCTATATACTGTGTATTTTGGGGGAGTACATGTCTTCTGTTATTGGTCCAGGGGAGGGAACTTTCTCATTCATGATGTGTTATTGGTCAATTCATATGCAAGCAACGTCCAGCCTTGAAGATGACATCATAGGGGTTGGCCACTGGTTTCTGCTACACACATGCTGTCTTTGTTCTCATTTGAATTGTGGCTTCATATTCATACTTTCAATCATAACTACTCATTGCAATGAGCTACAATCTAACCACAGGTATCAAACCAACACACTCGTTCCCCTGATTATTTTGACACCACGCATGACATGTTTATCTTGTTCCGTTCCATTAATACATATACATGATGCTATACTCTATTACACAGGTTCTCAAACTCGGTCCTCAGGACCCCACACAGTGCATGTTTTGCAGGTCTCCTCACAGAATTACAAGTGAAATAATTAGCTCCACCTGTGGACCTTTTAAAATGTGTCAGTGAGTAATTAATACACCTGTGCACTTGCTGGGTTACCTGCAAAACATGCACTGTGTGGGGTCCTGAGGACCGAGTTTGAGAACCAAGTTTGAGAACCACTGCTCTATTATATAATTGAATACATCTGGTGCTTGACATGTTTAATTTATGTGTGGTATGAAATATGTGTTGAATATATGGCTTGTCTGTGTGAATGCGTATGCTACCATATATCACTGTGCACGCTGCGTGTATTCGCACGCACAGCGACTCTGCAGTGTGGAGTTTATATGTGCTGTGTATGTAATATTTTTGACTTCGACATATCAATATGCTTTAGAATTGAAAAGTTTTCAGTACGTCTCTTCCATTCTAATGTAAGCAATTCTCTCTATTGCTTAGTGTGGGTGCAATGGGCTACGGTAGCGCCATGTGTTTTCCCACATTTTGTTTTGTATGGTATATTAAGAGTCTTGGTGAAGGCATTTTTGTGTTACACAAGCTGTCATCGTAATTGTAAGCGCAGTTTGGATTTAAAAGTCTATTTCTAAAGAAAGGAGATGTTTGGTTCCTGTGTATTCTTCAGTATCTTTTCCTTAATATTTATTGTTTAGTAAGTGATGCAGAAGATGGATACTGGTTATCTTTGGTAAATTTCTACTTGCAGTGTACTGGCATCTTTCCTTAGTGATTAGTGGTTTTTATATAGGTACTGATAATGTCAGTGTCAGCGAACCAGGCTATCTGTAAATCAAAGAGTTAATTTGACGGCCGGGAGCAATGGACACACAGACGTTAGTGTGTATCAGAAGTGCTCTAAAGTTTATTAATACCATTGGGCTTATAAAGCTTTCTTATGTAGACATCATATGTAAATCATTTAAAATCATGATTAAAAAAATTGTTGCATATACATTTAAAACTAAATTTCATATTCACAGCAGAGGGCAGTATTGGCTAAATTATTAAGAAAGGTAATTATAATTCTAGAATTTTCTAAGGCTTAGATATTAAAGACCCATTTTCCTTCTTGTATGAGAATGTTAATAGTGACCTTGTAATATATACAATTGTATATCCGTGCACCTGCCAAACGTATTGGAAATATGGCTCATGTAGGAGTTTTGCTGAGAAGCATGCGGGAAACAATATTAAACAGCTCTTTATAAAATATTTGAGATTACATGCCTTAAAGATAGATCCTCATTTCTAAATGTCTGCATATATTTGAACAAAACCATTATTTAGAGTTTTAACTCTATCCATTCTAATCCCTCTTGTCACGGCAAAAACAATGTGGTGGAGACAGATCAATGAGTGATAATAAGCATGGAGGCTTTTTATAAAGTGGTTAATTTCACTTAATACTGTAGTTATTTTTTTTCTTTTGTATTTAATGTCTTTTTTTATTTTTTTTTAACTGTGATAGCTGCATCTACCGAGGAAATGATAAAGAATCATGTGTCATGGGATACGGAGAAGAGACTTAGTTTTGCAGTACCATTTGCTGATATGAAACCTGTCATCTACCTGGATACATTTCTGCCACATGTCACAGATTTGGCACTTTGTGCCAGTGACAGGCAGACAAAAGTATGTTCAGTTTTATTTTTATTTTTAGTTTTTCTCTGTATAGATGTGCTTTGTGGCTTGTTTCACTTTATACTTCAATTTCTGTAAAGAAACACTTTGGTGTTTGAATCACAACTTGGAGTGCCATTTTCCATATCTTATACTGCATCAACTATATCTTGGCCCCCTCGATATAACATTGTACACTGGAGTGCCCATTTCCTCTATATGTATATCTATAACATTTGTTTTTTGTTTATAGCAAAATTTGTAGCAGCTGTGTTAGCATGTCGTCCTTAAAGGCTTTGGGACTTCCTGGTGGGGAGGAATTCATTTAGCCTTAGTAATTTACTGCTGGCTAATTGAAGCAGTGGGGCTGCAGTTAATGGGATTTCGTTTTGTTTTTTTGTTTTTTATCCTCAACCGGCTGGAAAAAAGGATTAATGGCATGTTTTTGAGTTTCGTGACTATGTTTACGCAGAGGTCTGGGAATTTATCCTGAATTCTATAGGTTAACACACGTTAACAGGTAATTTATTGTCTGTGAAAAAAGAGCTTTAATTGAATAGCCACGGGCATTAAAGCCCGAGGTTCTCGCCCTTTTGCACACCCAGTAAATTATCGGGGGTAATTGGATTCACCCCTTAGTGTCCCTACTTTTTGTGAAATTCCTTTCTTTGTTGCTGCAGGTAGACACTAACAAGCCCACTCATAAAATATATGGTCTCTATGGTACTCGGCTACATTTCTTTTCTTTGCTTAAACTGGGGAGCAACAAGAGAATAAAGAGCTTATAGGGAGGACAAAAAGACAGTTGCCTTCCCTTTCCTCCCCAGCACCTCTGCTCCAAGGGGTAAAATATTGTCCAAAATCTGTGTCAACCTATAGATTTGTAGAAAGGGAATTAATGGTAAGGACGAATACCCAGGAATATTTTTAGTAAATCCTGCTTATTTACATTTTCTTTTTATGTATTTGTAAAATTACTTTTAAATTGTGTTGTTTCGAAAAAGATATACAGTAATTAATAATGTAATTACTTTGTGTAAACCATTGTTTAAACCAGTTGCAGCCTTATGTCACATACATGACATTTTCCATAAATTATGTTTCTTTCCATTAAGGTTGCAGCCTGTGAACTTTTGCACAGCATTGTTACTTTCATGTTGGGAAAAGCATCTCAAATACCCGATGCTAAAGAAGGACCTCCAGCAATGTTTCGACTGTTCAAACGTACATTTCCTGTATTGCTTCGCCTGGCCTGTGATGTTGATCAGGTATTGGCTATTTGTGTTGCGCAATTGCCTATCTAGGTATACTATACTTCTGCGCTGTGCTCATGTGTGAAGAAAATGTTTAATTTTGATCAGTCTTTGAAAGTGCTTGATACAAGTTGAACACATTTACATTTTTCTTGTAATAATTTATTTTCAAGATGCTAAAAAACAGATTCAAACATTAAAAAAAACAATTTTAGTAAATTATTTTATAATGTATAGGCCTTTAAAAACAACAACATAAAACGCAATAAATAAATAAAAATAGAAAAAAAATTCTTAAAATTGCTAAGCAAAATGCTGAATGTATGTTAAACTTAGCCAAGAGGCAATATCCAAGCTTGTTCAGCAATTCAGAGACTCACTGAGTTATAATTCAAGATATAAATATAATAGGCAGTTTATTCCTTCTACCTATAGACACTCTTTTTGGCTTTCAAGATTAAAAGAAAACTTTTCCTCAGATAGGAACACCCACTGTTGTTCTGAATTGATTAGGAATGCTAAGAAAAATAGGATTTCAATTACCTACCGGTAAATCCTTTTCTCGTAGTCCGTAGGGGATACTGGGGTTCACATTAGTACCATGGGGTATAGACGGGTCCACTAGGAGCCTTGGGCACTTTAAGAAATCAGTAGTGTGCACTGGCTCTTCCCTCTATGCCCCTCCTACCAGACTCAGTCTAGAAACTCTGCCCCGAGGAGACGGACATATCCTGAGGAAGGATGTAACAGAACAGTGGTGAGATTCGAACCAGCACACACAAACAAGAGGAAAGCCATGATAATCAAACCTGAACAGGAACAGCAACAGCTGAACCAACAACATTACTTAACGAAGTAACCGTGCAGGAAACACGAAGCACTAGGCGGGCGCCCAGTATCCTCTGCGGACTACGAGAAAAGGATTTACCAGTAGGTAATTCACATCCTATTTTCTCTTACGTCCTAGTGGATACTGGGGTCCACATTAGTACCATGGGGATGTACCAAAGCTCCCAAACCGGGTGGTAGAGTGCTGAGGTTCCTGCAGAACTGATTGACCAAACTGAAGGTCCTCAGAGGCCAAAGTATCGAACGTGTAGAACCTAGCAAACGTGTTTGAACCTGAACAAGTAGCTGCTCGGCAGAGCTGTACAGCTGAGACCCCGGGCAGCCGCCCAGGAAGAACCCACCGTCCTAGTAGAGTGGGCCTGTACGTTAGGAACAGGCAATCCTGCCATAGAATAAGCCTGCTGGATAGTAAGCCTGATCCAGCGAGCAATAGACTGCTTTGAAGCAGGACACCCAATTTTTTTGGGATCATAGAGAACAAACAGCGAGTCAGATTTTCTGTGATGAGCTATCCGCTTCACATAGATTTTCAAAGCCCTCACAACATCCAAGGACTTTGAGGTAGCAGAGGTGTTAGTAAGCACCGGAACCACAATAGGTTGGTTGATATGAAACGCAGACACCACCTTAGGAAGAAAATGCTGACGAGTTCTGAGTTCAGCTCTACCTTCATGAAAAATCAAATAGGGGCTTTTGTAAGACCATGCCCCCTGTTCCGACACACGCCTTGCTGAAGGCCAACAATGTAACAGTCCTTCCACGTAAGAAACTTTGTCAACCTCCTGTAAAGGCTCAAACAATTCCGATTGTAGAAACTGCAACATCACGTTAAGATCCCAAGGTGCCGTGGGAGTCACAAAGGTCGGTTGGATGTGCAGAACACACTTCAAGAACGTCTGAACCTCAGGGAGGGAAGCCATTTGTTTCTGGAAGAAAATGGACAAGGCCGAAATCTGGACTTTCAAGGAGCCCAAACGTAGGCCCACATCCACACCTGACTGAAGAAAAAGGAGAAAACGTCCCAGTTGAAATTCCACTGCAGGAAATTTCCTTTTTTCACATTACGAGACATATTTTTTTCCAAATACGGTGGTAATGTTTAGACGTTACCCCTTTCCTGGCTTCAATCAGGGTTGGAATAATCCTGTCCGGAATGCCTTACTGGGCTAGAATTTGACGCTCCACTTCCATGCCGTGAAACGTAGCTGTGGTAAGTCTTGATAGACGAACGGCCCCTGTTGTAGAAGATCCTCTCGAAGAGGCAGAGGCCACATGTCCTCTAGGAGCATCTCCAGTAGATCCGCATATCAGGCCCTTCTTGGCCATTCTGGGGCAATGAGAATTGCTTGAACCTTTTTCCCTTTTTATTCTTTTGAGAATTCTTGGTATCAACGGAAGAGGTGGGAACACGTAAACCATCTGGTAGACCCATGGAGTCACCAGAGCGTCCACCGCCACTGCTTGTGGGTCTCTCGACCTGGAACAATACCGCTTTAGCTTCTTGTTGAGACAAGAGGCCATCATGTCTATCTGTGAAAGTCCCCACCGACGTGTTAAGTACTCGAACACCTGCGTGTGAAGGCCCCACTCCTGGGTGGAGGTCGTGTCTGCTGAGTTGTCTACTCCCGAAATTAAGATTGCCGACAGTGCCACCGAGTGTTTTACTGCCCAGAGGAGAATTCTTTTTACTTCTGACATTGCTGCTCTGCCCTGTCGGTTTATGTACGTTACTGCCATCAAATTGTCCGACTGAACTTGAATGGCGTGATCTTGAAGAAGATGTGATGCCTGTAGAAGGTCGTTGTATATGGCCCTCAGTTCCAGAATGTTGATCGGAAGAATGGCTTCCTGACTTGACCATTTTCCTTGGAACCGTTCCCCATGGGTGACCGCTACCCAACCTCTGAGGCTTGTGTCTGTGGTTAGCAGAATCCAATTTTGAATCCCAAACCTTCGACCCTCGGTCAGGTGAGAAGTCTGAAGCCACCACTGAAGAGAAATCCTGGCTTTTGGCGACAGACGTATCCTCTGGTGTATGTGAAGATGTGATCCGGACCATTTGTCCAACAGATCCAGCTGGAAGGGCCACGCATGAAACCTTCCGTACTGCAGAGCCTCGTAAGAGGCGACCATCTTCCCCAGAAGGCGAATGCATAGATGCACCGATATCCAGGCTGGTTTTAGAACATGCCGCTCCATCGACTGGATTACCAACGCCTTGACAAAGCTGAATATATTTGTCCTATTAAAAACACGTTAAAGGTTAAAGAACACAGTACGCAATTGGCGCAAAAGGTACCGCAAGGGTATGCGCAGACGCTGTGCACAGGGTGTGAACACCGGCATTGCAGATACTTACAGAATTAAACTAGAATAACTATACCTTAAGGAATGTACTTATACTGTAAACCTCTGTGTAGTGGTAGAGTGTAGATGCAACACAGTGTAACCTTATTAACTTAAAAGCTGTTTGAGCGTCACCGACGCTCTGAGAATACTTAACACTATAAGAAATACACAGATACCTGGGCTTAGGGTCTAACGCCTTATATATATATTATGGATGGTATGCTTGCAAAAGAATAATACAATACAATTATACACTACCAATATAACATAGACTAACTAACCAGATAACTACACAGGAAATACAATACAATACAATTTACGTTTAAGGGAAAATGAGGGAGAAAGAGGAGAAGAGAGAGAGAGAGATATGGCTCACAATAACAATAAGAACAATATGATTGCAGATAAAACTACACATGTGAGAGACAATCGCTGCGCAGTTAGTCAATGCTGAGAATCTTTGTGGAGAAAATACTTGACCTTACCCATACTGGCTGTCCCTATATACACAACCCTACAATACCGCATGGGACAGAAGCTAGACTCCATTTTGGGAAAACTCCCATGATTCCAAAGACTGCACCACATGGTTGAAAGGGGGAGGGGAAAATACCCGGCAGCAGCCATTTTAGATTTGCAGGTCCAAACACATGGCACTCTCTGCTACACCACAATCACATAGCAGAAGACACAAGACTCCATTTTATTCCAAAATGTCCAAGCCTCAAAACAATGCATATGTTCTGATTTTACAATTCCAAACCATCTAAATCACCTTTCACAATTACAATCCAACTTCCTAGAACCATCTTATTCAATTTCACATTCCAAACAACTTCAGTATCTCAATAACCAGAGCATATTCATCACAAGACCAGATCACAATGTAACCACGCATATCAGCCTGCCATTGCTACCAGCACATATTCCCAAATCTATCACACAAACAAGTTACAATATCCTATTTAAACCAGCACCATTGACCTTAAAGCAATCTGTCTATATTTCCCTATCTAGCCATGTGAATTCAATACTTAGCCTTTAGTTTGGAGGTCAGTCCTGGGGATGTAGCCGCCATGCTGCTGGGTGCCAGGTAGCTGTGTGAGTAGCTACAGTATATCTGTCCTCAGAGGCCCCAAGCAAACTGAAACTGACTTCTTTTCTAGCCATGCCTGTTTTCCTAGTTCCTGGGGGAGGGGTCTCTCTTGCTTTGTATATGCTAATCAGGTTCAGCCCTGAAATCTTAGTAAAGGGTTGGCTTGATCATTCATTGTTCTAACAAAATGATCTTAGCTTTTATACATATAATCATATCTATCCGCTGCAATGTCCCACAACTTCACAACAAGCCTCAAACTAACCCACACATCAATCTGCTTGCTTCAATACCAAACATGATGGGCGCATCTGGTTCTGTTCAAATAATACACATTCATGACATCAATTCATCAGCCAATTCTAAATCTCCATGATGTCTGGTGCCCGACATTATCATAACCATATACTGTATGAAACAAGCGCCGAATCCATCTCCGTGCCATGTCTGAGCAAATGCGTGTGTTACCATATATTGCTGTGCTCGCTGCGCATATTTGCAAGTATAGCGACTTAAATGTGTGTAGTTTGTATGTTCTCTCTATGTAATATTTTTGACTTTGACAGCCTTTTCCAATGGAAGGAATACCTTCTGTTCCTCCGTATCCAGTATCATCCCCAGGAACGGAAGCCTCCGTGTTGGTTCCAGGTGGGATTTTGGTAGGTTCAGAATTCACCCGTGATCCTGAAGTAGTCGGGTTGAGAGGACAATGCTGTCCAACAACCTCTCCCTGGATGGTGCTTTTATCAGCAGGTCGTCCAGGTACAGTATTATGTTGACTCCCTGCTTGCGGAAGAGAAACATCATCTCTGCCGTTACATACCCTCTGTGCCGTGAGAGGCCAAATGGCAGATCCTGAACTGGTAGTGACAGTCCTGTAGTGCAAACCTTAGATAAGCTTGATGAGGCGGCTGAATTGGAATATGAAGGTAAGCATCCTTGATGTTCAGAGACACCATAAATTCCCCTTCCTCCAGACCTGAGATCACCTCTCTCAGAGACTCCATCTTGAACTTGAACACCTGCAAGTACGGGTTCAGTGATTTGAGGTTTAAAATGGGCCTTAACGAACATTCCACTTTCGGAACCACAAACAGGTTGGAGTAATAACCCTTGTTTTGTAGTTGAGGTGGAACTGGGACAATGACCTGCGTCTCTACCAGTTTTTGGATGGCTGCCTGTAAAGTCATACTTGCTTCTGGAGAAGCTGGTAAGCCTGATTTGAAGAATCTGAGCTGGGAGTTCCTGAAACTCCAGTCTGTATTCCTGGGTGATAAGGTCTTTTACCCAGGGATCCTGGCAAGATGTTGCTCAAATGTGACTGAAACAACGTAACCAGGCTCCCACATGCCCGTCTTCCAGGCAGTGTGGTCCACCGTCATGCTGAAGGCTTTGAGGAAACAGATCTGTTCCTGAGAACCTGCAGCTGCTGGTTTTCTGGGTTTACATTTATTGCCTTTGAAGGCTGTAGAAGAACTTTAGGGTTTGCCTTTAAAGTTCGCTGTCTGAAAGGACTGCAGAGTTGGAGCAGAGTAGGTTTTCGTAGCTGGGGGTGCTGCGTAAGAAAGGTACATAGACTTATCCGCCGTAGCCTTGAATATCCACTTATACAGTTCATCTCCAAAAAGGGCCTCACCTGTGAATGGTAGGCTTTCCACGCCTTTCCTGGAATCTGCATACACAGTTCACTGGCGTAGCCACAAGCCCCTGCGTGCTGACACCGCCATGGCAGTGGTGCGAGCGTTGAGCAAACCAATTTCCTTTATGGCCTCCACCATAAAGTTAGCCAAGCCTTGAATGTGCTGTAGTAGTAAAATTATTTCCCCCCTGGGTAAGGAGTCTAATTCGTCAATAGGTTACCTGACCACTTACAATGGCCTTAGTGATCCATGCACAAGCAATAGTGGGTCTCTGGGCCACCCCAGCAGCAATGTATAAAGATTTGAGACTCAATCTTGCGGTCAGCCGTGTCCTTTAAGGATTCTGCACCAGGAACAGGTAAGACTATCTTACGTGACAACCTACACACCGATGCGTCCACAATCGGTGGGTTTTCCCATTTTTTTTCTATCTTCCAGAGGAAAGGGAAAGGATGTAATTAATCTTTTAGGGATCGGAAACTTTTTGTCTGGATTAGCCCAAGTTTCTTTAAACAGGGCATTCAGTTCCTTTGATGCAGGAAAAGTTGCTGAGGATTTTTTTTTTTACATTTAAAATAAGATTCCTCCTCTACCTCCGCCAACCTGTTCTGTACATTACTGACATTTCTAATAGCTTCTATCAGGGCCTGTATTCCTTCTGACAGGACAGCATCCCCCCCACTCGCATCCACTTCACCCTCCTCTGGGTCTGATGTATCGTCATCAGTATCAACTTGCATGAGCTGGGCCAGAGTACTCTTTTGTGGGCAAATGGCGGGGGCCTGAGACGCTGGTATGGGAACTAAATCTCTATTCATCAGGTCATCACTGTCTTAAGAATTGCGTCTCTTTCTCAGTTTGGGATAATTTAGTAGAAATATTAGATATCATCCCTTTAATGGAATCTAACCATGGGGGTTCAGCCCCACTAGCCTGAGAATGTCCACTATCCTGAGTACAGGGTAGTGAGTCTCCGGGTGAAGACAGACACTTTGCTGTGCAGGAAACAGTCCCTGGAGACGGTAACGTGAGGGGACAAACACACACAGAAGGTGAAAACACAGGTTAACCCACACAGAGCCTCCAGGGAGAGACAGAAGATGGAGCCAGCCACACAGCGCCCATGTAACCAAGTAAAAACTCAACTGGGTCGTCACTCTAAGGGGTATATGCAGTTGCGGTCGAATTCCCGAAAATGTTGAAAAACGGGACATTTTCGCCCCCAAAAAAAAAATCGACAATGCAATTCAGTACTTTTCGTCAAAAAAACGGACTTTCCAAATTCGACTTTTTGAAATTCGACATTTGACAAATTCGACATTTCTGCAATGGTACAAATGCGGCATTTCGACAAAAGTATATTCAATTGAAGATTGTAAATTCGACAACAGTGCTTTTAGACAGTAAATTCGTCATTTTCAATCCGCCTCACTTTGCTGGCGGAATCTAATAAAAATTTTTAAAAACAAGTTTTTTTTTATTGGTAATAGCATATCTATTTATATTATAAGGGATTAGGTACTTGGTTTGTCTATTTAGGAGGCACAAGTATTTTTTATATATTTTTGAAAATATATATATATTTTTTATGGAATGGGTTAAAAATCAGAAAAAAAAATGCGTGGGGTCCCCCCTCCTAAGCATAACCAGCCTCTGGCTCTTTGAGCCGGTCCTGGTTGTAAAAACACGGGGGGGGAAATGACAGGGGATCCCCCGTATTTTTAGAACCAGCACCGGGCTCTGCGTCCGGTCCTGGTGGCAAAAATACGGGGGACAAAAAGCGTAGGGGTCCCCCGTGTTTTTGGAACCAGCACCGGGCTCCACTAGCTGGGGAGATAATGCCACAGCCGGGGGACACTTTGATATCGGTCCCTGCGGCCGTGCCATTAAAACCCCAACTAGTCACCCCTGGCCGGGGTACCCTGGAGGAGTGGGGACCCCTTCAACCAAGGGGTCCCCCCCTCCAGCCACCCAAGGGCCAGGGGTGAAGCCCGAGGCTGTCCCCCCCCCCCCCCCCCCCCCCCTCCCATCCATGGGCTGTGGATGGGAGGCTGATAGCCTTTTGTGATATGAAAGAATATTGTTTTTTGCAGCAGAACTACAAGTCCCAGCAAGCCGCCCCCGCAAGCTGGTACTTGGAGAACCACAAGTACCAGCATGCGGGGGGAAACGGGCCCGCTGGTACCTGTAGTTCTACTGCAAAAAAAATACCTAAATAAAAACAGGACATGCACACCTTGAAAGTACAACTTTATTACTTACATGTCGACACACACCCATACTTACCTATGTTGACACGACGTTCGGTCCACTTGTCCAAGTAGAATCCACGGGGTGTACCTGAAAATAAAATTATATTCGCCTAAATCCAGTGTCCAGTGATATTTGTAATCCTCGTACTTGGCAAAATAAAAAAACACATTTACCCGATCCACACGGACAAAGGGGTCCCATGTTTACACATGGGACCCCTTTCCCCGAATGCTGAGACCCCTTGTGACTCCTGTCACAGAAGGTCCCTTCAGGCAATCAGGTAGCGCCACGTCCTGGCACTCTCCTGATTCCCTATGCGCGTCTGAGCTGGCAGACAGCGCATCGCACAGCACCTCTATTAGTTTCAATGGTGGGAACTTTGCGGTCAGCGGTGGGGTTACCTGACCGCGGGTGACCTCACCGCTGACCGCAAAGTTCCCACCATTGAAGATAATGGAGGGGGCTGTGCGATGCGCGTCTGACAGCTCCGACGCGCATACAGCCAATCAGGAGAGTGCCACGACGTGGCACTCCCTGATTGGCTGAAGGGACCTTCTGTGACAGCAGTTACATGGGGGGGGGTCTTTGCATTCGGGGAAAGGGGTCCCATGTGTAAACATGGGACCCCTTTCAGTCCGTCTGGATCGGCTATGCGGTTTTTTTTTTTTTTGCCAAGTACGAGGATTACAATAAAAGAACCGGACACTGGATCAGGTGAGTATATAAAAATTTTTTCAGGTACCCCGGACGTCGACAGACGGAGATGTGGCCAGAGTCGGCGTGTCAACATAGGTAAGTATGTATGTGTCGGCATGTATGTAATAAAGTTTTACTTTCAAGGTGTGTGTGTCCTGTTTTTACTTGTGTATTTTTTTTTGCAGAAGAACTACAGGTACCAGCGGGCCCGTTCCCCCCCCCCCCGCATGCTGGTACTTGTGGTTCTCCAAGTACCAGCTTGCGGGGGAGGCTTGCTGGGACTTGTAGTTCTTCTGCAAATAACAATATTCTTTAATTTTTACACATGGCTATCAGCCCCCCATCAGCAGCCCTTGGATGGGGGGGGACAGCCTCGGGCTTCACCCCTGGCCCTTGGGTGGCTGGGGGGGGGGGGCCCTTGATTGAAGGCTGGTTATGCTTAGGAGGGGGGACCCCACGCAAATTTTTTTCGGGTTTTTTACCGTATTTTAAACATTTTTAAAAATCGACTCAAAATCCGTCAATTCAGCCGTTTTTCGACAGCGGGACTGTCGAATCCGTTTTTTATTGAATATGTCGAATTCCGGCACCCACCTGCCGGAATTCGACGGTCGAATTGTGTCGAATTTAAAAACGGGCGAAAAAGTGCCGCAATTCGCCCGGAATTGCATATACCCCTAAGTCCCCTAACAGGGCTTAGTATTCTACAACACTCACCCCCCACCCCCTTCTAAGACCCCTTGGTGCCGCTGAGGAGACGTGGAGTATTTGTGGAGGAGCTGCGCTTCCCTGTGATTCCTGTCAGTGTAAGCTGCAGAGGGAAAATGGCGCTGGTGAGCTGCTGGATCCGCTCATAGTGAAGCCCCACCCCCGTAATGGCGCGCGGCTTCCTGGTTTTTTTTTATACTGGCCTGAGGTATTAGTGTGTCTAACAGAGGGTTAAAACCCTTGTTAGGTATACGGGCCAGTGTGGGTAATCATTGGTGGCTCAACGCGCCGCTCACGGCGGGACACACTTATGTGTATGTCCTCCTGAGCCCCCTGGATCGCCGCTTGCATCAGCGCTGCGCTCCTACCCTTGTGCTGCCATTCCCGCCGGCGACCCGCTAACTGGGACGCCGGCGCTGTACTCAATACTCTTCTATCTTCTAGCTCTGTTAAGGGTGGTGGCGTGCTGCGGGAGGGTACGCTCGCCGTGGTCAGGCTTGCGAATGACTCTCTCAGGAGCTCAGTGTCCTGTCAGCGGAGAAATGGTACCATTAACTCTTTAGGAAGTTGAGTCGTTCTCCCCCTAATTCCCACGAATCAGGCAGTCTGGTGCCAACCAGACCTGCCTGAAAACAACAAACCGAAAATAAATGCAGAAATCTCTTCAGGAGCTTCCCTGAACGTGACCGGCTCCTCCGGGCACATTTTCTAAACTGAGTCTGGTAGGAGGGGCATAGAGGGAGGAGCCAGTGCACACTATTGATTTTTTAAAGTGCCCAAGGCTCCTCGTGGACCGTCTATACCCTATGGTACGAATGTGGACCCCAGTATCCTCTGGGACGTAAGAGAAAGGATGGTGTTAGGTTTGACTTCTCAAAGTGTATTATCCATCTGCCTGATAACAGAAATTCTGCTATATCTTTGACTTTGGTCCATAGTAAATCTGTACAGTCCATTTGATCATCATATCATCTAAGTATGTGATAACTTTTATCCCATTGGTTTGGAGCCCTTCTGCCATTACTGCCATCAATGTGTTGGGGCTGTGGACAGACTGTAAGGTAGGGCTTGAAATTGGAATAGCTGAGACCTGATATCAAACCTGTGGAAGCTCTGGTGACACTGTGGGGTATATTTACTAAAATTCTTAATTTTCAGAATGAGGTTAAAGTTCAAACACGAATGACATCGAATGTGTGAAATTGCAACTTTTTGAATTTATTACGACTAATTTACTATGCTGTCGTATTCTGCATTTTCGTGTTTTTCGATGTCGATGTCATTCGTATTTTTTGGCAGTGTTTTACAGGAGTGAATAGTAAAACACTGCCGACATTAACACAATGAATCTCGGCCGGATCTGTGAGATCCGTGCAGGGCTTCATTGTGCACCTTTCGTAAAAAAAATAGTGTTAAAAATAAAAAATGCATGGGGTTCCCCCTCCTAAGCAAAACCAGCCTCGGGCTCTTTGAGCTGGTCCTGGTTGTCAAAATATGGGGGGAAAAATGACAGGGGTTCCCAACGACGCGGTTGTGGGCGTTGGGAAAAATGTTAGATACAGAACTGTTGAGTTTGTTTCTTCCAATGGAAAGAGCTCTGAAGATCCAGAGTCGGGTCAGATCTACAACAGTGTCAATCCATCAATACGTTCCATTAATAAAAAAGATGGTTGCGGCCTACGAGGCCGTTCAGTGAGCAGGTTAAATGCCAGTGTGTTTTTTAGCGGGACCAATTGGACATGTGGACCTGGTCTCACCTGCACATGCATCGGTAAATAATCTGATCTTCCAGGACCAGAATTTCTCTCCTGTGGTGGCTGCTCAGTTCTCGCCTCCTAGAGGGACGAAGGTTCGGGATCCAGGATGGGATTCTGGTGTCCATGGATGCAAATCTCTAGGGCTGGGAATCGAATTTCCAGGGAAAATGGTCAAGCCAGGAAGCTTGTCTGCACATATACATTCTGGAACATCTTGTTCGTGGTCTGCCCGTCTTAATTCAGTCGGACAACATACAGCAGTGGCGTATGTAAACCGCCAGGGCAGAGCGGAAATGGCAGAAGCCACAAAAGTTTTCCGCTGGGCGGAAAGGCATGTAAACGCTCTGTCAGCGATCTTTGTTTCGGGCGTAGACAACTGGTAACCAGACTTCCTCAGCAGACACGATCTCCATTCAGAAGAGTGGGGCCTTCATCAAGAGGTCTTTGCAGAAGTTTCAAATCGTTGGGGAATTCCTCAAATAGACATGTTGACGTTTCGCCTCAACAAGAAACTTCAAAGATATTGTTCCAGGTCGAGGGACCCTCAAGTAATAGAGGTGGACGCCCTGGTGACACCGTGGGTGTTTCAGTCGGTCTAGGTGTTCCCTCCACTTCCACTCATTCCAAAGTGATAAAGATCATAAGAGGAACAAGGGTTCAGGCGATTCTCATTGTTCCAGACTGGCCAAGGAGGGCCTGGTATCCAGATCTTCAGGAGTTGCTCATAGAAGATCCCTGGCCTCTTCCTCTTCGAGAGGTCCTGTTACAACAGGGGCCGTACGTGTATCAAGACTTACCTCGGCTGCGTTTGACGGCATGGCGGTTGAACGCCAAATCCTAGCCCGGAAGGGTATTCCCAGTGAAGTCATTCCCACACTTCTTCAGGCTAGAAAAGAAGTAACGGCAAAGCATTACCACCGTATTTGGAGAAAATGTGTCTTGGTGTGAATCCAAGAAGGCTCCTACGGAGGATTTTCCGCGGGGGCGGTTGCTCCATATTTTGCAAGCAGGTGTGGATGCGGGCCTAAAGTTAGGCTTAATTAAAGTACAAATTTCGGCCTGATCAATTCTCTTTCAGAAGGAGTTGGCCTCCCTTCCAGAAATACAGACCTTCTTGAAGGCGTGTTGCACATCCAATCTCCCTTTGTGCCCCCTGTGGTTCCATGGGATCTTAATGTGGTGTTGCAGTTCCTGCAATCTCATTGGTTTGAACCTTTACGTAAGGTTGCATTAAAATTTCTTACTTGGAAAGTAGTCATGATGTTGGCCTTAGCATCCGCAAGGCGGTTATCTGAATTGGCGGCTTTGTCTCACAAAAGCCCCTATTTAATCTTCCATGCTGATAGAGTGGAGTTGAGAACTCGTCAGCAATTTCTGCCAAAAGTGGTTTCACGTAAACCAGCCTATTGTGGTGCCAGTGTCTACTGACACCTTGGCGGAATCGAAGTCTCTCGATGTGGTCAGAGATTTAAAAATCTATGTCGCCAGAACGGCTCATATTGGGAAAACAAAGGCTCTGTTTGTCCTATGGTCTCCCAACATGATTATGGCTACTGCTTCCAAGCAGACTATTGCGCGCTGGATCTTTGCTGCGATTCAGCAGGCTCATTCTACGGCAGGATTGCCGTTACCAAATTCGGTGAAGGCCCATTCTACTAGAAAGGTGGGCTCATCCTGGGCGGCTGGCTGAGGAGTCTCCGCATTACAGCTTGGCCGAGCTGCTACTTGGCCGGGATCAAACACCTTTACGAAGTTTTACAAGTTTGATACCCTGGCTGATGTGGACTTCTTGTTTGGTCATTCGGTGCTGTAGAGTCGTCCGCACTCTCCCGCCCGTTCTAGAGCTTTGGTATAAACCCCATGGTTCTTGAAGCATCCCCAGCATCCTCTAGGACGTATGAGAAAATAGGATTTTAATACCTACCGGTAAATCCTTTTCTCTTAGTCCGTAGAGGATGCTGGGCGCCCGTCCCAGTGCGTACTGTATCTGCAGTTATTGGGTATGTTTACACACATGGTGTGTTGTGTTTAAGTCAGCCTGTTGCTGATGATGTTCATGCCATAGCATGCGTTATGCTGCTGTTGGTTATGTTTACACACACAGGTTGTGTTACGCTTTATGTCAGCGTATTGCTGCATATTCTTCATGCCGTCGGCTGGTGTTCTATTGAATGCCATGTTCGGCGGCATACTGAGGTGTGAGCTGGTAAGATGCTCACCGTGGTTTAACAATAAATTCTTTCCTCGAAATGTCCGTCTCCCTGGGCACAGTTACTTAAACTGGAGTCTGGAGGAGGGGCATAGAGGGAGGAGCCAGTTCACACCCAATCAAAGTCTTAAAGTGTGCCTATGTCTCCTGCGGATACCGTCTATACCCCATGGTTCTTGAAGCATCCCCAGCATCCTCTACGGACTAAGAGAAAAGGATTTACCGGAAGGTATTAAAATCCTATTTTTACAGCAGATCATGCAAAAATAATGCTATTTCCATAGATGTTTTCAACATATTGCATGTTATATTAAGTGTATTTTTTTATTTGCTTTTTAGGTAACAAGGCAGCTATATGAGCCACTTGTTATGGGTCTCATTCATTGGTTCACAAATAATAAAAAGTTTGAAAGCAAAGACACTGTGACTTTACTGGACGCTATTTTGGTATGTCTCTTAAGATCCACTTTTTAATTTCAAAAGTTTTTTTCTATGATCCTGCTGAGCAAAAGGTGTCAGCATATATGCTATAGAAATAGTTGTTTTTGTTTTCTGCTCTCCGCCTCAAAGATGTTATACTTCATTCTTGTTGATTTTCCTTTACTAGGTCAAGACTTATACACATATTTAATATACGTTCACAGAACCCCTTAAAGGAATGTTTAACGTCGTTAGTCCTAAAAATAATTTAAGCCAGTGGACTTGTCCACACACACACTTTGAGACAAACCGTCACTTTGCTGTACTTCATGTTAATTGCATAATTGTCTGCAGCATTCAGAGCTAGTGCTTGTTAAAATGTAATGCAGTTTTTTGGAAATTTTTGTTAAGAAAATATTATACGAAGTTGCATTGAGACTATACAAAGTATTGAACTTTTTGTTTCCTTGTTTAAGGATGGAATTGTGGACCCAGTTGACAGTACATTGCGAGACTTCTCAGGACAGTGCATTCGAGAATTTTTGAAATGGTCAATCAAGCAGACAACTCCGCAACAGCAGGAAAGAAGCCCTGTGAACACACAGTCATTGTTCAAACGACTCTACAGCCTTGCTCTCCATCCTAATGCATTTAAGAGATTGGGAGCAAGTCTTGCCTTCAACAACATATACAGAGAGTTTAGGTGTTCTATATTTTCACGATCTCTTTCTAATTAAAGATTTGTTTTATAGGACAAAAATCTGTTCAAATAGAATTTGGTTTTACTGTATGAATTTAAATTGGCTGTGTTTTATCTCTAGGGAAGAGTCGGCTTTGGTGGAACAGTTTATATTCGAGATTTTGGTGGTTTACATGGAAAGCCTGGCACTATCTCATGCAGATGAAAAATCCTTAGGTGAGATTTGAGCTAAAAGTTTTTGGTAACCGTCTGCTTTTTATTTCTTCTATAGTTTACGCAGTAGTATAGCAACTACTCTCCCAGTTAAAGAAATCTTGAAAATGGACCCTGAGAGGCGCCCCAGTTAGTACAGGGCTATTTGGAGGCTGCCTATTAATGATTTCTCTGACGTCCTAGTGGATGCTGGGAACTCCGTAAGGACCATGGGGAATAGACGGGCTCCGCAGGAGACTGGGCACTCTTAAAAGAAAGATTAGGTACTATATCTGGTGTGCACTGGCTCCTCCCTCTATGCCCCTCCTCCAGACCTCAGTTAGAATCTGTGCCCGGCCAGAGTTGGATGCACCTAGTGGGCTCTCCTGAGCTCACTAGAAAAGAAAGTATTTGTTAGGTTTTTTATTTTCAGTGAGATCTGCTGGCAACAGACTCACTGCTACGAGGGACTGAGGGGAGAGAAGCAAACCTACCTGCTTGCAGCTAGCTTGTGCTTCTAAGGCTACTGGACACCATTACCTCCAGAGGGATCGAACACAGGGCCCGACCTCGATCGTCCGTTCCCGGAGCCGCGCCGCCGTCCCCCTTGCAGAGCCAGAAGACGGAAGATAAAGATGAAAAACGGCGGCTGAAGACTCCTGTCTTCATTAAGGTAGCGCACAGCACTGCAGCTGTGCGCCATTGCTCCCATAGCACAGCACACACTCCGGTCACTGTTGGGTGCAGGGTGCTGGGGGGGGGGTGCCCTGGGCAGCAATTAGTTTACCTTTTTGGCACAAATAGCACATAATACAGTGTATAAGTGCAAAAACCCCCGCCATTAACATTATAAAAAGCGGGAGAAGCCCGCCGCTGAGGGGGCGGGGCTATCTTCCTCAGCACAGCCAGCGCCATTTTCTCTTCACAGCTCCGCTGGAAGGACGCTCCCCAGGCTCTCCCCTGCAGTATCCAGTACAACAAGGGTAAAAAAGAGAGGGTGGGCACATAAATTTAGGCGCAAATTGGTGTTAATAAGCAGCTATTGGGAAAAATCACTCAGTATAGTGAAAATCCCTGTGTTATATAGCGCTGTGGTGTGTGCTGGCATACTCTCTCTCTGTCTCTTTGTGGGGTCCTGTCCTCAGTCAGAGCATTCCCTGTGTGTGTGTCGGTACGGCTGTGTCGACATTACAATAATTCGTGGGCAAATGACTTAGCCTGCGCTGTGCGGATGAAGTCTTAGTCACGGCAATCTTCCCAAACTTCAACTCACGTCACAAACCGTTCCACCATGGGAAAATGAAACAAAAGTGACAATAGTGAAGTCCGTTTTAATACATTTTCTCTAACGTCCTAAGTGGATGCTGGGGACTCCGTCAGGACCATGGGGTCTAGCGGCTCCGCAGGAGACAGGGCACAATAATAAAAGCTTTAGAATCAGGTGGTGTGCACTGGCTCCTCCCCCTATGACCCTCCTCCAAGCCTCAGTTAGATTTTTGTGCCCGGCCGAGAAGGGTGCAATCTAGGTGGCTCTCCTGAGCTGCTTAGAATAAAAGTTTAAGTTAGGTTTTTTTCTTTCAGTGAGACCTGCTGGCAACAGGCTCACTGCTACGAGGGACTTAGGGGAGAGAAGTAAACTCACCTGCGTGCAGGATGGATTTGCTTCTTAGGCTACTGGACACCATTAGCTCCAGAGGGAGTCGGAACACAGGTCTCACCCTGGGGTTCGTCCCGGAGCCGTGCCGCCGACCCCCCTTGCAGATGCCGAAGTTGAAGAGGTCCAGAGGTCCAGAAACAGGCGGCAGAAGACTTTCAGTCTTCATAAGGTAGCGCACAGCACTGCAGCTGTGCGCCATTGTTGTCAGCACACTTCACCAACAGTCACCAACTGTCACTGAGGGTGCAGGACGCTGGGGGGGGCGCCCTGGGCAGCAATGTATAATACCTTTTTATGGCTAAAATACATCACATATAGCCCTTGAGGCTATATGGATGTATTTAACCCCTGCCAGATCTCACAAACTCCGGGAGAAGAGCCCGCCGAAAAGGGGGCGGGGCCTATTCTCCTCAGCACACGGCGCCATTTTCCTGCTCAGCTCTGCTGTGAGGAAGGCTCCCAGGCTCTCCCCTGCACTGCACTACAGAAACAGGGTTAAAACAGAGAGGGGGGGCACTTATTTGGCGATATGATTACATATATAAAAATGCTATAAGGGAAAACACTTGTATAAGGGGTTGTCCCTGTATAATTATAGCGTTTTTGGTGTGTGCTGGCAAACTCTCCCTCTGTCTCCCCAAAGGGCTAGTGGGGTCCTGTCCTCTATCAGAGCATTCCCTGTGTGTGTGCTGTGTGTCGGTACGTGTGTGTCGACATGTAGGAGGACGATGTTGGTGAGGAGGCGGAGCAAATTGCCTGTATTGGTGATGTCACTCTCTAGGGAGTCGACACCGGAATGGATGGCTTATTTAGGAATTACGTGATAATGTCAACACGATGCAAGGTCGGTTGACGACATGAGACGGCCGGCAAACAAATTAGTACCTGTCCAGGCGTCTCAGACACCATCAGGGGCTTGTAAAAACGCCCATTTACCTCAGTTGGTCGACACAGACACAGACACGGACACTGACTTCAGTGTCGACGGTGAAGAAACAAACGTATTTTCCTTTAGGGCCACACGTTACATGTTAAGGGCAATGAAGGAGGTGTTATATATTTCTGATACTACAAGTACCACAAATAAGGGTATTATGTAGGGTGGGAATAATCTACTTGTAGTTTTTCCTGAATCAGATAAATTAAAGTGTGTGATGATACGTGGGTTTCCTCCGATAGAAAATTATTGGAGGTATACCCTTTCCCGCCAGAAGTGAGGGCGAGTTGGGAAACACACCTTAGGGTGGATAAGGCGCTCACACGCTTATAAAAACAAGTGGCGTTACCGTCTTTATACGGCCGCCCTCAAGGAGCCAGCTGATAGGAAGCTGAAAAATATCCTAAAAAGTATATACACACATACTGGTGTTATACTACGACCAGAAATCGCCTCAGCCTGGATGTGCAGCGCTGGGGGGGCTTGGTCGGATTTCCTGACTGAAAATATTGATACCCTTGACAGGAACAATATTTTATTGACTATAGAGCATTTTAAGGATGCATTTCTATATATGCGAGATGCGCAGAGGGATATTTGCATTCTGGCATCAAGAGTAGATGTGATGTCCATATCTGCCAGACGATGTTTATAGACACGACAGTGGTCAGGTGATGCAGATTCCAGACGGCACATGGAAGTATTGCCGTATAAAGGGGCGGTCCATCGGACCTGGTGGCCATGGCAACAGCTGGAAAATCCACTTTTGTTACCCCAAGTCACATCTCAGCAGAAAAGGACACAGTCTTTTCAGTCTCAGTCCTTTCGTACCCATAAAGGCAGGCGGGCAAAAGGCCAGTCATATCTGTCCAGGGTTAGAGGAAAGGGAAGAAGACTGCAGCAGGCAGCCCATTCCCAGGAACAGAAGTCCTCCACAGCTTCTGCCAAGTCCGCAGCATGACGCTGGGGCCATACAAGCGGACTCAGGTGCGGTGGGGGGTCATCTCAAGAGTTTCAGCACGCAGTGGGCTCACTCGCAAGTGGACTCCTGGATCCTACACGTAGTATCCCAGGTGTACATTGGAAATTCGAGACGTCTTCCCCTCACAAGTTCCTGAAGTCTGCTTTACCAACGTCTCCCTCCGACAGGGAGGCAGTATTGGGAAAAAATTCACAGGCTGTATTCCCAGCAGGTGATAATCAAAGTACCCCTCCTACAACAAGGGAAGGGGTATTATTCCACACTATATTGTGGTACTGAAGCCAAACGGCTCGGTGAGATCTAAAAGATTTGAACAATTACATACAAGGGTTCAAATCAAGATGGAGTCACTCAGAGCAGTGATAGCGAACCAGGACGATATGGTGTCACTGGATATCAGGGACGCTTACCTACATGTCCAAATTTTGCCCTTCTCACCAAGGGTATCTCAGGTTCGTGGTACAGAACTGTCACTATCAGTTCAGACGCTGCCGTTTGGATTGTCCACGGCACCCCGGGTCTTTACCATGGTAATGGCCGAAATGATGATTCTTCCTAAAAGAAATATGGACGCTTTCCTGATAAGGGCAAGGTCCAGAGAACAGTTGGCGGTCGGAGTAGCACTATCTCAAGTAGTTCTACGACAGCACGAGTGGATTCTAAATATTCCAAAATCGCAGCTTTTTCCGACGACACGTCTAATGTTCCTAGGAATGATTCTGGACACAGTCCAGAAAAGGATGTTTTCTCCCGGAGAAGAAGGCCAGGGAGTTATCCGAGCTAGTCAGGAACCTCCTAAAACCAGGAAAAGTATCAGTGCATCATTGCACAAGGGTCCTGTGAAAAATGGTGGTTTCTTACAAAGCGATCCCATTCGGTAGATTTCACGCAAGAACCTTTCAGTGGAATCTGCTGGGAAAATGGTCCGGATCGCATCTTCAGATGCATCAGCGGATAACCCTGTCTCCAAGGACAAGGGTGTTTTCTTCTGCGGTGGCTGCAGAGTGCTCATCTATGAAAGGGCCGCAGATTCGACATTCAGGACTGGGTCCTGGTGACCACGGATGCCAGCCTGAGTGGCTGGGGAGCAGTCACACAAGGAAAAAATTTTTTTCCAGGGAGTGTGATCAAGTCTGGAGACTTCTCTCCACATAAATATACTGAAGCTAAGGGCAATTTACAAGGCTCTAAGCTTAGCAAGACCTCTGCTTCAAGGTCAGCCGGTATTGATCCAGTGGGACAACATCACGGCAGTCGCCCACGTAAACAGACAGGGCGGCACATGAAGCAGGAGGGAAATGGCAGAAACTGCAAGGATTCTTCGCTGGGCGAAAAATCATGTGATAACACTCTCAGCAGTGTTAATTCCGGGAGTGGAAAACTGGGAAGCAGACTTCCTCAGCAGGCATAACCTCCACCCGGGAGAGTGGGGACTTCAGCGGGAAGTCTTCCACATGATTGTAAACCGTTGGGAAAAACCAAAGGTGGACATGATGGCGTCCCGCCTGAACAAAAAACTAGACAGATATTGCGCCAGGTCAAGGGACCCTCAGGCAATAGCGGTGGACGCTCTGGTAACACTGTGGGTGTACCAGTCAGGGTATGTGTTCCCTCCTATGCATCTCATACCAAAAGTACTGAGAATCATAAGAAGGAGATGAGTAAGAACGATACTCGTGATTCCGGATGGGTCAAGAAGGACTTGGTACCCGGAACTTCAAGAGATGCTCACGGAAGAACCGTGGCCTCTACCTTTAAGAGAGGACCTGCTCCAGCAGGGGCCTTGTCTGTTCCAAGACTTACCGCGGCTGCGTTTGACGGCATGGCAGTTGAACGCCGGATCCTGAAAGGGCATTCCAGATGAAGTCATCCCTACCCTGGTCGAAGCCAGGAAGGATGTAACCGCAAAACATTTTCACCGCATTTGGCGAAAATATGTTGCGTGGTGTGAGGCCAAGAAGGTCCCTACAGAGGAATTCCAACTGGGTCGTTTCCTACATTTCCTGAAAACAGGACTGTCTATGGGCCTAAAATTAGGGTCCATTAAGGTTCAAATTTCGACCCTGTCGAATTTCTTCCAGAAAGAACTGGCTTCAGTGCCTGAAGTTCAGACGTTTGTAAAAGGGGTACTGCATATACAGCCTCCTTTTGTGCCCCCAGTGGCACCTTGGGATCTCAATGTTGTTTTGAGTTTCCTAAAGTCACATTGGTTTGATCCACTCACCACTGTGGAATTAAAATATTTCACATGGAAGGTGAAGATTCTATTAGCCCTGGCTTCAGCCAGGCGTGTGTCAGAATGGGCGGCTTTATCATATAAAAGCCCTTACTTAATTTTTCATTCTGACAGGGCAGAATTGAGGACTCGTCCTCAATTTCTCCTTAAGGTGTTTTCTGTTTTTCACATGAACCAACCTATTGTGGTACCTGCGGCTACTAGGGACTTGGAGGACTCCAAGTTACTTGACGTTGTCAGGGCCCTGAAAATATATGTTTCCAGGACGACTGGAGTCAGAAAATCTGACTCGCTGTTTAGCCTGTATGCACCCAACAAGGTGGGTGTTCCTGCTTCTAAGCAGACGATTGCTCGCTGGATTTGTAGTACAATTCAGCTTGCACATTCTGTGGCAAGCTTGCCACAGCCAAAATCAGTAAAAGCCCATTCCACAAGGAAGTGGGCTCATCTTGGGCGGCTGCCCGAGGGGTCTCGGCTTTACAACTTTGCCGAGCTGCTACTTGGTCAGGGGCACACCCTGACTGAGGAGGACCTGGAGTTCTCTCATTCGGTGCTGCAGAGTCATCCGCACTCTCCCGCCCGTTTGGGAGCTTTGGTATAATCCCCATGGTCCTGACGGAGTCCCCAGCATCCACTAGGACGTCAGAGAAAATAAGAATTTACTTACCGATAATTCTATTTCTCGTAGTCCGTAGTGGATGCTGGGCGCCCATCCCAAGTGCGGATTGTCTGCAATACTTGTACATTGTTATTGTTACAAAAATCGGGTTATTCTTGTTGTGAGCCATCTTTTCAGAGGCTCCTTCGTTGTTATCATGCTGTTAACTGGGTTCAGATCACAGGTTGTACGGTGTGATTGGTGTGGCTGGTATGAGTCTTACCCGGGATTCAATATCCTTCCTTATTATGCACGCTCGTCCGGGCACAGTATCCTAACTGAGGCTTGGAGGAGGGTCATAGGGGGAGGAGCCAGTGCACACCACCTGATCCTAAAGCTTTTATTATTGTGCTCTGTCTCCTGCGGAGCCGCTAGACCCCATGGTCCTGACGGAGTCCCCAGCATCCACTACGGACTACGAGAAATAGAATTATCGGTAAGTAAATTCTTATTTTCTAAAAATTACACTAAATACTTTGTTTACATAAATGAGTCAAGTTTAACACCAATAAAACTCCTGGTGCAAGGTAAATGCAGAGAAATTACCGGAGATGAATGGAACCGTGGCCAAACAGTTCCAAACAGCGCATGAGTGGTTGTTTTGGACCCACACTAGTCCAATCGATAAACTGCTCTGGTCACCAAGTCTTAAACTCCGCGTTCCCTTAACACCTGGAGGCTCCCGACGCGTTTCCACCCCTGTCTGGGGTCTTTTTCAAGGTATCCTGGTGAATAACTTGACTAGGATACCTTGAAAAAGACCCCAGACAGGGGTGGAAACGCGTCGGGAGCCTCCAGGTGTTAAGGGAACGCGGAGTTTAAGACTTGGTGACCAGAGCAGTTTATCGATTGGACTAGTGTGGGTCCAAAACAACCACTCATGCGCTGTTTGGAACTGTTTGGCCACGGTTCCATTCATCTCCGGTAATTTCTCTGCATTTACCTTGCACCAGGAGTTTTATTGGTGTTAAACTTGACTCATTTATGTAAACAAAGTATTTAGTGTAATTTTTAGAAAATGTATTAAAACGGACTTCACTATTGTCACTTTTGTTTCATTTTCCCATGGTGGAACTGTTTGTGACGTGAGTTGAAGTTTGGGAAGATTGCCGTGACTAAGACTTCATCCGCACAGCGCAGGCTAAGTCATTTGCCCACGAATTATTGTATTGTATCACTGTGGTGAGGGGTGATGGAAACCTCATAAGGGCATCTGAAAGCCAGCAGCAGTCATTTGCGCACAGAGTCACCAATACTATTGTTTGTATAGGCTGTGTCGACATGTTTAATGTGGAGGGCTACGTGGAGGCGGAGCAGGAGCCAATAAGTGTGATGTCGCCCCCTACGGGGCCGACACCGGAGTGGATGGATATGTGGAAGGTATTAACCGACAGTGTCAACTCTTTACATAAAAGGTTTGATGACGTAACAGCCTTGGGACAGCCGGCATCTCAGCCCGCGCCTGCCCAGGCATCTCAGAGGCCATCAGGGGCTCAAAAACGCCCGCTAGCTCAGATGGCAGACACAGATGTCGACACGGAGTCTGACTCCAGTGTAGACGAGGATGAGACAAATGTACAGTCCACAAGGGCCATCCGATGCATGATTACGGCAATGAAAAATGTGTTGCACATTTCTGACACTAACCCGGTTACCACTAAAAAGGGTATTATGTTTGGGGAGAAAAAGCAGCCAGTGACTTTTCCCCCATCTGATGAATTAAATGAATTGTGTGAAGAAGCGTGGTGTTCCCCTGATAAGAAACTAGTGATTTCTAAGAGGTTACTGATGGTGTACCCTTTCCCGCCAACGGATAGGTTACGCTTTGAGACATCCCCTAGGGTGGACAAGGCGCTCACACGATTATCTAAAAAGGTGGCACTGCCGTCTCAGGATACGACCGCCCTAAAGGAGCCTGCTGATAGAAAGCAGGAGGCTATCCTGAAGTCTGTGTATACACACTCAGGTACTATACTGAGACCTGCTATTGCTTCAGCATGGATGTGTAGTGCTGCAGCAGCATGGTCTGATACCCTGTCAGACAACATTGATACCCTCGACAGGGATGCTATTTTCCTAACCATAGAGCATATAAAGGACGTCGTCTTGTATATGAGGGATGCACAGAGGGACATTTGCCGGCTGGCATCTAGAATTAATGCAATGTCCATTTCTGCCAGGAGAGTATTATGGAATCGGCAGTGGACAGGTGATGCTGATTCTAAAAGGCACATGGAGGTTTTGCCTTATAATGGTGAGGAATTGTTTGGGGATGGTCTCTCGGACCTCGTATCCACAGCAACAGCTGGGAAGTCGACCTTTTCACCTGAGGTTTCCTCACAGCCTAAGAATGCACCGTATTATCAAGTACAGTCCTTTCAGCCTCAGAAAGGCAAGCGGGTCAGAGGCGCATCCTTTCTGCCCAGACGCAGGGGTAGAGGAAAAAAGCTGCACCAGACAGCCAGTTCCCAGGAACAAAAATCCTCCCCTGCTTCCACTAAGTCCACCGCATGACGTTGGGGCTCCACAGGTGGAGCCAGGTGCGGTGGGGGCGCATCTCCGGAACTTCAGCGACCAGTGGATTCGCTCACAGGTGGATCTCTGGGTTCTACAAGTGGTATCTCAGATACATGCTGGAGTTTGAGGCGACTCCCCCTCGCCGTTACCTCAAATCAGCCTTGCCAGCGGCTCCCAGGGAAAGGGAGGTAGTGCTGGCGGCTATTCACAAGCTGTACCTTCAGCAGGTGATAATCAAGGTTCCCCTCCTTCAACAGGGACGGGGTTACTATTCCACAATGTTTGTGGTACCGAAACCAGACGGTTCGGTGAGACCCATTCTAAATTTTAAAATCCTTGAACACTTATGTAAGGAAGTTCAAGTTCAAAATGGAATCGCTCAGGGCGGTTATTGCAAGCCTGGAAGAGGGGGATTTTATGGTGTCGCTGGACATCAAGGACGCTTATCTGCATGTCCCCATTTACCCACCTCACCAGGAGTACCTCAGGTTTGTGGTACAGGACTGTCATTACCAATTCCAGACGTTGCCGTTTGGTCTGTCCACGGCACCGAGGGTATTTACCAAGGTAATGGCCGAAATGATGATACTCCTTCGGAAGAAGGGAGTTATAATTATCCCGTACTTGGATGATCTCCTTATAAAGGCGAGGTCCAGAGAGCAGTTGTTAGTCAGTGTAGCACTTTCTCGGGAAGTGCTGCAACAGCACGGCTGGATTCTGAATATCCCAAAGTCGCAGCTGACTCCTGCGACGCGTCTGCTGTTCTTGGGCATGATTCTAGACACAGAACAGAAGAAGGTGTTTCTCCCAGTGGAGAAGGCCCAGGAACTGTCATCTCTGGTCAGGGACCTCCTGAAACCAAAAAGGTGTCGGTGCATCACTGCACGCGAGTCCTGGGAAAGATGGTAGCTTCTTACGAAGCAATTCCCTTCGGCAGGTTCCATGCAAGGATCTTTCAGTGGGATCTGTTAGACAAGTGGTCCGGATCGCATCTTCAGATGCATCGGCTGATCACCCTGTCCCCGAGGGCCAGGGTGTCTCTGCTGTGGTGGCTGCAGAGTGCTCATCTTCTCGAGGGCCGCAGATTCGGCATACAGGACTGGGTCCTGGTGACCACAGATGCAAGCCTCCGAGGTTGGGGGGCAGTCACTCAGGGAAGGAACTTCCAAGGACAGTGGTCAAGTCAGGAGACTTCCCTTCACATAAATATTCTGGAACTAAGGGCCATTTACAACGCCCTGAGTCAAGCGGAACCCCTGCTTCAAAACCAACCGGTGCTGATTCAGTTAGACAACATCACGGCGGTCGCCCATGTAAACCGACAGGGCGGCACAAGAAGCAGGATGGCGATGGCAGAAGCCACAAGGATTCTTCGATGGGCGGAGAATCACGTGCTAGCACTGTCGGCAGTGTTCATTCCGGGAGTGGACAACTGGGAAGCAGACTTCCTCAGCAGGCACGACCTCCACCCGGGAGAGTGGGGACTTCATCCAGAAGTCTTCACGCTGATTGTAAATCGTTGGGAACGGCCACAGGTAGACATGAGGGCGTCCCGTCTCAACAAAAAGCTAAAAAAATATTGCACCAGGTCAAGAGACAAGAGACCCTCAGGCGATAGCTGTGGACGCACTAGTGACACCGTGGGTGTACCAGTCGGTTTATGTGTTCCCTCCTCTTCCTCTCATACCCAAGGTACTGAGGATTGTAAGAAAGAGAGGAGTAAGAACTATACTCATCGTTCCGGATTGGCCAAGAAGGACTTGGTACCCAGAACTACAAGAAATGATCTCAGAGGACCCATGGCCTCTGCCTCTCCGACAGGACCTGTTACAGCAGGGGCCCTGTCTGTTCCAAGACTTACCGCGGCTGCGTTTGACGGCATGGCGGTTGAACGCCGGATCCTAACGGAAAAGGGCATTCCAGATGAAGTGATTCCTACGCTGATAAAGGCTAGGAAAAACGTGACGGCACAACATTATCATCGTATATGGCGAAAATATGTTGCTTGGTGTGGGGCCAGGAAGGCCCCTACAGAGGAATTCCAGCTCGGTCGATTCCTGCACTTCCTACAGTCAGGAGTGACTATGGGCCTAAAATTAGGATCCATAAAGGTCCAGATTTCGGCCCTATCTATTTTCTTTCAAAAAGAACTGGCTTCACTGCCTGAAGTTCAGACGTTTGTTAAGGGAGTGCTGCATATTCAGCCCCCTTTTGTGCCTCCAGTGGCACCTTGGGATCTTAACGTTGTGTTGGATTTCCTGAAATCCCACTGGTTTGAGCCACTTAAGACCGTGGAGCTAAAATATCTCACGTGGAAAGTGGTCATGCTATTGGCCTTAGCTTCGGCTAGGTGTGTGTCAGAATTGGCGGCTTTGTCGTGTAAAAGCGCTTATCTGATCTTCCATATGGACAGGGCAGAATTGAGGACTCGACCCCAATTTCTCCCTAAGGTGGTATCAGCGTTTCATTTGAACCAACCTATTGTGGTGCCTGCGGCTACTAGGGACTTGTAGGACTCCAAGTTACTAGATGTAGTCAGGGCTTTGAAAATCTATGTAGCCAGGACGGCTGGAGTCAGGAAAACTGACTCGCTGTTTATCCTGCATGCGCCCAACAAGCTGGGTGCTCCTGCTTCAAAGCAGACTATTGCGCGCTGGATCTGTAGCACGATTCAGCAAGCTCATTCTGCGGCAGGATTGCTGCATCCTAAATCAGTAAAAGCCCATTCCACAAGGAAGGTGGGCTCTTCTTGGGCGGCTGCCCGAGGGGTCTCGGCTTTACAGCTTTGCCGAGCTGCTACGTGGTCGGGTTCAAACACATTTGCTTAGTTCTACAAGTTTGATACCCTGGCTGAGGAGGACCTTGCCTTTGCTCATTCGGTGCTGCAGAGTCATCCGCACTCTCCCGCCCGTTTGGGAGCTTTGGTATAATCCCCATGGTCCTTACGGAGTTCCCAGCATCCACTAGGACGTCAGAGAAAATAAGATTTTACTCACCGGTAAATCTATTTCTCGTAGTCCGTAGTGGATGCTGGGCGCCCGTCCCAAGTGCGGACTCTCTGCAATACATGTATATAGTTATTGCTTAACTAAAGGGTTATTGTTATGAGCCATCTGTTACTGAGGCTCAGTTGTTGTTCATGCTGTTAACTGGGTATGGTTATCACAAGTTGTACAGTGTGATTGGTGTGGCTGGCATGAGTCTTACCCTGGATTCCAAATCCTTTCCTGGTAATGTCAGCTCTTCCGGGCACAGTTTCCCTAACTGAGGTCTGGAGGAGGGGCATAGAGGGAGGAGCCAGTGCACACCAGATATAGTACCTAATCTTTCTTTTAAGAGTGCCCAGTCTCCTGCGGAGCCTGTCTATTCCCCATGGTACTTACGGAGTTCCCAGCATCCACTACGGACTACGAGAAATAGAATTACCGGTGAGTAAATTCTTATTTCTCCCCCCCCCCCCCCAGAGTGCAGTCTAGAATAGGTGGGCACAACATAGCTGGCCTTCACCATGATGATACACATTACACTTCCTCCCCCTGTACAGGCCATGCAGCCTGTTGCTATAATGTACTGTATGGCGGTCACTGCGATGCTGTGTGTACTGTATAGCCTGAGTTTTGTACTGTTTTTGTGGTGTGTGTTTGGAGAGGGTATTAATTTCATGTTATGGGTAATAATTTGGATGTGAAATGATAGTTGAATTTTCATTCACCTGCCCCTTTTTTTCAGTTTCGTTCCCTCTCATGTCAAAATGGCTACGCCACTGAATTTACTTACATGCAAATGTGCAATTTGCTTGTCATATTAATTTGTTTTCTCACTATTGCCTTAGGTACTATTCAGCAATGTAGCGATGTCATTGATCATCTGAAACGCATTATCATTCAGAAAGCCAGTTCTTTGAACAAGGCATCTAAACGGCGCATACCAAGGTATAAAGGTTGTGTGCACCCTGCATAGGATACGCTCCTATTCACTTTGTGCTTTTCTTATACTAGTCATTTGTTTTAAGCTGATCTTACACTCTATCTGTTTCACTCCAACATACAGACTAATGCAGAGTTATGTATTTATTTATTGAGTTTCATAGAAATAATATATGAAAACTTTTACAATGCTTGGCACCTGTAGGCAGTGTTAATTTTGTCAATGAAAATTTTGACTAAAAGTATTCGTCGACTACAGTTTTTTTCAGGACTAAAATTAGATTAATATAAGACTAAAATTTAAACTGAGATCCACTGATTAATTCTGGGTACTTACTAGACGATAATTTGAACGATGTGCCCGATTCCGATGAATCCGAACCGCACGTCGTTTAAATTGTCATGTGTATACCCACTATGTCGCTGACAATGCACACTCCTGCGCGTCGTTGGCGTCATCCTCCATTGGCTCTGCATGCAGGACCGACGGATGACATCGCCAGCGAGGGCCATGCTGCCAAATGCAGCATGGCCCCCCCGCTGGGTTCCATCGCCGTCGATATAGCTGGGCACACACATCATCTAGTACAATACAGGGTTAGGTGCGCCAAATGGACAATTTCTTTTGGTGCAAAAAGGATGATGTTGTTATAATAACACTCAGACTAATTATTTTAAATGTCAAAAATGTCTTTTATTTAAGCTAAAAATATGTCTTTATTTACTGCACGCACTAAAAACTTATGCAGTTCTATGAAGGGTTGTGATTTGGAGATTGGGGAAGGGGACTGGATGGTGAGGGATGTTGGAGGGGCGGGGTGGGGGGGGGGAAAGAAAAAAGAAAAGAAATATCCGTGTGCTTTGGATATATAACAAGTCTGTTACTATAAAGGAGTGGAGACACTCAGGTCGGTGGCGTCCCACCTCTGTAGTGCCTATAGTCTTGTTGGAATGTCCAGAGTCTGTGATCAGTATTTATGATTTGTCCAGTAGGAAGAGGTTTGAAACAAAAGGGGTACCCCCGGAGGGTCGGTGCGGCAAGGGATCCTAATGGTTGCTAATAGTCAGGTAGTGAGGGCTCCGGACATACCGTCCACCCCTGTGCTCTGACAGTTCACGGTGTCGTTCTTCTGAGCGCACCGTGGTTGTCTGTGCAAATGGGGAAGCGGTCACCGTCTTGGAGAGGGAGAAAGACAACTGCTTCTAGCCCTGCTGGGCTGTCTGCCGTGTCTTTTCCTCTCCTACAGAGTCCCTTACCTTATCCTCGTAGCTCCGTCTTGTACCCTCTTGCCGGCGGCCTGCTCCGTTCTCCTTCAGCGGCGTTGTCCTCCTCTTGCTTCCGGGTTGTCCTGATCACGTGTTTAGGTTACGAGGTCGCGACGTTCTCCTTCAGTGAAGCGGCTGTTCTCCCTCGTCCGTCTTTGTTTCTATGTCTCTTAAGGCTCTGAGGAGAGTCTCTTACTGCTGTTGAACTGTGGCTGGAGTCTGGAGCAAGCAGGAGAAATGCAGAATGATGTATGGAATGAAATGATGAGAGCAACCACTGGAGACTGGAACACGGGGAACCACTGGAGACTTGACACACCAAATGTTACTCGTTGTCCAAGGCACCCCCCCCCCCCCCCGCCCCTCCAATATCACTCACCATCCAGCCCCCTTCCCCAATCTCCAAATCACAACCCTTCATAGAACTGCATAAGTTTTTAGTGCGTGCAGTAAATGAAGACATATTTTTAGCTTAAATAAAAGACATTTTTGACATTTAAAACAATTATAATTATTATAACAACATCATCCTTTTTGCACCAAAAGAAATTGTCCATTTGGCGCACCTAACCCTGTATTGTACTATATCTATATTGAAGCTTGAGGTACTTCTGAAAATAGGTAGCAGCCTTAAGACAATCTAAATACTCAAATACATGAGCGCTGGATAACCTTCCTTCTAAGACACACATCATCTAGTGTGTTCCCAGCCTTAATCTTAACTAAAACAAAGCAAAAAAAAAAAGTGACTAAAACTAAAGTTAAAGTCTTTGTCAAAATTAACACTGGAAGTAGGGTTTTACATTTTTAACAATTATGCGTTCTAGATATTTTCAGAAAATAAATATGCTGTGAAAGACATAGGATTCTGTAATGCACTTGTTTGTTCTAACAAACTTAATACATTAATTTGGGCAGTATATGATATATGGGAGTACTACGGTAAAACAGACTCAGTATGTAACACATTCTCAACCTACTAGATTACTAAATAGATAGGTAAATGTATGCAAACTTCTTCAGCAGAATCCATTACAGTATCATTAAACTGTTTGCAAAAGTTATGACTAAAGTTTTGACTAAAATTAGACTAAAATAAAAACTAATGTACACTGACTAAATTTTGATTAAAACAAAGCAAAGGAAAAAGACTGAAATGTGACCTTAAACTAACTACAATTTTAAGTAAGCGACTAAGACAGAAGGGGGTATTCAATAGAAGTAGGATCGATCCGACACATCACTATTCAATGCTGGCTGTTTCTGGCAGCATTCTGACAATGCAGGTTCGACTTCATTACAAGTCGAATCTGCATCAGCGGTAAACTATCGAAAACAGCCGTGTTTTTGACACGTGTTTTCTGACCAGTGCCGGTTTTTTTTGACAGTCAAAAACGGCACTTTTATTGAATAGGTCGAATGCATTTTCGACCAAAAAACTGTTGAAAAGTGCACCAAAACGGACACCAATAGAATACTCCTCTAAAATGAAATTTAAAATCCTTGTCAGAATTAACACTGCCTCTAGAACTTAACTCTGTTGTTAACTATGGCCCTCATTCCGAGTTGTTCGCTCGTTGCCGATTTTCTCTATATTGCGATTAGTCGCTTACTGCACATGCGCAATGTTCGCAGAGCGCATGCGCTTAGTTATTTTACTCAACAGTTAGGTATTTTACTCACGGCATTACGAGGATTTTTCTTCGTTCTTGTGATCGGAGTGTGATTGACAGGAAGTGGGTGTTTCTGGGCGGAAACTGGCCGTTTTATGGGTGTGTGTGAAAAAACGCTGCCGTTTCTGGGAAAAACGCGGGAGTGGCTGGAGAAACGGGGGAGTGTCTGGGCGAGCGCTGGGTGTGTTTGTGACGTCAAACCAGGAACGAAACTGACTGAACTGATCGCAGTGGCAGAGTAAGTGTCGAGCTACTCAGAAACTGCTATGAAATTTCTATTCGCAATTTTGCGAATCTTTCGTACGCAATTCTGCTAAGCTAAGATACACTCCCAGAGGGCGGCGGCTTAGCGTGTGCAATGCTGCTAAAAGCAGCTAGCGAGCGAACAACTCGGAATGAGGGCCCATGTGCGGTTTAGGGGTCTTTGTTTGCTCATGAGGCGAGTAGATAAAACAATAGAACCTTTACCAAATGTGTAGCTGATTTTAAATATGAAAGAGTGGTAGAGCTGTTATTTAGTCTCTCTCCCTCTCCCTCTCCCTCTCCCTCTCCCTCTCTCTCTCTCTCTCTCTCTCTCTCTCTCTCTCTCTATATATATATATATATATATATATGTGTGTGTGTGTGTGTATATATATATATATATATATATATATATGTGTGTATATATATATATATATACATACATACATACATACATACATACATACATATGGTATACAGTATATATATATATATCTATCCAGTAACCCAACCGTGTATAGCTTTGCTCCTGTGCCCTCCAAAGGGGATTACACCCCTAAATATGCATGAATTGGAGAACAGACGGCACTCTTGAGACTTGAAGCAGTAATTATGAACAAATCGTGCTTTTAATCCAAGTCTACGTTTCGGGGTTCGTGATCCCTTCCTCAGGACATGCAACACAGCAAACAAAGTGACATTATATAGAGAAAATAAACGTACCCACCCCTAGGACATTCCCCCAGTGTTTTTTCCATGTTCACTGTATGCCAGACGCCTGCACAATGTACTACCGGTCGCGGCACCTCCGCGAAACCGGAGGTGACATCATCTGGCCAGCGGTGTCACGGTAACCACTGTAAACACAAAAACATATCTTATAACACTATACATCCAGCGCATAATGCAAACACATCTACTAAGAGCACTAGTAAATAACACATCACATATATAGCACATTTAAAAAACACCTTATTAGTGCCCTGTGCAACAGCTGCTGTATTGGCAAAAATACTACAAATCAACATGATATTTAAAGTTGAATATACCATAGCATACCCAGAGTCTGGATGCATAAATACCCTTGAAATATTATTATTTTTTTAAATATTTTTTTACTAAATATTAATACCCTGTCACATGACCCTGTCGCATGATCTATAATTTTATATTTTTATATATATATATATATATATATATATATATATATATATATATATATATATATATAATATAGTTGCTTCTCACATGACTTTGTATATTTTCTATAGGCTAGTAGTAATATATATATATATATATATATATATATATATATATATATATATATATATATATATATTTTAAGTGGGGCAGATCCTGGTTTTATTTATCATTAAAGGAAGCAGCACCTTAAATGCTATGGTGATCATTCTGAGTTTGAACGGATCCCTTTACATTGATGCAAATAGTGAGGTTTAGCATTTTTGCATATCTGTGATTTTGCCGGATTTGTCTCACTATGAAATCTGTGTTTAGGTCCAGGAACTGTTCTATTGTGTTGGAGTTTTGTGGGTGTGTGCAGCAGCTGGAGTTCTGTGCTATTCTGATTTGTGCGTACAAAGAAGGGAAGCATATTTTACACAGATCTTTTACCCAGCAAGCTGCTGATATAGTGCCAGTAGTGATGGTGACTGTGGACAGAAAAAGTGGGCATAGGGGCTTTTTGCTTGGTGCCACATGGATACTTCAGTAGCCCTGTAGAAGCTATCATTAGGATAAGTCAGAGTTTCACAGCATCACACAAGCACAGCCACTTTGCATCTGACTCCGATTCAGCTGCCTATGTACTCTGATTCAAAAGAGGGTTCCTAAACTGACTGAATCACAGGCTATAATAGTCAGCTGGGATTAGTGTTGTCATCATACTTAGGAGAGCACCAGCTCCTTCTTCTGGTTTATTTTAAATAATAATGAACGTGTTTTAATATACACTGCTCAAAAAAATAAAGAACACTAAAATAACACATCCTAGATCTGAATGAATGAAATATTCTTATTAAATACTTTGTTCTTTACATAGTTGAATGTGCTGACAACAAAATCACACAAAAATTATCAATGGAAATCAAATTTATTAACGCATGGAGGTCTGGATTTGGAGTCACCCTCAAAATGAAAGTGGAAAAACACACTACAGGCTGATCCAACTTTGATGTAATGTCCTTAAAACAAGTCAAAATGAGGCTCAGTAGTGTGTGTGGCCTCCACGTGCCTGTATGACCTCCCTACAACCCACACAAGTGGTTCAGGTAGTGCAGCTCATCCATGATGGCACATCAATGCGAGCTGTGGCAAGAAGGTTTGCTGTGTCTGTCAGCGTAGTGTCCAGGGCATGGAGGCGCTACCAGGAGACAGGCCAGTACATCAGGAGACGTGGAGGATTCCGTAGGAGGGCAACAACCCAGCAGCAGGACCGCTACCTCCGCCTTTGTGCAAGGAGGAACAGGAGGAGCACTGCCAGAACCCTGCAACACCGTGCAGGACGTTTGGCATTTGCCAGAGAACACCAAGATTACAAATTCGCCACTGACGCCCTGTGCTCTTCACAGATGAAAGCAGGTTCTCACTGAGCACATGTGACAGACGTGATAGTCAGGAGACGCCAAGGAGAATGTTTTGAAGCCTGCAACATCCTCCTGTATGACCGGGTTGGCATTGGGTCAGTAATGGTGTGGGGTGGCATTTCTTTGGGGGGCCGCACAGCCCTCCATGTGCTCGCCAGAGGTAGCCTGACTGCCATTAGGTACCGAGATGAGATCCTCAGACCCCTTGGGAGACCATATGCTGGTGCGGTTGGCACTGGGTTCCTCCTAATGGAAGACAATGCTAGACCTCGTGGCTGGAGTGTGTCAGCAGTTCCTGCAAGACGAAGGAATTGATGCTATGGACTGGCCCGCCCGTTCCCCAGACCTGAATCCAATTGAGCACATCTGGGACATCATGTCTCGCTCCATCCACCAACGCCACATTGCACCACAGACTGTCCAGGAGTTGGCGGATGCTTTAGTCCAGGTCTGGGAGGAGATCCCTCAGGAGACCATCCGCCACCTCATCAGGAGCATGCCCAGGCGTTGTAGGGAGGTCATACAGGCACGTGGAGGCCACACACACTACTGAGCCTCATTTTGACTTGTTTTAAGGACATTACATCAAAGTTGGATCAGCCTGTAGTGTGTTTTTCCACTTTAATTGTGAGGGTGACTCCAAATCCAGACCTCCATGCGTTAATAAATTTGATTTCCATTGATAATTTTTGTGTGATTTTGTTGCCAGCACATTCAACTATGTAAAGAACAAAGCATTTAATAAGAATATTTAATTCATTCAGATCTAGGATGTGTTATTTTAGTGTTCCCTTTATTTTTTTAAGCAGTGTATTTGGTAGTTAGGAAGTGATTGAAATAAAACTGAAAATCGAGACGGCATCATTAAACAACAATTACTGTAAAAATGTATTCCTTTCTTACTGTAGGGGCTTTCCTCAAATGCAGTCTATTTGTCTCTTGGATGCTGTCCTGTGGCTATTAGAGCAATGTGGGCGCCCCCAGACTGAGTGCAGGCACAAGGCCATGGCACTCTTCTTTGAATTTGTTCCCTTACTATCAGGTACTTTATTCTACATATTTAAAGTTATTATTTGTTCATGAAGGATTGTATCTTAACCACTGGAGATGTACACAGATACTGACATAAACTAACTGTATTTCTCCTGCGCTACTTCATGGCAGCCATTACTCTGGGGATTGTATCCCATTTCCTAACACTAGACAGAGTTTTTTCAATAATTAGGCACCGCCCACTATGGGTATATAGTGCCGCTCCTTCCCTTCCTTCTTAGTCTTTTTCCTGTCTCCTAGCTTGACAGTGTAGGAGTTTGTTATTTTTGTTCTGGGCTTACCTCTGTGTTCCCAGCAAATACGTCTGTATGCAGCCGTGCTGGAAAAGGGTGACTCCCTGGGGAGTTAGCAGAGTGTGCTAGGTGCGGTCAAGTAAGTCCCCATGTCTCAGCTGAAGGTGTCTGCCTGCTAGTGAAGCTGTAGGACTCTTTCCCTTGCTTACCGCTGTCTGTAGCAGCCGCTCTGTGTAATACCCACTCTGCTAGCCACAGTGCTGTGTGGTCTCATTGCCGGGACCGGAAGTAGCGGCTGGCGGTCGGAAGTTACGTGTGGAGAAGGGGACGTATGGCTGGCGTCCGGAAGCGCTGGGGGGGATGTATGGAGGTGGCGGCTGGCGGAAGTACTGGTAGCGGCTATCCCAGGGTGCTGTTCGGGACGGTCTGCTCATGCGTCCGCCTCTCTATGGTGTGAGCAGGATTTTAAAACAAACTGCACTGCACACTAGGAGTGTGACGTTTCTCCTCGGGTGGCTGGGCAGGTTTTCTGTGCTTACCAACATTATGGAAAAAGAGCCTTCTCCCCAAAAGCTTGTCAATAACCGAAATAGGCAAGTCCTCATAGAGGGCATGTTATTATTCAGTAAAAAGCTTGCTTAGGGTAGGTTTTTAATGGTACTATTATTGTTACTATTGTAGTTTGTCTCGACCGAAGAAGAGGTTGTGTAAAAAGAAGCATAGAGAGATGCCGTGTGCAGCATGTGATGAGATCTTTTCTTCTTCTGAAAATGTGAAGTTCTGTGAGGACTGTACACAAAGTGATTCTCAGGATACTAAGCAATCCGGCAGATACAGGATTTGATGGATTGGATGAAAAAGTCTTTTGTTACCAAGGAACAGCTGTCTGAGTTGCAGGGATATAAGAGCTAGATCCCTGGCTAGTATTGACTCTTTGGACGAATCGGTCTCACATGAATGCAGTTATGATGATTATCAGGCAGCCCCTAATGCGGAGTGAGAAGAAATGCAAGAGGATGATAGGAAGTTTAATTTGGAACTTGTAGACAGTCTGTTGAAGAATATTTTTAAGACTATGAATTATAAAGAGTCTGAAGAGAAGTGTGATGATAAAGATATACTGTTTGGAGTTAAAATCAAGAAGAACAGGTGTTTTTCAGTTCACAAAGCATTAAAAAATGTAAGTAAGGAGTGGCAAAATATTGACAAGACTTGGCAATATTAAGAGAGTTGATCGCATGTTCCCGATAGAGGATGAACAATTTACTAATTGCTGTACAGTTCCCAAAATTGATGCGGCAGTTGCAGAGATGGTGTCAAAAACTACCATTCTTTTAGAAGATGGAACAGTTTTGAAGGATGGTATGGATAAATGTATGGAGAATGCATTAAAGAAATTACATTTATCTTCAGCAGTATCCCTAAAGTCAGATGTGGCTGTGGCGTCAGTTTCAAGAGCATTAAGAGTCTTTGGATCAGTATTGTCCACTGATTTGGAGGAGAAAATTTCAAGGCAATATCTGCAAAGAAGTTTAAGTATCATGCTTAAAGGTATTGATTATTTGTGTGAAGCCTCTTTAGAGGTTTTAGATTTTGCTGCGAAGTCTATAGCAGCAGGATTAATGGCAAAGAAGAGCCCTGTGGCTTCGTTCATGGTCAGCAGATATGCACTCCAAAAATAGACTGGTGTCTTTGCCATATGAGGGTTCTCTGTTATTTGGCAATAAATTAGAGGCCATTATACAAAAAAATGTCAGGATGTAAGTCAGCAAGATTACCTCAAGACAAAAAGAATAGATTTCCAATTCCTTCCTCCAAGCAACAATTTAAGGAGGCGAGAGGATACTGACCAGGCCGTGGTTATACAGGCAGATACTCGTCATGGACGAATAGGCAGTCCTTTCTTCAATCCTACAGAAGAGGTGGACGAAGACAATGACTATTACAGGGCACCGGTATCCTTTCCAGTAGGTGGCAAGCTTCAGAAGTTCATCAGTCATTGGCGAGAGTCCAAGATTCATGGGTACTGGACGTCATATCCCGGGGATACTGGATAGAGTTTTCAGTAATTCCAGACTGGGACAAATTTCTAGTTTCAGAGACGCCAACCATGTATCCAGAGTGAAAAGCACTGGAAGATAGTTTAAAGAAACTTGTCAAGGCAAGAGCAGTAGAGGCTGTTCCATTTTCACAGATAAGGAATGGATTCTACTCCTGAATATTTCTGGTAAAGAAAGCATCTGGGAATTCAGAACCATCTTAGATTTCAGACAGCTCAACAAATTTATAAAAGCAAGAAAATTCCATGTGGACACTCTAAAATCCATTCTGTCGGGTGTAAGAAAAGAGGATTTTATGGCATCCATAGACTTAAAGGATGCTTATTTCCATGTATCTGCAGCCAGGCAGCACAGAAAATATCTAAGATTCTGCATCCTCAGGAAACATTTTCAGTTTACGTGCCTCCCGTTCGATCTGAAGACATCTCCAAGAATATTTACCAAGGTCCTTACGGCACTTGTAACTCTTATAAGAGGACGACAAGTAGCAATTTGGTCATACCTGGACGACTTGCTAGTATGTGGAGAATCAAGAAGAAAAGTAAGGGAGGCATTGGGCGAGACGCTACAGATCCTTTAGGGTCATGGCTGGTTAATAAACTGGGAGGAGAGCCAGTTGGCAACAAAGTAAAGAATCCAGTCTCTGCGTGTACAGGTGAATACCCTCAGTTATGTGATATGTCTCTCGGAAGAGAGGTGTAGAAGAATTCAAGACCTAGCTACTCTGGTGAGGATGTGCAACAGTGTAACATTGCGTTAGGGGATGCGTCTTCTGGGGATGATGGTCTCCACCATAGGCGTAGTCCCTTGGGCGAGATAGAGGATGAGAGATCTTCAATCAGACATCCTAAGTTACAGTCGAAGATGATATTCACTAAATTATCGTGTAAAGCTGTGTCAGAAGACGAGTCCCTAGCCTGGTGGATGGAGACGGAGCTGGTCGACAGAAAAACATCTTTGTCAGATCATCGTTGTCTGGTTCTAACAACGGATGTAAGTGCAAAAGGATGGGGAGCACATTTGCTGCAGCAAAATTGCCAAGGCAGGTGGGACCGAGAGGAAAGAAGGCTGTCGTCAAATCACAGAGAAATGAGAGCGGTATGGAATGCGATAAAATATTTCCAAGATTAGTTGTGGGCGATTCATCTCAAGATATTTTTGGACAATGTAGCAGTGGTGGCCTGTCTCAATCGGCAAGGTGGCACCAGAAGTCAAGTACTAATGGAAGAGGTATCAAAGATACTAGAATTAACAGGACGACAACTCAAGATTCTCTCAGCTCTACATGTTCCAGGAGTAAACAATGCGGTGGCAGATTTCAATACCTCTCTTTTTCTCCCGATATCATCTTCCAGGAACAGGAGGAGTGGATGTCTTCTCCCAACCATGGAGATTCAATCTGGCATATGTAGTCCCTCCGTTTCCAATGATTACCCGTATTCTAAAGAAAATCAGGGAAGAGAAGGCACAAGTCATAATAATTCTTCCTTATTGGCCAAAAAGAGTTTGGTTTCCTTCAGTGCTGATGATGGTGTTACAGAAACATTGGATGTTGCATCCGAATCTGCAGCAGCTTCACATTGTTGCATCCGAATCTGCAACAGCTTCATCTGACGTGGAAATTGAACGGCAGTTACTGAGGAAAAAGGGCCTATCTGAGCAAGTAATTAATTTACTGATTAAGACGAGAAAGAAAGTGTCCTCTAATATTTATTATAGGATCTGGAGAACCTTAATTTCTTGGTCTAATTTAAAATTTGACCCACAGAAAGCAGATACGTCTGAAGTCTTACAATTTCTCTTGGATGGCTTTGAAAAGGAACTGGCAGTATCCACAATCAAGGTTCAGATAGCAACTCTGAGTGTCTTGTTGGAGTGAAGATTATCCAAAGAAGACCTGGTGAGAAAATTCTGTCGGGCAATAAAAAGGATAAGATCTTGAGTTAGGTCAGTTCTCGCTCCATGGGACTAGAATTTAGTTTTGAATACTTTGATGTCGCCTCCGTTTGAACCGTTACAGGCTATTTTGATGAAATTATTACCATGGAAAGTAGTGTTACTGATAGCCATCTCGTCAGCCAGAAGAGTTGGTGAATTGCAGGCTCTGTGGTCGGAAGAACATTTTCTGGAAAGAAATTAAGGTAGAGTTGTTCTGAGAACCAATCCAAATTGTCTGCCTAAAGTTGTTTCAGAATTCCATTTGAATCAGGACATTGGACATTGTGTTACCTTCTTTCTATCCACAACCACATAATGAGGAGGAAGAAAGGATGCATACTTTGGATCTAACAAGAGCAATCTCGATTTACTTGGAGGGAGTTAGTTTCGGAAGACAAAGCATTTGTTTGTGCTACATTCAGGAGCAAAGAAGGGTGAGAAACTCACTAAGCAAACCATTTACAGATGAATTAAAGAACTTTTAACGTTTGCTTATGAAGAAAGTAGTTGTGGAGTTCCAGAGGAAGTAAAGACACACTCTATCAGGGTTGTGGCAACTTCTTGGGCTAAGAAGGCTTGAGTGTCAGCAAAGGACATATGTGCAGCCGCTACCTTGTAATCGATACATACGTTCTCATTATGCACTGGATGTTGTAGATGCCCACTTTGGAAAACATATCCTTGAGGGGGCATTAGAATAAATAATATTAGTATTCAGCATTGAACCAAGGTCTCTTGTGTGTTCTGTTACCCTCCCTATATTGAGCGTTGGTATAACCCAGATTAATGGCTGCCATGAAGTAGCACAGGAGAAAAAAACAAATTCTACTTACCGATAATTTCGTTTCTTCAAGATACTTCATGGCAGCCTACAATATACCCTCCCTTAGTAAGTTTTTTCGTAGGAACTGGTAGTAGGAGACACTCAAAAGACTAAGGAGGAAGGGGAGGAGTGGCACTACATACCCAGAGTGGGCGGTCCCTAATTATTGAAAAAACTCCCTGTCTAGTGTTAGGAAATGGGATACAATCCCCAGAGTAATGGCTGCCATAAAGTATATTGAACAAACAAAATTATTGATAAGTATAATTTGCTTTTTTATCTTCTTAAAAGAAAAAAAAAAAAAAACCTTGGAGAGTATTATATTGGGAGGGGTGGGGAGCTCATCTGTCCACCATCACTTGTAACTGAATTTGCAGTGGTTCATTTTATTTAGGTATTGCACTATTATTTAATACACCGTTTTTTTGTTGGGGGTGGGGAGAGGGTAGGTTACATTATTGTAATGCTTCCCATAAGCACATTTTTTCTGCTTCAATCGTAGCTAGTGATCTCTTAGTTATTGGTGCATGTTTGTCATACTGAATATTTCAAGTCCAGAACGGAGACTTTTGTTCAATAATTACTTAAATGTATTATTGCTCATTGTTATTGGACCTGTTTTCTCTGCATAGTCATTTCTCAAGTTTATCATATTAGTTTTGTGTACGGATTGTTCAGTTGTAAGGCAGTTTGATGAGTTCTTTATGAAATTTACTCAAAAGTGTTCTGTTACAGATGTAGATTTTTATGACATTTTCCCAAATGTCTTTCAATTTTGTTTGCTCATTTCCAAATATCCTTGTTTGTTTCAGATAATAAATCCCCATCTGACTGGGTAGAGGGCATCATTAAGAAAGATGGGGTGACTTTCTTTGTTAAAAAGTTTGAAGGTGGCGGTGCTGAGGAACGCTGTGGCATCTTGCACCTTGCTACACTTCATGAGCTGGACGAGTCCTTCAGCTTACGAGCTGTGGTTCAGTGGATGGACATGTTTCTTGCAGCTCTGGACTGTTATAACACATTTATCGGAATGCGTGTTGTGAAGCCACAAACATTGCTAGGTGAGGAAATGGTCTTTTTAAGTTCATGATTTATTTGTTTTATTAGTCAATTAACTTATTTTAGTCTTTAAAATATTGTTCTTCTTACGTCCTTCTGCTAACTCAAAGGGAAAGCAGGACCTATTTCTATCAGGATAAAAGGTTAACAACTTACTAACATTGTCTTCATTGTGGCTTTATTTGGGCAAAAAAAGAGAAAAAAGTATTTTACATAAAGGTGCATTAGGGATTATTGTCATTTTACAGTTAAAATATTTTGTTTTATAATTTCATTAAATACTCCCAAAACAGCTGTCCCATATGATTAAAGCCTAATACTCAAAAGTGGTTATAAATGTCTCTCTCTCTCTGTCCCGTGTGGACTAGTGGCATGAACAGTAGATTAACATCCTGACCGTAAAGCTGGGTACACATTAGACGATATATCAGTCGTTCGTTCCGGAGTGAATCGGAACTATGTGTTGGCCATATCGTCTAGTGTATAAAGCCAACTGCGTGCTCCTGCGGGTCGTTCCCTGGGTCGCCGTATCGGGTGTACTGCACGCCCAATGGGGCGTTCCTGGCAACGTCATGCATTCTAAATGTAAAGTATATTTCTCCGGCAGGGTCCACAGGTTATCCACAGGATAACAATGGGATATGATGAAGCGACAGTAGATTTGCACCAATCGGTCAAAGCTTTCCGGCCTCCCAGCATGCAATGGCCCGTCCATATATCTCCACCTCTTGGCTCAGGCAAATCAGTTTTTTGTTTGATGTGGCAGGAGCCGGACCATGGTCAGAGGGCTGCTGGTTTTTAGCTTTATTTTTTTTTTTTATAGTCTTACTATTTTTCTGAGCAATCTTCATAAACAGCGTCTTATACGTACCTTAGAGTTGCTCCAACAACTCTCCGCCGGGTCGCGACAACGCTTACCCACGAGTTCAGTGCTGTTTCGGCGAGTGTCTGTATTTGATATACTAGCAGGTCCATCAGACGTTACCAGGCTGTGGCCAGAGCACGGGTAGGGTAAGGTAAGGCATCGGTTCAGCTTAGTAGGGGAATACGGACGCAGCTGCACTGTTTTGGGAGGAGACTACCAAACAGTCGCTGACGTGGCTGCCACCTCGGGTGCACCAGCGCTAGGCCTTATGGATCATAGGCTCCAGGAATAGTATGAGGCCGCGATCCCTAGGGTTGATGTCGGCAGTGTGGAGTCAGATGCTCTCCTGGTCACCCCTCCCCCCGGTTCATGACCAGTTTCCTCCGAGTCTCCCGCCATGAACTGTTTCCCGCTTCCGTCTCGGACGCTGTACACGAGGGGACCCAGTCGCAGCATAGGCGGCTGTATGACTGGTGACTGGTGTTCACTATAGGCTCATGGAGCGGCAGTGTATACTAGTAGCGTCTGGATCCACTCAGCGTTTGCGAACGTATTGATCGGTTCTGGAAGCGAGGTGACTCTCCCTGTATCCCAATCTACTGAGTACGAGTAATACAGCACTAAGTCTCTACCTTTTGAGTATGAATAGTTAGATAAGTGCCTATTGCAATATGAGTCTGTATACATATACTGTTTCTTTTGCAATGCGTCTGAATACGGTAGATCTGTTTAAACATGATTCAGAAATATGTTCTCCTACATACTTGAAATGTAGTTGTAGTTGATAATGTGCTCATATTGCTTTTTATACTAATGTATAACATGTGACTGACTGGTAGTGTGATTGCTGACTTCACTATATTCTGTCAGTTTTTTTTCTATTCCGATCCTCAATGCTTGGGTAGGGTCGGATTGTATGTCACTTTAAAAAGCTTAAAATGATTACAGTCACAAATTGTGTAGTACACTGTGAAAGGATAATTCCTCCAACTCCTGTACCGGGGATAGGTTACACGATTAACCCTTACATGTAGCTTCCCACCTGTGGTGTATCACTTTCAGCAGCCTGTGGTAAGTAAAGCTTCATCCTCACAGGCTACACATGGTTCAGACGAGGATTCATCGGAGGATGAAAGCTCAATTAATTCTACTTCGGCATACGAAGAAGAGGAGGAAAGTCTCAGCTCAGTGGATATAGCTGAGTTAATTAAAGCAATGAAAGACATTCAATCCTTAGAGGATTCAGCAGAGCCTGTGTTAAAAACCAAGGCATCTGTGTTTAAATGTCCCAAAACCGTTAAGACTGAGTTTCCAGGGTCAGATCAGCTGACTGAAATCATGGAAGAGGCTTGGGCTATGCCTAATAAAAAGTTTAAAATTCCTAAGAAATGGAATTCCAATAATCCTTTTCCAGCTGGGGATTGTTTAAAAAGGGAGGTGGCTCCTAAAGTAGATACGCATGTGATTCGATTAGTGCGAAAATCTTCTTTACCTTTGCCTTCAACATCATTAAATGGTGTCACGGATAGGAGAGTGGATAGTGCTCTAAAAACCATTTTTTCCCTGTCTGGGCTTCAGCTTGGATGGCAAAGGCAGTGGCTGCCTGGGCTGATGCATTGGAGGGGGATTTTTCAATAGCATCTACAGAGCAAAAATCCCATATAGCACATATGAAACAGGCTGCAATGGTTTTGGAAGAAGCAGCATTGGATATGGGTACTATTGCCTCCAGGGCATCAGCTTCAACAATAGCTGCTTTTAGAGCAGTTTGGCTACGTACGGGGAAAGCTGACTCAGAATCTAAGAAATATTTGGAATCTTTGCCCTTTTCTGGAGATATTCTGTTTGGTAAAGAATTGACAAATATTTTGGAGTCAGAAGCAGACTCCAAGAAAGTAAAGTTTCCTTCCACATACAATTTCAAACCTAAAGTTCCGGCTTTTCGGCCCTTTCGGTCTCAAGAAAAAGCTAAAGGTAAAAGTGATAGTAGGCAGTCCCAATACAACAAGTCTGGTAAGACTAAAAAGCATTGGGCTACCAGAGGACCGGTTGTAAAAACAGATAAGCCATCAGCCTGACGGTGCGGGCCTCCACCTGTTGGATCCCAGGGTGGGGTGCCGACTTCTTAAGTTCACACAGATCTGGCAGCAGTCTACAACAGATGCCTGGGTGCAGGAAGCGGTATCTCTAGGTTATGCTTTTCCCTTCAAGAAGCACCCTCCTCTATGGTTTTTTTGTACCAGCACGTTTCGGGTAGAGACGAAGGCCAGGGCTTTGCAAGAGGCAGTTCAGAAATTGCTTCAGTCAGGAGTAGTCATTCCAGTTCCTCATGAGGACATGGGTTTACTCCAACCTGGTTTTAGTTCAGAAGCCAAATGGGTCATTTCGGCCCATTATCAATCTCAAAGTGCTGAACAAATAAATTTAGGAACCCCGGTTTTACATGGAGACTTTACGTTGCATCATTTTGGCCGTGGAGCCAGGGGATTATATGGTATCTTTTGGATATACAGGATGCTTACCTACATGTTCCTACAGCACTGTCCCATCAGTGCTACCTCAGGTTCGCTATCCTCCAACAGCATTTTCAGTTCCATGCCCTACCTTTTGGGTTAGCCACAGCCCCCAGAGTATTTACCAAGATTATGGTGGTAATTGCAGCTTATCTCCGCCAGCAGGGGATAAGAATTTTTCCATACCTTGACGACATTTTAATCCTGGCACACTCGTAGGAATTGCTCCTATGTCATCTGCAACAGACAATAACGTGTCTGCAGAAGCACGGGTGGCTCATAAATTGGTCAAAAACGTCTCTGGTTCCGTCACAGCAGATTACTCACTTGGGGGCTGTACTGGATTCAAGTCTTCAGAGAGTAATGTTACCTCTAAACAAGATATCCAAGGTTCAGTCAAGGATTCAGGACTTGCTACACAGTCAAAAGGTATCCATTCACGCAGCAATGCGTTTTATGGGTTTGACTCCACCATGTCAACATTCGACATGGTGGAGTATGCACAATTTCACTTGAGGCCTCTGAAGCGTCTGATTCTTGCCAAATGGAATGGGTTGCATAAGACGATAAAAAACACAGACTATGGTTCTTACGATAGAAGAAGTTCATTAGCCTTGTGGCTACAGACATCCCATCTGGACAAGGGGAGTCCCTTTAGGAAATCAGATTGGGAAATTCTGACGACAGATGCCAGTCGCCAGGGCTGGGGAGCAGTACCAGGAAGGTTGTGTTTCCAGAGGCAATAGACCGAGGAAGAAGGTTGCCTGCCAATAAATATATTGGAACTTTGAGCCATATACATGGCACTGATTCAGGCAAAGGACATTCTTCGGGGTAAAACCAGTCCAGATCCGTTCAGACAATGCAACGGCAGTAGCGCACCTCAACCATCAGGGAGGAACTCGCAGCTGAAAAGTGATGAAGGAGGTAAGTCACATACTAAAGTGGGCAGAACTTCATCACCCAGCCTTGACCGCAGTGTTCGTTCCGGGAGTCCTAAACTGGGAAGCGGACTTTCTCAGTCAACACGCCATTCATGCAAGTGAATGGGCTCTACATCCGGAGGTCTTCCAGACTCTAGTAGACAAGTGGGGGTTGCCTGAGAGAGATCTCATTGCATCCCATCTGAACAACAAAGTACTTGCATACGGATCAAGAACAAAGGATCCCAGAGCGTTCTTTGTGGATGTTTGGTCTACGTTTATTTCACTGAGTACTGCCTCAGAATCAAAATATATAGGTATCCTGATGAAGTGGAGTTATCCATGAAACGTTGATTTCTCAAAACTGGTGTCAGAGCGGTGATTTATTATTCATAAGTGCTGCACAGAGGAAACGTTAAATGAAGCTAACACTGATGTGGAAGGCAGTACGGGCACCCGGATAAGTATAGTTACATTATTGGGACAGCTGATGCAACATTATATATATATATATATATATATATATATATATATATATATATATATATATATATATATATATAGTTTATGTTCCCCATATTATATATTTTTTTAGGGATGAATTTTCTGTATTTTTAGCCTGCTCTAAAGATTTTAATTAATCTTCTATCTGTGGTTTTAGTAGTATAACTGTTTTTTTACTGGTGTGCTTAGTAATAAATTGTCAAAATATTTTAATATATTTTTGGTCTCCCAAATTTTGTGACACCATTGGTCGCTTAGAAACGCCTTATCCACCTTCCTATATATATATATATATATATATATATATATATATATATATATATATATATATATATATATATATATATATATATAATGTGTGCGTGTAAGGCTGTCAAAAACTAAATGGACCATTGCAATAGTTTCTTATTCCGCATAATATATGTAAACGGGTGTCACTCGTTATACCTGCTGTCTGGAACCCGGCGCTCAGCATACCGGTGCCAGGATCACGACCGCCGGGATACCGACAACTATTCTCCCTCTGGAGGGAGAATAAATAGCGTGGCGAATGCATCAAGCCCGCAATGGGCTCATTTACGCTTGCCGGCGCCGGGATCCCGAAAGCCGACCAATCATAGTACACCCATGTAAACTTTGTAGATGAATTTACAGCCTCCTGCCTGTCCTTTTCCATAGACCCATCAGAAAAGTCATCCTTTCTTAGAGCATTACACTTCTTCATCAATCATCTTTCCATGGAGGATATCACTGCAGCACAAACCTGCTTCAAAGTGGGATCCAAATCCAGTTTATTCAGTCCACAAGAGAGAGAGGAGTACAACAACAGCAAATGCACAATTATTGTGCGGATCATGGAGTTTGTAACTATGATTTTGGAGAGTTGCAAGCCGGATTTTCAGAAGGTGAGCACTTCATTAACATTCATTGTTTAAACACTTTTGCATTAAACCATACATGAAAATGTAAAGCAGTTGTTGACACATACAAAATTTAGATTACTAATTTTCTAGCGACCACAACCACTAGTGTCATTGTGATTTAAAACCATTTAGGGCAAGATGCAATTGCTTTTCCCCCCTCCCGCACCAGTTTGAGCCTGCCGGCAACTGTTCTTTGGGTGGCGAGCTGAAAAGTGTGAAAAAATACATATTTGGGTGCCCAAACGAAACTTTTTGCACATTAGTTTTGCCCACTGCTATGGGCGCAATATGTGCGATATAAAATAGATCAATTAAATATTGCCTTGCGATCTCCGATAACTTTAGACGGGAGATCGGGCGCGATATCACAATTGAATCTGGCTGTACTAAGATGTTTATCAATGACATGTTCACAATAGCATAGCAATTTACTAATGTATTAGGAGTAAACTTAACAGTTTAAAATTGTTAGCTATACTCCTATTCAGGTGATAAGGTTCCTGACGGATTTTTGGCTCATGTTCTCTACACTGGCATTGTAGCAAATATTTTGAAGCACAGCATCCACTTGTGCATAAGCGGAACACAATCTATGCAATTATTTGAAAGTTCATATGTGAACATATACAGTGCATCCGGAAAGTATTCACAGTGCTTCACTTTTTCCACATTTTGCTGTGTTACAGCCTTATTCCAAAATGGAATAAATTTCATTTTCTGCAGCGGGGTACACTGGGTTACACAGGGAATAACATCAGGGGGTGTAGAGTAGGATCTTGATCCGAGGCACCAACAGGCTAAAAGCTTTGACTGTTCCCAGAATGCATAGCGCCGCCTCCTCTATAACCCCGCCTCCGTGCACAGGAGCTCAGTTTTGTAGTTGGTGCCTGTAGTGCAGGTAGACAACAGGCAGGGCTGCTCCAAGTAGCCCTCAGAAGAGCTTTTTTAAGTGAAATTTGAAGACTTCAAGGGCTGCAGCAGAGACACTGTTAGTGTTAGATGTCAGTCAGACATCTCCTGCTGCAACTCCATCACCTCCCCCAGCGTCGCTGTATACTCCCGCACCCTGGTTGCTGGGTACTTACAGTGGAGGCTCCGGTTTTCATCAGTCAGACACACACACCACCGAAGTTCTCCAGGATCGCGTGGCCGCACTTAGGAAGGAGGTAAGTGGGTCCCCCAGACGGTACTGCGATCTGGCGCAGCTGGTGGGAGGCGGGCCGAACGCGCTGGTGTGGGCACTGTGTCAGTACAGGGACACCACTAGACCACCAGGGCAGGGGCACAGGTCGGTTTTACTAAAAAACGTTTGTTATATGGCCCACAGTATCCGGTGGTGAAGTCCAGCAAGGGGATAAGGCCCTGACCTGTAGGCCCTCCCCCCGCCCCAGGGCGCCATTTAGAGTAAATGTTCCCGCCCTGGAGCTGCATCTCTCTCTCCCTCACTCCCTGTCAGCGTTTGGGCGCCATTTCCACAAGCTGAGCTGATTCAGGGACTGTTTGGGCAAATCCTCCTCTGTAAAGCCGCCTGCATGTTAGCGCTGTGCATTTTACAAGACACTTAAGTATTCTATGTCTGCTGACAGTGGTAGTTAAGAAACAGTGCATTTAGTCAGGGTTATATAGTACAAGTACCCTGTGATATACATTACATCCAGTATTTACTGTGCATTGATATACAGATGGGTCCACGGTTATCTTGACTAGTGTTCTCAGCTGCATTACAATACAGAGTACAATACAGCAGGGTATTAAGTCATTACAGCAGGAGATTATGTCCGACTTGCCAGTCTCCGTTAATCCTATTAAAGGTCAAGATAAATGTGGACCCATCTGTATCTATTGATTGTAGAGCTGTACTTAGTATTACTTTGTATTGCCAGTCCAGTGCAGTTTTATTGCATGTCCTAATTTCTGCATTGTACATGTGACTGTGTGTGTGCATATATAGCTGCTGCGTGACTTCCATTTCGTGTATCTCACTCAGATTGCTATCCCTATATTCTGTACACTGGGGTGGCTAAGTGCTTCTGGGTTACTGTTTAATATAGGCGTTTCACAGGATATACTTGCTGTGTATTTTTCTCTGTGATTTTCAGTCACCATATACCTCCTGAATTTTCTATCTGTGCTAATACACTGCACAGGGGGTTCTTGTTAAGGTATTAGGCTGCTGATATTGTACTGGGTTGCCTGTGAATTGTGCTTTCAGATAGGTCAGCTACAAGGGGCGATGGAACTGGGGCTGATCCCACATTGCGTGGCGGTGGCGCTGCAGACACATTAGAGGAAAACATAGCAGCAGAGGGTTCATGTTCAGGGGGTTCCCTGCCCCCCAGTGGAACTGTAGAATGGGGGTTCATAACGTCCCACCTTGGGTTACTTTCTCCACGTTATTAAGTACGCTGGTAACTAGACTTGCGCCCCCTATGGGACCTCATGTGCCGGTACAACCGCTTATGGTCCCTGCGGCTAATCCGCCATGGGCAGATCACCTGTCCACTCAGTTACAGCAATTGAACCACTCACTGACTAAACAGAAGTCTACCCCTCGCCCGCCTAAGACGAAGGGGTCCTCTAAGCGGGCCATTGCTTCCTCACAATCCACTCACGTCCCAGACACCTCGTCTGATGAGGATGGCGTATATACTGACCCCACAGATACTGATCCAGATACTTCTGATGGGGAATCGGTCTCTCAGGTGGATGTTCCTGACTTTATTGGAGGTTATCAGGCTCATTCTTCATATTACTGATGACCCAGAGCCTGATGCTACCTCTAAGAAACCAGACAGATTTAAACGTCAGAAGTTTATTAAACTAGTTTTACCTCATTCTGACCATTTAGTTGACATACTGTACGTCAGGAATCCTGGGAAAATCCAGGAAAGAAATTCACACCTCACAAGAAGATGCTGGCTCGCTATCCCCTCGCTGCGGAGCTAAGTAAAAATTGGGAAACACCCCCGCCAGTGGATTTGCAAGTGGCACGGCTGGTGGTGTCCTCAGCTCTGCCTGTCACTACCGTCACTTCTCTGAAAGAACCAACTGATAAGCGTGTGGAGGGTTGTTTAAAAGCGATTTACACCCTAGCGGGGGCTGTGCATCGGCCCACTATTGCAGCGACATGGGCTGCAGAGGCTATTGAAGCATGGGCTCAGGAGGTGGAAGCAGAGCTGCCTTCCAACTTTTCTGATAATGCTAGACAATGCCTTTCATATATTGTCACAGCCTCTCATTACATTGAGGAGGTGGCTTCTGATGCCGGTATTCTGGCGGCCAAGGCTTCTACTACGTTCATTTTGGCTCGCCGGATTTTATGGTTGCGATCCTGGTCTGTGGATCTGGATTCAAAGAAAACCCTGGAGGTGCTCCCTTTTAAGGGAGACATTCTTTTTGGAGAGGACCTCAACAAGATAGTGGCTGACTTTAGCTTCTGCTGAAACAGCGTGTCTACCAAGTACTGCTCCTTCGGTGCCGAAGGTTAAGAGTACTTCCTTTCACTCCTTTTGTCCGTCAGGAAAAGCAAAAGGTCAGGCGTACCCGAAACAGGCTCGCACTTCCAAAACCTCTAAGCACAAACCTAAACGTGCCTGGGCTGCCCGGCAACCTGCTTCCAAAACTGACAAGCCTGCTGCATGATGGGGCGGGCCTCCCTCTGGGGAACCCCAGGGTGGGAGGCCGACTTCTAGGGTTTACCCAGGAATGGTTGATGACTACTTCCGACGCCTGGGTACGGGAAGTCGTCACTCACGGTTAAGCCGTATCCTTCAAGAATCGTCCCCCTCATCGATTTTGCCTGACAGAAGTCCCTTCGGATCAGGCGAAGGCAAAAACTCTTCATTCAGTGGTACAGTCCCTCCTGGACACAGGAGTGGTGGTACATGTGCCTCTGGCTCAGAGGCAAGGGGTACTATTCACCACTGTTCCTAGTCCAGAAACCGAATGGGTCCTCTCGGCCCATTCTCAACCTCAAGTCCTTGAACAAATTTGTGAGAGTCTCCAAGTTTCGTATGGAAACTCTTAACTCTATTGTTCTGGCCTTGGAGCCCGAGGACTATATTGTCTCCCTGGACATTCAGGATGCTTACCTGCATATTCCTATTGCAATATCGCGTCAGGAGTACCTGAGGTTTGCTGTGGGCAACCTCCATTATTAATTTTGGGCTTTACCTTTTGGTTTGACCACGGCCCCGCGAGTCTTCACCAAGGTCATGGCGGTAATGACAGCTGTACTCCACCGTCAAGGGGTCAGGATCCTCCCGTCTCTGGACGATTTGTTGATCCTGGCGAATTCCCCAGAAATTCTCCTACGCCATCTGGTTATGTCGCTCCAGTTTCTGCTAGCCCACGGTGGCTCATCAACTGGAAGAAATCTTCCCTGGTCCCTGCTCAGACCATGGTGCACCTGGGGGCGTTGTTGGACACTCGCAACCAGCGATTGTTCTTGTCTCAGGAGAAGGTCCTGAATTTCAGGACAGGATTCGATGCTTCCTATCTCGTCCGCAAGTGTCGATACATTCGGCGGTGCAAGTGCTAGGTCTCATGGTGTCAACTTTCGACATGGTGGAGTATGCTCAATTCCATTCCCGCCCTCTGCAGAAATTGATTTTTGCCGAGTGGGATGGCCTGCCTCACCGGATCAGGTCTCACATGATCTCCTTGTCTCCGGAGGTCCGTCTGTCACTCAGCTGGTGGCTGCAGGACCAACGATTGAGCAGGGGTCATGCCTTCTTGATCTCCAACTGGGTCCTTTTGACTACGGATGCCAGTCTGAGAGGTTGGGATGTGGTGTTGGAACAACACTCCCTTCAGGGTCAGTGGACCAAGGAAGAGGCTATCCTCCTGACAAACATTCTGGAACTGCGGGCGGTGTTTAATGCTCTGAACCTGGCCCAGCATTTACTACAGAACAGACTTGTTCAAGTACAGTCGGACAACGCCACCACGGTGGCGTACATAAATCGTCAAGGCAGCACCCGAAGCAGGCAATGAGGGAAGTATCAAGAATTCTTCAGTGGGCAGAACGTCATCTGCCAGCCATATCGGCAGTGTTCATTCCGGGGGTCCTAAACTGGGAAGCGGATTTCCTCAGCCATCAGGACGTACATGCCGGAAAGTGGAGACTCCATCCAGACGTATTTCAACTCCTAGTGGACAAGTGGGGCCTCCCAGATGTGGACCTGATGGCGTCTCGACACAATCACAAGGTTCTGGTCTTCGGAGCAAGGACAAGGGATCCTCAAGCAGCGTTCGTGGATGCTCTGGCAATTCCATGGAACTTTTGGCTGCCATACGTGTTCCCTCCGGTGTCACTCCTGCCCAGAGGAAGTTCAAGCAAGAAGGAGGAATCCTATTTCTGATCGCTCCAGCGTGGCCCAGACGACATTGGTTCCCAGACCTTCAGGGTATTTTGTTAGAGCATCCTCTTTTTCTTCTACAATGACCAGACCTCCTCGTTCAGGCCCTTGTGTTTACCAGGATTTGGCCCATCTTGCTTTGACGGCGTGGCTCTTTAAGCATCTGTACTGAGGGCCAAAGGTTTTTCTGAGGCGGTCATTCAGACTATGTTGAAGGCCCGTAAGCCGGCTTCTGCTCTGATTTACCATAGGGTCTTGAATTCTTACTTTGCTTGGTGTGCATCTAACAATCATGACGCTTACAAGTTTAGTACGACAAAAATTTTGGCCTTTCTCTGGCTGGGTCCACAGGATTATCCACAGGATAACATTGGGATATTGTCGAGCGACAGCGAAAATGGCACCAACACGGTCACGAGCTTTCTGGCCTCCCAGGATGCATTGGGGCCTCCACTATATAGTCCCGCCCACTGACTCAGTCAGATCAGTTTTTTTGCTTGGTGCGGCAGGAAGCCGCATGGTCACAGGGCTGCTGTGAAAGCAGCCTTAAGTTTTCATTACTTTATTTTTATAGACTTACTGTTTTGGTTTTTTGAGCGACTTCTCTTAACAGCGTCTTAAACGCATATTAGAAAGAGTCGCTCCAACAACTCCCCACCGGGCCGCAACAACGCTAACCTTCGGGTATCAGTGCTGTCTCGACGGGCGTCTGTGTCGGATGTTCTAGCAGGTCCAGCAGACGTAACCAGGCTGTGGCCGGAGCATGGGGAGACGGTGAGTCTATGGACTTCCTCTTACTAGAGGGGTCAGGACACAGCTACACTGATTTGGTGGAGACTACAAACAGTGTGTTGATGCGCCGAACATCCCGGTGTGACAGCGCTACGCTCTGGGGATCATAGGTGCCAGGACTAGGTGAGGCCGCGATCCTGGGAGTTTAAGTCAGCGGGGGTTTCAGACGCTCTCCTGGCCTCCGAGTTCATGGCCAGTTCCCGCGTGTCTCTCGTTTCATTAACTGAATGACCTCACTTCCGGCTCAGACGCTACCACGAGGGTACTCGGTCGCAGCTGAGACGCTGCGGTTGTGTACACTGGATATAAACCCGCCCAGACCGAGTCGCAGGCCTTTAGTGTCTGCATACAAGTGGAAGTCGCTCAGCGTCCGTGTCCGTTGGTGAGCGTCCATGTCCGTTATCCGTTACCAAGAGCGGCAGTGTACACCAGTAGCGTCTGAATCCACTCAGCGTCTTACGAGCGTATTTGCTTGGATATGGAAGTGAGGTGAGTCTCCCTGTATCCCGCTCTCTGGAGGCAGGGTATACAGTACTAAAAATTCTCTCTACTTCTTAGTATGCATTGTTAATTTTTTAGTACCTTTTGCATATGAGACCTGTATATTACTGTGTTTTCTGCATGTTATGTTGAAATTAGAACCAGTTAAAACAGAAGTACAATTTCCTACTTATGTTTAAGTTATTATGGAAGTTGTATTCTCATATGACAATGTCTAATGCTTTAACATGTGACTGACTGCTAGCATGTGTGCTGACTTTTCTGTGTAATGTCATTCCTGTTCTGACCCTCAAATCAGGTGCACTATGGTCAGATTGATCTCACCTCTATATACTGACATATAGGGTGTTTTTCAGTCACAAAGTGTGTAGTCGATAACAGGTTAATACCATGTCTATGAGCGGCAAAAGTGATGAGGAGAATTTACCAAGCACTCCTATAACCCTAACATGCTTATCTTGTAAGTCAGGGGTAATTGATATGAATCAATTGGTCACTTATGAGGGTTTGTGTGCAAACTGTTTCGCTTTTCAGCGAAGTAAAAAACAGGAGTTAGTTCAATCTCCAGTAGAGCCACCATGGAATATGTTCGCAAAGACTCTGTCTTCAATAGCGGACAGGTTAGCTCCGGTAGCACCACCTCAAGGGTTAGGTTACACTATGAACCCATACATGCAGCTCCCTTCCTATGGTTTGGTTCCAGTAGCCTCTACAAGCAACCAAGGGGCAGGTAAGACTAAGACAGATACGTCTGTATGGCAGACTACACAAGATGATACATCGGATGATGATGCGGAAACAATAGATTCAACTCCGTATGATGATCAGTCGCAGAGCTTTAGTTCAGAAGATGTAGCTGAACTACTTAATGCCGTGAAGGCTGTGCTTTCTTTGGAAGAGCCAGCCAAGACAGCGTTAAAAGCAAAAGCACCTGTATTTAAACGAACAAAATCAGTGAAAGCTGAATTTCCAGCGTCAGATGAGTTGACGGAAATGATGGATGAGTCTTGGGCAGCGCCCAGTAAAAAGTATAAGATTCCTAAAAGATGGGATTCTTATTATCCATTTCTTGCTGGGGATTGTTCGAAGAGAGAAGTTCCTCCAAAAGTAGATGCACATGTTCTGCGACTCGTGCATAAATCTGCTTTACCACTGTCATCTACTTAATTGAATGATGTCAGAGACAGAAGGGTAGAGAGCCTATTGGAAAATATTTTTTCTCTTTTAGGAGCAGTGGTAAGACCTGCTATGGCTTCGGCCTGGGTAGCAAAGGCTATGGGCGAATGGATAGAGGAACTGGAGAACAGCATCCCTTCTCCTACTGGGGAGCAAGAGGATCGTTTTTGCCGTTTAAGACAATCTGCCCAGTATTTGGAAGAAGCAGCAATTGATGTAGGTACAGTTGCTTCTAAAGCTTCAGCCTTGACAGTAGTCGCTCGTCGAGCAATTTGGCTACGTACCTGGAAGACAGATGCGGACTCCAAGAAAGAATTGGAAGCATTGCCTTTTGTGGGTAATATATTATTTGGAAAACCTTTATCGGATATCCTAGAATCAGAGGCTGAATCGAAAAAGGTCAGATTTCCGGCTGTTTATAACCCTAAGTCCAAGGGTTTAAAATTTCGCTCATTTCGCTGGCAAAGCATAGCAAAAGCTAAAGAGGAGCCTAAACAACCCCAGTTTAAATCCAGGGGTAGGAAGCAGTGGGCTAGCAAAAAGCCAGCTTCCAAACCTGAAAAGAAACCCTCAGCCTGAAGAGACGGGCCTTCGCCTGGAGGATTCCAGGGTTGGGGGCCGACTCCTTCAATTTGCACACATATGGCAACAGTCAACAGCAGATGCCTGGGTGCAGAAGGTAGTATATCAGGGGTATGGGTTCCCATTCAGGAGGCAGCCTCCTCAAAGATTTTTTTGCACCAGCCCGTCTCGTATAGAGTCGAAGGCCAGTGCCCTGCAAGAAGCAGTCCAAAAATGACTGCAGTCAGGTGTGATTGTCCCAGTACCTCCATCACAAAAGGGACAGGGGTATTACTCCAGTCTATTTCTAATCCAGAAACCAAATGGGTCATATCGACCAATTCTAAATCTGAAAATGTTGAACAAATACATATGGATCCCGAAGTTCCACGTGGAGACGTTACGCTCCATAATGTTGGCTATGGAATCGGGAGACTACATGGTATCTCTGGATGTACGGGATGCTTAATTACATGTGCCTATAGCACTGTCACATCAGTGTTACCTCAGGTTTGCCATCCTCCAGGAACATTTCCAGTTCCAAGCTCTGCCTTTCGGGCTAGCTACAGCACCCAGGGTGTTTACCATTATCATGGTGGTTATGGCAGCTTGTCTGCGCAAGCAGGGGATAAGAATATTCCCATACTTCGACGACCTGTTAATCTTAGCACAATCGCAAGATTTACTGTTGAGCCATCTTCAACAGACGATAGTTAGTTTGTTTACAGAGACACGGGTGGCTCATAAATTGGGAGAAGTCGTCCCTGAATCCGTCACAGCGGATGGTTCATTTGGGGGCCATATTGGATTCAGACCTACAGAAAGTTCTTTTACCAGAGAAAAAGATAGTCAAGGTGCGGGTCATGGCTCAGGAAGTGTTGCAAGCCCAGACAATGTCAGTCCATGCAGCAATGCGACTGTTGGGTCTGATGGTATCAACCTTCGACATGGTGGAATATTCGCAATTCCACTCCAGACCATTGCAGCACCTTATTCTGACCGAATGGAACGGAAATCATCAGATAAAGAAACAGATGATAAAGATTCCAGTAAAGGTAAAAAGGTCTCTAGCGTGGTGGCTACAGACAGACCATTTAAACAAGGGGAGACCCTTTTGGATAAAAGAGTGGCAAGTCCTGACAACAGATGCCAGCCTGCAAGGCTGGGGGGCGGTACTCGGAAGCCTGTGGTTCCAGGGAAAATGGACCGCAAGGGAAAGTCGCCTGCCGATAAATCTGTTGGAGATAAGGGCCGTTTACTTGGCTCTAGCTCAGGCAAAGGACAATCTACAAGGAAGACAAGTCCAGATCCGCTCAGACAATGCGACGGCAGTAGCATACCTCAATCATCAAGGAGGAACTCACAGCAAGAGTCTGAAGGAGGAAGTAACTCCCATTCTAAAATGGGCAGAACTCCATCTCCCGGCATTGTCAGCAGTATTTGTCCCGGGTGTACTAAATTGGGAAGCGGATTTTCTCAGTTGGCACACCATTCAGGAAACCGAATGGGCACTACACCCAGAAGTGTTTCAGACACTGGTGAACAGATGGGGTCTACCGGAGATAGACCTTATGGCGTCTCGTCTAAACAACAAAGTTCTGAGGTACGGATCAAGAACAAGGGACCCAGGAGCGGTCCTGGTAGACGCACTGTCAGTAGAATGGAGGTTTCAGCTGGCATATCTGTTCCCTCCAATATCTCTGTTACCCAGAGTAGTGAGAAAGATAAAACAGGCAAAAGGAGCAATCATTCTAATAGCTCCAGCTTGGCCAAGAAGGCATTGGTACACAGATCTGTTGAGAATGTCTGTGGAAGCACCGATGCTGCTCCCTCAACGTCCAGATCTGTTAATGCAGGGTCCTTGTTATCACAGTCATCTGGATCGCCTGTCTTTGACGGCGTGGCTGTTGAAACCTCTATCTTAGAGGCTAAAGGATTTTCAAAGCAAGTAATCCAAACCATGCTTAGAGCAAGAAAGCCTTCTTCGGCCCGTGTGTATCATAGAATATGGCAAGCCTATATTCTCTGGTGTACTGGAAAAAATTACAATCCAAGATCTTTTAAAGTAGCTAGGATTTTGGATTTCCTGCAGGCAGGATTGGATAAAGGGTTGAAAGTTGCTTCCTTGATGGTTCAAGTCTCAGCGTTAACTGTATGGTTTCAGCAGAAGATTGCTGATTTACAGGATGTACGTACATTTTTCCAAGGAGTAGTACATATTCAACCTCCATTTGTTCCTCCTGCAGCTCCCTGGGATTTGAATTTAGTTCTTAAATTTCTCCAGGGTCCTTTGTTTGAACCACTTGAGAGAGCAGATCTTAAGTGGTTTACGGTTAAAGTTCTTTTTTTACTGGCAATGGCGTCAGCCAGAAGAGTGTCAGATTTAGGAGCATTATCATGTAAGTCTCCTTTCCTAAGTTTTTTTCCAGACAGAGCAGTTCTCAGAATGAGATCTAGCTATCTTCCAAAGGTGGTATCAAAGTTTCACCTGAATGAAGAAATTGTAGTCCCAGCTTTTCAGATATCGGGACTATCTGCAGGAGAAGCGTCGCTGGACGTGGTCCGGGCTTTAAGAATCTACATAGATCGTACTGGTGCCATCAGGAAAACAGATTCTCTCTTCATTCTCTACGGATTCCATAGGAGAGGTTGGCCTGCTAGTAAACGGACGCTGGCGAGATGTTTCCGAATGGTAATCTCAGAAGCTTATTCTCATGCAGATCTCCCTATTCCGGCTAATGTCTCTGCACACTCTACACGTAAGGTAGATCCTTCTTGGGCAGCACAGCAGGGTGCTTCAGCAGAACAGATATGTAGGGCAGCCACATGGTCTTCCATAAACAGATTCATCAGACATTATGCCTTGGATACTTTTGCCTCTCATGACGCAGACTTCGGGTGAAAGGTCCTCCTGTGCAATCAGGAGCGTCCCCACCACTAAAATGGCTTTGGGAATCCCAATGTTATCCTGTGGATAATCCTGTGGACCCAGCCAGAGAAATATACGTTATGGTAAGAACTTACCGTTGATAACGTGATTTCTCTTATGTCCACAGGTATCCACAGGGATCCCACCCTGACGCATCTGATTTGAGGATCTAGACAATCACTAAACCTCTTCCTTCTTGTATGGAAGGGTGTGCATGTGTGTTCTTATCGCCTGTACAGGTCTCTACCTAATGTTCCTGCCTAAAATCGCTGTGAAAAGAACTGATTTGACTGAGTCAGTGGGCGGGACTATATAGTGGAGGCCCCAATGCATCCTGGGAGGCCAGAAAGCTCGTGATTGTGTTGGTGCCATTTTCTCTGTCGCTCGACAATATCCCAATGTTATCCTGTGGACATAAGAGAAATCACGTTATCAACGGTAAGTTCTTACCATAACGTATATTTCTACAACAGGGCCTGGACTTGGGCCTTCGTCTGGCTTCCATCAAGGTTCATATTTCTGCCTTGTCTGTTTGGTTTCAGAGAAAAATTGCCACTCTGCCTGATGTTCATACATTCACTCAGGGTGTGTTACGGATTCAACCTCCTTACATCCCATCTGTGGCCCCTTGGGATTTGTCAGTGGTTCTAGAGGCATTACAAGAGTGTCCGTTTGAGCATTTGAATCTGCAGACCTTAAGTGGCTTTCCCTTAAGGTATTGTTTCTACTGGCTATTGCCTCTGCTAGACGGGTGTTGAATTTGGGTGCCTTGTCTTTTAGGTCCCCCTATCTGATTTTTCACCGTGACCGGGCGGTTCTTAGGACACGTCCTGGGTACCTACCTAAGGTGGTGTCTTCTTTCCACCTTAACCAAGAGATTGTGGTTCCGGCCTTTGTCTCTCCTGAATTGTCTTCCAAAGAGCGGTTTTTGGATGTGGTACGGGCTCTACGTATCTATGTGAAGAGGATAGCTCCCATCAGAAAGTCTGATTCTCTCTTTGTACTGTTTGGTTTTCACAAATGTGGCTAGCCTGCTAACAAGCAGACCTTGGCCAGATGGATTATAATGGTGATTGCACATGCTTATGTACAGGCTGGCCTTCCAGCTCCTGCTACCATCAAAGACCATTATTCTCTGTCTGTTGGACCTTCTTGGGCGGCCCGCCGTGGTGTGACCATTAAATATTTTGTGCAAGGCAGCTACGTGGTTCTCAGTGAACACGTTCATAAGGTTCTATGCCTTTGATACATCCGGCTTCCAGGATGCTTCTTTTGGACGCCGGGTTCTTGTGCCCGCTACAGTGCGTCCCCTCCCATGAGGAACTGCTTTAGGACATCCCCGATGTTGTTATACATTGTGGAACCCAGTGTACCTCGCTGCAGAAAACGAGATTTATGGTAAAAACTTACCGTTGTTAAATCTCATTCTGCGAGGTACACTGGGTACCACAGGGCGCCCACCCTGATGCACTTAGCTTTTTTGGGTTTGTATGGCATTAGCCGCTGACACCTTCTCCTGTCGTGAGAATGTGGTGTATGTGGCTACTAACGGTTGTCGTCTCTTTCTCTGACGTCCTAAGTGGATGCTGGGGACTCTGTCAGGACCATGGGGATTAGCGGCTCCGCAGGAGACAGGGCACAAAAATAAAAGCTTTAGGACTAGGTGGTGTGCACTGGCTCCTCCCCCTATGACCCTCCTCCAAGCCTCAGTTAGGTTTTTGTGCCCGGCCGAGAAGGGTGCAATCTAGGTGGCTCTCCTAAAGAGCTGCTTAGAATAAAAGTTTGTTAGGTTTTTTATTTTCAGTGAGTCCTGCTGGCAACAGGCTCACTGCATCGAGGGACTAAGGGGAGAAGAAGTGAACTCACCTGCGTGCAGGATGGATTGGCTTCTTAGGCTACTGGACACTAGCTCCAGAGGGACGATCACAGGTACAGCCTGGATGGGTCACCGGAGCCGCGCCGCCGGCCCCCTTACAGATGCTGAAGAGAGAAGAGGTCCAGAAATCGGCGGCTGAAGACTTCCCAGTCTTCTTAAGGTAGCGCACAGCACTGCAGCTGTGCGCCATTGCTCTCAGCACACTTCACACCGCGGTCACTGAGGGTGCAGGGCGCTGGGGGGTGCGCCCTGGGCAGCAATGTAATTACCTTTACTGGCTAAAAATACATCTCATATAGCCCCTGGGCTATATGGATGTATTTAACCCCTGCCAGGATTACAGAAAAAACCGGGAGAAGAGCCCGCCGTGAAGGGGGCGGGGCCTATCTCCTCGGCACACAGCGCCATTTTGCCCACACAGATCCGCTGGTGGGAAGGCTCCCAGGCTCTCCCCTGCACTGCACTACAGAAACAGGGTTAAAACAGAGAGGGGAGGCATATTTTGGCGATATAAATATATATTAAGCTGCTATAAGGGAAAACACTTACTATAAGGTTGTCCCTGTATAATTATAGCGCCTTGGTGTGTGCTGGCAAACTCTCCCTCTGTCTCCCCAAAGGGCTAGTGGGGTCCTGTCCTCTATCAGAGCATTCCCTGTGTGTGGGCTGTGTCGGTACGTGTGTGTCGACAGGTATGAGGACGATGTTGGTGGAGGCGGAGCAATTGCCTGTAATGGGATGTCACCCCCTAGGGAGTCGACACCGGAATGGATGGCTTTATTTATGGAATTACGTGATAGTGTCAACACGCTACAAGGTCGGTTGACGATATGAGACGGCCGGCAAACCAATTAGTACCTGTCCAGGCGTCTCAAACACCGTCAGGGGCTTTAAAACGCCCATTACCTCAGTCGGTCGACATAGACACAGACACGGACACTGACTCCAGTGTCGACGGTGAAGAAACAAATGTATTTTCCAGTAGGGCCACACGTTACATAATCACGGCAATGAAGGAGGCGTTACATATTCTGATACTACAAGTACCAAAAAAATGGGTATTATGTGGGGTGTGAAAAAAAAACTACCTGTAGTTTTTCCTGAATCAGATAAATTGATTGAAGTGTGTGATGAAGCGTGGGTTACCCCCGATAGGAAGTGCTAATTTCAAAGAAGTTATTGGCATTATACCCTTTCCCGCCAGAGGTTAGGGCGCGCTGGGAAACACCCCCTAGGGTAGATAAGGCGCTCACACGCTTATCAAAACAAGTGGCGTTACCGTCTCCTGATACGGCCGCCCTCAAAGATCCAGCTGATAGGAGGCTGGAAAATACTCTAAAAAGTATATACACACATACTGATGTTATACTGCGACCAGCATCGCCCCAGCATGGATGTGCAGTGCTGGGGGGGTTTGGTCGGAATCTCTGACTGAAAATATTGATACCCTTGACAGGGACAGTATTTTATTGACTATAGAGCATTTAAAGGATGCATTTCTATATATGCGTGATGCACAGAGGGATATTTGCACTCTGGCATCAAGAGTAAGTGCGATGTCCATTTCTGCCAGAAGATGTTTATGGACACGACAGTGGTCAGGTGATGCGGATTCCAAACGGCACATGGAAGTATTGCCGTATAAAGGGGAGGAGTTATTTGGGGTCGGTCTATCGGACCTGGTGGCCACGGCAACAGCTGGAAAATCCACCTTTTTTATCCCAAGTCACCTCTCAGCAGAAAAAGACACCGTCTTTTCAGCCTCAGTCCTTTCGTCCCCATAAGGGCAAGCGGGCAAAAGGCCAGTCATATCTGCCCCGGGGTAGAGGAAAGGGAAAAAGACTGCAGCAGGCAGCCCCTTCCCAGGAACAGAAGCCCTCCACCGCTTCTGCCAAGGCCTCAGCATGACGCTGGGGCCTTACAAGCGGACTCAGGTACGGTGGGGGGTCGTCTCAAGAGTTTCAGCGCGCAGTGGGCTCACTCGCAAGTGGACCCCTGGATCCTACAGGTAGTATCCCAGGGGTACAGATTGGAATTCGAGACGTCTCCCCCTCGCAGGTTCCTGAAGTCTGCTTTACCAACGTCTCCCTCCGACAGGGAGGCAGTATTGGAAGCAATTCACAAGCTGTATTCCCAGCAGGTGATAATACGAGTACCCCTCCTACGACAGGGAAAGGGATATTATTCCACACTATTTGTGGTAACGAAGCCAGACGGCTCGGTGAGACCTATTTTAAATCTGAAATCTTTGAACACTTACATACAAAGGTTCAAATTCAAGATGGAGTCACTCAGAGCAGTGATAGCGAACCTGGAAGAAGGGGACTATATGGTGTCCCTGGACATCAAGGATGCTTTCCTCCATGTCCAAATTTGCCCTTCTCACCAAGGGTACCTCAGGTTCGTAGTACAGAACTGTCACTATCAGTTTCAGACGCTGCCGTTTGGATTGTCCACGGCACCCCGGGTCTTTACCAAGGTAATGGCCGAAATGATGATTCTTCTTCGAAGAAAAGGCGTCTTAATTATCCCTTACTTGGACGATCTCCTGATAAGGGCAAAGTCCAGGGAACAGTTGGAGGTCGGAGTAGCACTATCTTGGATACTGCTACAACAGCACGGGTGGATTCTAAATATTCCAAAATCGCAGCTGTTCCTAGGGATGATTCTGGACACAGTCCAGAAAAAGGTGTTTCTCCCGAAGGAGAAAGCCAGGGAGTTATCCGAGCTAGTCAGGAACCTCCTAAAACCAGGAAAAGTGTCAGTGCATTATTGCACAAGGGTCCTGGGAAAAATGGTGGCTTCCTACGAAGCGATTCCATTCGGCAGATTTCACGCAAGAACTTTTCAGTGGGATCTGCTGGACAAATGGTCCGGATCGCATCTTCAGATGCATCAGCGGATAACCCTGTCTCCAAGGACAAGGGTGTCTCTTCTGTGGTGGCTGCAGAGTGCTCATCTACTAGAGGGCCGCAGATTCGGCATTCAGGACTGGGTCCTGGTGACCACGGATGCCAGCTTGAGGGGCTGGGGAGCAGTCACACAGGGAAAAAATTTCCAGGGAGTGTGGTCAAGTCTGGAGACTTCACTTCACATAAACATACTGGAGTTAAGGGCAATTTACAATGCTCTAAGCCTAGCAAGACCTCTGCTTCAAGGTCAACCGGTGCTGATCCAGTCGGACAACATCACGGCAGTCGCCCACGTAAACAGACAGGGCGGCACAAGAAGCAGGAGGGCAATGGCAGAAGCTGCAAGGATTTTCCGCTGGGCGGAAAATCATGTGATAGCACTGTCAGCAGTGTCCACGATCTCCACCCGGGAGAGTGGGGACTTCATCCGGAAGTCTTCCACATGATTGTGAACCGTTGGGAAAGACCAAAGGTGGACATGATGGCGTCCCGCCTCAACAAAAAACTGGACAGGTATTGCGCCAGGTCAAGGGACCCTCAGGCAATAGCTGTGGACGCTCTGGTAACACCGTGGGTGTACCAGTCAGTGTATGTGTTCCCTCCTCTGCCTCTCATACCCAAGGTACTGAGAATTATAAGACGGAGAGGAGTAAGAACTATACTTGTGGCTCCGGATTGGCCAAGAAGGACTTGGTTCCCGGAACTTCAAGAGATGCTCACAGAGGACCCATGGCCTCTGCCGCTAAGAAGGGACTTGCTTCAGCAAGGACCCTGTCTGTTCCAAGACTTACCGCGGCTGCGTTTGACGGCATGGCGGTTGAACGCCGGATTCTAAGGGAAAAAGGCATTCCGGAAGAAGTCATACCTACCCTGGTCAAAGCCAGGAAGGAGGTGAACGCACAACATTATCACCGCATTTGGCGAAAATATGTTGTGTGGTGTGAGGCCAGGAAGGCCCCCACGGAGGAATTTCAATTCGGTCGATTCCTGCATTTCCTGCAAACAGGAGTGTCTATGGGCCTCAAATTGGGGTCCATTAAGGTTCAAATTTCGGCCCTGTCGATTTTCTTCCAGAAAGAATTGGCTTCAGTTCCTGAAGTCCAGACATTAGTCAAGGGAGTACTGCATATATAACCCCCTTTTGTGCCTCCAGTGGCACCGTGGGATCTCAACGTAGTTCTGGGATTCCTCAAATCACATTGGTTTGAACCGCTCAAATCTGTGGATTTGAAATATCTCACATGGAAAGTGACCATGCTGTTGGCCCTGGCCTCGGCCAGGCGAGTGTCAGAATTGGCGGCTTTGTCTCACAAAAGCCCATATCTGATTTTCCATTCGGACAGGGCAGAACTGCGGACTCGTCCCCAGTTTCTCCCTAAGGTGGTGTCAGCGTTTCACCTGAACCAACCTATTGTGGTGCCTGCGGCTACTAGGGACTTGGAGGACTCCAAGTTGCTAGACGTTGTCAGGGCCCTGAAAACATATGTTTCCAGGACGGCTGGAGTCAGGAAAACTGACTCGCTGTTTATCCTGTATGCACCCAACAAGCTGGGTGCTCCTGCTTCTAAGCAGACGATTGCTCGTTGGATGTGTAGTACAATTCAGCTTGCACATTCTGTGGCAGGCCTGCCACAGCCAAAATCTGTAAATGCCCATTACAAGGAAGGTGGGCTCATCTTGGGCGGCTGCCCGAGGGGTCTCGGCTTTACAACTTTGCCGAGCTGCTACTTGGTCAGGGGCAAACACGTTTGCAAAATTCTACAAATTTGATACCCTGGCTGAGGAGGACCTGGAGTTCTCTCATTCGGTGCTGCAGAGTCATCCGCACTCTCCCGCCCGTTTGTGAGCTTTGGTATAATCCCCATGGTCCTGACGGAGTCCCCAGCATCCACTTAGGACGTCAGAGAAAATAAGAATTTACTTACCGATAATTCTATTTCTCGTAGTCCGTAGTGGATGCTGGGCGCCCATCCCAAGTGCGGATTGTCTGCAATACTTGTACATAGTTATTGTTACAAAAATCGGGTTATTATTGTTGTAAGCCATCTTTTCAGAGGCTCCTCTGTTATCATGCTGTTAACTGGGTTCAGATCACAAGTTGTACAGTGTGATTGGTGTGGCTGGTATGAGTCTTACCCGGGATTCAAAATCATTCCTTATTGTGTACGCTCGTCCGGGCACAGTATCCTAACTGAGGCTTGGAGGAGGGTCATAGGGGGAGGAGCCAGTGCACACCACCTAGTCCTAAAGCTTTTATTTTTGTGCCCTGTCTCCTGCGGAGCCGCTAATCCCCATGGTCCTGACGGAGTCCCCAGCATCCACTACGGACTACGAGAAATAGAATTATCGGTAAGTAAATTCTTATTTTTACCTGCTACTGCATTGGACTGGTTAACAAAACTGAGCTCCTGTGCACGGAGGTGGGGTTATAGAGGAGGCAGCGCTATGCATTCTAGGAACAGTCAAAGCTTTGAGCCTGTTGGTGCCTCGGATCAAGATCCTACTTTACACCCCCTGATGGTATTCCCTGTGGAACCCAGTGTACCTCGCAGAAAGAGATTTAACACTGGAAAAGTTCTTACCATAAATCTCGTTTTTTCCCTCAAAATACCCCATAATGACGTGAAAAAGTTTTTTGCGTATTTATTAAAAATATAAAACTAAGAAATTTCGTGTATTCACGGCCTTTGCTCTGTACTTTGTTGATGCACCTTTGGCAGCAATTACAGCCTCAAGACTTTTTAAATGTGATGCCACAAGCTTGGCACACCTATCTTTGAGCAGTTTTACCCTTTCCTCTTTGCAGTACCTCTCAAACTCCCATCAGGTTGGATGGGAAACGTCGATGCACAGCCATTTTCATATCTCTCCAGTGATGTTCAATCGGATTCAAGTCTGGGCTCTGGCTGGGCCACTCAAGGACATTCACAGAGTTGTCCTGAAGCCACTCCTTTGATATCTTGGCTGTGTGCTTAGGGTCATTGTCCTGCTGAAAAGATGAACCTCGCCCCAGTCTGAGGTCAAGAGCGCTCTGGAGCAGGTTTTCGTCCAGGTTGTCTCTGTACATTGCTGCATTCAACTTTCCCTCTATCCTGACTAGTCTCCCAGTTCCTGCCGCTGAAAAACATCCCCACAACATGATGCTGCCACCACTATGCTTCACTGTAGGGTTGGTATTGGCCTGGTGATGAGCGGTGCCTGGTTACCTTCAAACATGACACCTGGCATTCACGCCAAAGAGTTCAATGTCTGTCTTATCAGGCCAGAGAATTTTGATTCTCATGGTCTGAGAGTCCTTCAGATGCATTTTGGCTAACTCCAGGTGGGCTGCCATGTGCTTTTTACTGAGGAGTGGCTTTCGTCTGGCCACTTTACCATACAGGCTTGATTGGTGGATTGCTGCAGAGATGGTTGTCGTTCTGAAAGGTTTTCCTCTCTCCACAGAGGAATGCTGTAGCTCTAACCGAGTCATCATCTGGTTCTTGGTCACCTCCCTGACTAGGGCCCTTCTTCCCCGATCACTAAGTTTAGACGGCCGGCCAGCTCTAGGAAGAGTCTTGGTGGTTCCGAACTGCTTCCATTTACAGATGATGGAGGCCACTGTGCTCATTGGGACCTTCAAAGCAGCAGATATTTTTCTGTACCCTTCCCCAGAAATGTGCCTTGAGACAATCCTGTCTCGGAGGTCTACAGACCATTCCTTTGACTTAATGCTTGGTTTGTGCTCAGATAGAGTTGTGAGGGAAAAAATTAATTTATTCCATTTTGGAATAAGGCTGTAACATAACAAAATGTGGAAAAAGTAAAGTGCTGTGAATACTTTCCGGATGCACTACATTACAACTTGTGCAGGAAAAATACATATGAAAAGTGTATTTAAATGCACAAGTTCATCTGGATGCAACTAAAAATGTCTAGTGACTTAAGAACTTTGTTAGAAGGTTTTATACTTATTCAGCCAATAAGAAGTGTTGCTTATCATCATCATCATCATCCTTGTTTTGTTTCTCACTTGCCCACATCTATCCCACCTTATTTAGCTGTAAGTAGATACAAATAAAACTTAAAAAATCTGTATATGGCTTTGTGTTCTTGGTGCACTTGTGCAGTACATGTATCCGTATTTTATGCAGAAAGAAATATTCTTTCTGCTCTAAATGAGGCCCCCTACAGTAGATGTGCTATTTAAATTCTTACTGTTCTGAGCTGTGAATAGACAGACACTTAGACTGGGTACACACTTTTGAGTGACAAATGATATATCGGTAGTTTATCTGTGGGTGTGTGCATCCGCTATGTCTGTGAAAGACTTCGTTCACATAATAATTCAAGATGTTCTTAAGACATCTTGAACTATTATGTGAACAGGGTACTCTTGAGTATGTAACTGCAATATATAAATTTACACCAATAATTCATACTTAAGGTGTAGTAGACATAGTGTGTATTAACAACTAGACACAGTTGCTATAATAAAATTAATTGAGGGTAGGAGTTCTTAAAATATACATTAATATCAGTTGTTGACACAGAAAATATGTATCAACAATAAGATACAGTTGCTATATTGGAATCAACTGCCATTTTTGACAGAGGGATTTAACTTTGCAACATTGTCTGTATAAATATATCAACTGACTAGCAATTGGCAAACATAGATGACTCATCCTCACTGCATTCGGAATTAGAATTAAAAGGAGGAATTCAAAACTATTGATACCTATCTGGAATTAACACATTGATGCCCCTGGATATACATTTATACCACAGTGAGGGAATCAATACTGAATGTGAAATAATAATATATATAAATTAAACCTGTGGTCAGTAAATGTACATGTGTGAATTGGAATAGGCTATAAAAACATGCAGAACTGTGTATTTACTGAAATAAGAAATAAAAAAGGGAGCAGACCCATTTTATCTCCTTTTATTATTCACATTTTTTCTCTCTTTAAGCACATTTCTATCATATTCCTAATTGGTTTTAAAGTTATTTTTTCGCTAAGGTGTTAAATTCTGCAAAACAGCAATTTTTAAATGCAATAATAAAAGTGAATTTTTATATTGAGTGCACCTTAAAGGTACAACCCCCTTTTCTTCTCTTGTTAGTTGTTATTCCAAATTGGGTCGTTGTACCATGAATGCAAGTCTCCTAGGTTGGGGAGCCATGACATTACATCTTCAGCACTAACGACTTAGGTCACCATCGGAGACATCTTTTCCAATCCATGTTCTCAATGTCCGAGCCATCTTTCTGGCAACCCAGTCCATCTTGGCCGGCCAGCAATAATGGAAGTGACCTGAATCCATGCCTGAGTGGGGTCCTTTGTACCGGCACTCTCTGCAGTGTTCATTCTGGTAGTGGACAATTGGGAAGTAGACTTCCTAAGCAGAAACGTTTTTTTGTCCTGGGAAAGTGGTAAATTCATCCAGAGGTCTTCCAACAGTTGTTTCAGAAGTGGGTTCTTCTACAGGTCGACCTCATGGCCTCTCAACACAATTTCAAGGTTCCTTAATTATGTGTGAGATCCAAGGATACAGTGGCTTTTGTGGTGGATACCATGGGACGTTTTTCTGGCTTTTCTCCTGCAGGGTCCACAGGTTATCAACAGAATAACATTGGGATATGAGGTAGGGACAGTAGATTGGCACCAAACGATCAAAGCTTTCGGCATCCAAGAATGTAACGGGCCCATCCCTATATCCCCACTTCCTGGCTCAGAAAATTCAGTTTTTTTGTTTGGTTGGGCAGGAGCTGGACCATGGTCAATGGGCTGCTGTTTTTTAGCAGCTATAAGCTTTTTTTTATTTTATTTTTATAGTCTTTTTTTTGTTTGTTTGATTTTTTCAGCAATCTTTCTAAAAAGCGTCTTCTACGTACCTTAGAAAGAGTCACTCCAACAACTCCCCGCTGGTTTACGACAACGCTTACCCATGTGTACAGTGCAGTTTTAGCGGGCTGTGGCCGGAGCATGGGGAAAAGGTAAGGCATCGGTTCTGCTTAGAGGGGAAATGCGTAACACAGCCGAACTGTTTCGGGATGGAGACTACTGAACAGTCGCTGAAGCGGCTGCCATCTCGGGTGCACCAGCGCTTGGTATCATTGATCATAGGCTCCAGGGGGGTAGTATGAGGCTACGATCCCTATGGTTGATAGCAGTGGGGGGGAGTAAGACGCTCTCTTGGTCGCCCCTCCCCCCGGTTCATGACCAGTTTCCTCTGAGTTTCCCGCCATGAACTGAGTTCTGGCTTCCGTCTGAGACGCTGTGTATCTAAAAGGACCCAGTCGCAGCATAGGCAGCTGTATGACTGGCGCGTCTGTGTTCACTTGGGTGTCTGTGTTCACTGTTGGTTCACAGGGCGATTTTGTACACTAATAGTGTCTGGATCTACTCGGCGTTCAGTTACTTATTGATCGATCCTGGAAGCGAGGTTAAGTCTCCCTGTATCCCATTCTCCCGAGCCGGGTGATACAGCACTAAGGTGGTCATTCCGAGTTGATCGCTAGCTGCATTCGTTCACTGTGCAGCGCTGATGCAAAAAAAGGCACTTCTGCGCAATGCACACGCGCAATGTACTATTACAATGAACGATGTAGTTTCACACAGGGTCTAGCAAAGCATTTCAGTCGCACTGGTTGCCACAGAGTGATTGACATGGAGTGGGCATTTCTGGGTGTTAACTGACCGTTTTCAGGGAGTGTTTGGAAAAAACGCAGGCGTGGCTGGCCGAACGCATGGCCGTGTTTGTGACGTCAAAACAGGAACTGAACAGTCTGAAGTGATCGCAAGCGCGGTGTAGGTTTAGAGCTACTCAGAAACTGCACAAAAAAACTTTGTAGCTGCTCTGCGATCCTATCGTTCGCATTTCTGCTAAGCTAAAGTACACTCCCAGTGGGAGGCGGCATAGCGTTTGCACAGCTTCTAAAAACTGCTAGTGAACGATCAACTCTGAATGACCACCTAAGTCTCTATCTACCTGTGGTACGAATAGTAGGATAAGTGCCTGATTCATATGAGTCTGTAAACTATTGCTGCTGTTTTCTTCCGCTGTGCCACTTAGTACGTTTAAACTCCTATATAAGGTAATGCAGTAATATGTTTCTCTTACATACATGAAATGTATTTGTAGTTGGTTATTTGCTCATATTGCTTATTATACTAATGTATGACCTGTGACTGATTGCTAGTGTGATTGCTGACTTTACTTTTTTCTGTCAGTTTCTGTGTATTCCGATCCTCAATGCTGGTGCAAAGCAGGGAGGGATCGGATTCTATGTCACTAACAAAGTTTGAAGTCATTGCAGTCACAATTTGTGTAGTTAACACTCTAAAAGTGTGATTTATTTATCATGTCTAAGAGAGGCAAGGGTGAGGAGGGTACACTCTCCACAGCAGCATCAACACTCATGTCATGTTTGTCTTCCAAAACTGGGTTAACCTCTCAGGATCTAGTTCAAATTGGATTATGTGCAAATATTTTTAACTTTCACCAAAGCCTCTTGAATAATCCGAGGCAGGCACAGGCTCAGGTTGAACCCACATGGGCTACTTTTGCACAGACATTATCCAGTATAGCTGAGCGGATAATGCCAGCTCCTATACCAGGGATAGGTTAACCTATTAACTCTTACATGCAACATTCGATCTGGGGGTAATCCCATCCAGTACAAGAATCGGCAGCCTCTCAACAGAAACAGGCTGAAAGGCCGGTGGTAAGTAAATCACATAGACATGAAACAACATCTTCAAAGTCTACACATGTTTCAGATGAGGATTCGTCGTAGGATGAGGACTCATCGCACTCCTGGTCTGCATACAGAGATGAGGAGGAAGGCATCGGCTCAGTAATCATTCCTGAGCTAATTAGTGCTATGAAAGCCATTCTATCCTTAGAGGAGGCAGCAGAGTTTTTGTTAAAATCTAAGGCACCTATGTTTAAACGACCCAAAATAGTTAGAACTGAGCTTCCTGGTGTCAAAGTCAGAAAAATATCTCTATGCACACTGCCATATTTGCACCTCACACAGGTCTGCGCTGCGCATGCGTGCGCTCTCCCGTGCGTGCGCATACTCGCTGTTGCGGGCACCCGCGGGCGCGCGGTATGTGCATTTACGGTAGAGTTCATGTGTTCGTAGCGTGCGACTCAATCGTTACATATTTCCACTATATAATGTATTTTGTAGATCATGGTCCCTTTGATAGATTCTGAAAGTTTGGTTAATATAGAATGTTCATGAACAGAGAAATCCCCCTTTGTTTGATACGAAGGGTCAGACAGGAGTAATACAGTGGTGTTTAGTACCCATCGGAAGAGTATTTAATTAGCAATATTCCGGTGTTGGTTTGAAGCGGATTAATCGCTCGTGCGAATAGTTATGGACATAAGAAGTTTATGAACATTTACTGTATTTGCACTTACTTATCCATGCGGCGGGAAACCCAGTTTCCCTCCCACCTGAGCTGTTGGAAATAGTCACAGCCCACCTGTATGAATCAACCTATGACCTTTTGTTATAATGCGAGGAGGAATTCCTGTGTCCAATGAACAATGAGATTGTAGGGACCATTGAATTGTATTGTGTGTGGGGCATAAATAGACAAGCCGATCACATCCAGCTCTCACTCTTCAACGGTTATCATTGCTGAAAATCGGGAGCTGGATGTCCAGAGGCGCATGCGATCGTTTCCTTTGTGCGTAAGTTTTCTCCGCAATCATATTGTCTTTCTTGTTGTTATGGGCCATTTCTCTCTCTCTCTTCTCTTCTTTCTCTCGTACTCTCCTAAACATAATAGTATTGTATTGTATTTTCTGTGTAGTTATCTGGTTAGGTAGTCTGTTATATTGTAGTGTATGACTTGTATTGTATTAATTCTTTTGCAAGTATAACATTCATAATATATACATTTAGGCGTTGGACCCTAAGCACGGTATCTGTGTATTTCTTATAGTGTTAAGTATTCACAGAGCGTCGGTGACGCTCAAACAGCTTTTAAGTTAATAAGGTTACACTGCGTTGCACCTACACCCTATCTCTACACTAAGGTTTTACAGCATATTACATTGTTTATGGTTTAGATTTAAAGGTTTAACATTGTGAGCGTCAGCGCTGCTGGTGATCTCCTCGTGGTCCCGAGCGTCCGCTACGCTATAGCGAATCATTACGTTAGTCGGCAGCCAATAGCGTGCCTGCCTGTGATCTCTCGGCCGTGAGCGAACGTGACGCTTGAGCGTCTCGACCACGGCTAAGCGATCGTTACGCAATGAGCGTACCCTTACGGTACTCCATACGTAAATAGCGTACAGTGTTCTTAGACCTCATAAAGGGTTTTATATAAGATAAATATTTAGCTTTATCAATTGGCGGCTCGTCCTGTCCTTCACATATCTCTGCTAGGTAAATTCAGCAGACATTATCCAGCAGCAAAGGGCGGGAGGTCATATTCCTCGTAGTGCTGTTTGGATAAGCGTCTGCTTCGCTTAGTAAAGGGTGCTGAAGGAATCCGGAACCGGAGGTAAGAACAACACGCTAGTGTCTTTTAAAACTGTTTATTTCTGTCTTGCGTACACACGCACATATCTGCATTTCTTTTTCATTCGTGTATTTTCATATATCACTCTCCTGTTTGCCATTTTATAATTGATAAAACGTGCTAAGAGAGATTTGTCGCTATTTCATAGTTAAAGTGTAAAACCCACATGCAACTCTACCCAAGGTAAAAGGAGAGATTGGTGTGTTGCGCGGTAGACGATCGAGGATCATCTACATTGATAAAAGTGTTAGTTGTGTTGCGGTGGACATTGGTTTTGTGTACGCGTGTCTCTAACAAAGGGCTGAGACTCGCGTACGCCAAGGCCGACGCACGCAGCGTAAATTACGCAACGGAGCATCTGGGTACGCCCACGTAACTCAAGTCACACGACAGTGTTGATTTTTAAGTAGCGCAACAGGCGATAAATAGCGCAACAGGCGATAAATAGCGCAAATCTATTTTAAATCCGAAATTTAGATTAACAGATCCTTCTCCAAATTCACAACACACCTGGTCTAAAGAAAATTTCTGCGCAGAAATAGAAATAGAAGCAAAAGTGTACGTGTGGTGAGTGAGTGTTTTTGTATATATAAGTTTATACAATTTTACAGGTTGAACCACAAGAAGTCGAGTTCTCGCAGAGGTACATACATGTAAGTGACGTGCATGGTGGCTAGGGAGGCATCTCTGGTTAAACATAAAATTTGAGCAGTAGAGAATAGTAGACCAGGAGGTCATACTACAGACCGGGAGGTCCAGGTACAGCAGACTAAGAAGTCTGCCATAAAAGAGAAAAGGGCACAACCCAGGGGGTTGGTGCAAAACCCATATAGGCCAATAAAGCTCTGGCTGAAGGAATTCGCAGCCGAAATTTTCGATTCCACTGGTCGCTCAGCACATAAGATTAGTTGCTTATGTGCTGAACGATTGTACCGCACGTAATTGTGTACATTAGTTAATCTGACCAGTACCATTTGTGTACGATCCCGGTCATAAAACTATTTGTACACTCTGATGTGATTTGTGTAATTTTTTATTTTCTGAAGGGAAGTTCGCTGGTCACTCAGGAATTGTCCAACAACCAATAGTTACTGGAAAGAGTAAGTGTTCTGCGGATATCCCTCGCATGTTCCAGTAAATAGAGGTTCATAGGGGCCCTGGGTCGAGTACGCCAGCACGAAGGCAGTGTGTGGGTCGTATTGGTCGGCGTGGGCGAGTGAGTGGGGTACTCTGTAAACCGCCACCGTCAGCCTATCGTGAACATTTTGGTTTTTGTAAGGGTTCGCTGAAGACCCTGAAATAAGGTCAGAGGTGGTGAAAGCAACGCCTGCAAGTTATGGGGGCCAATTGTTCAGGAAGGGGGCGATCAACCTCGGTTCGGGTTGATTCAGTAAACCGACCAGTCGGGTCGGCAAGGTACGTAATGTGTGAAAAATATGGTTCACATACAGAGGTTTTATGTGATGAATGGGAGAGAAAGACAGTGCATGACGGGGAGAAATTCCCAAGAGTAGGTAGCTTTAGCCCAGAAGTGTTGCAAAATTTAAGGAGGAGGATATGTCTCATTAAATCAACAAAGAGACGAATCCAACATTATGATTATTTGCAGTTATGGCAACAGGAGGGTGAAATACAGAGAGGATTGGCTCTGGCGGCAGGATCTAATCCTATCAAGAAATTGATAGCGACAGCCCCGCCGCCACCATACATATCAGGAGAGAAATTGGTTGCGGAGAATGACGCATTAGGGTGTAACAAACAAACACTTAGCAACTGTGTAAATGTTAATAAGTTAACTAATGCAAGTATTAACCCGTGCAAGTTGTACCCTGTTTTGAACTTTCCCCAGGAGTGTGATCAAGAGGACGAATCGGCAACAATATCGGCGCTCTCTCTAGCAGCCACCATAGCAGAGACAACAGTAGGCACGGCTCCACCCACGAGATTAGTAACAAAAGCCCCTAGCGGAGGGATAGGTGAGGTCGTATCTACAGGTAAGTACGGCACCATACACTATGCTGAAACCATTTCACCACAGGCTGTAGAACCTACACAGAGTGATGTTAGTAAACTTAATCCTGTTAGGGTAATAGCAGTGCCAAATGGGAAAACTGACACGACAGGAATCACACCTGTTAGGAACATTGCCATGTACAGCCCATTTTCCCGAATGGAATTAAGAACCATAGTGTCTGAGTTCCCTGACCCTAGGAAAGACTTAGTTGCCAGCCAGAAATACATCAGAGACCTAGGGAACACTTTAGAGCCCAATAACAAAGACTGGCAGGTATTGCTGAGGGCATGTTTACCCTCCAATGTCGACACAACTCAATTTTTGGCTGACTGTGGATTAGATCAGGATGTACCTCTTACAGATGTGTACAACAAAGATAACGTAAAAAGAATAAGTTTACAGTTAAAGGAGTATTTCCCAGCGGTAGTTAAGTGGAACAAGATTTTCTCCATTAGACAGAAAGAGTCAGAAACTGCTGCAGAATATTTTCACAGGGCATTACTAGAAATGGCAAAGTACACAGGTATAGAGGACATTAAAACAAACATAAACCATTGAGAAGTAGCAGTATCTGTACTAATGGATGGTTTAAAAGAGTCATTAAAGACTAGGGTACAGACCACACAACCATGTTGGCGAGGTCTGTCGGTGGCTACTTTGAGAGAGGCTGCTATTGATCACGACCGGAATATCACCCGACACAGGGAGTCACAAGGTGATAAGTTAATGGCCGTAAGTATACAGGCCCTGACCACAAGGCAGCCTTTGTATAAATCACCAAACCCTGTGGGTAAGTCAAATGTGGTAACTTGTTTTTCATGTCATAGACAGGGACACATGGCACGAGACTGTAGAGTGAAAAATTCACAAAACTCATATCAACCCCCTAGACAACGACACGACACACGACATTGGGAGCAAGGTCCGCAGAGACGGAGTTATGAGCCACATACAGGGGAAACAAAAAGATACCCCCCGAACAGAGACTGGCAAGCCACTGGTAGTTCCCATTGCACCCCTTTACAAGTAGTTGCTGCCAGCGGGATTCAGGGAGGTCACCATACCCAATAGGGGTGTGGCCATACCTGTAATCTGCAGCCAGTAAAATTGATTGCAAATCTTGGAAGTGAACCAGAAATTGCAATCAATGTAGCTGGTAAATCGTTAAACTTTCTTGTAGACACAGGGGCGGCCAAATCAGTGATAAATTCGACAGTGGGCATGAGAACCACTGGTAAGACAATTCCAGCCATAGGGGTAACGGGAGTAGTCCAGCACTACCCTGTTAGCAAACCAGCCGAGATTACAGTAGGGCCGTTACATACCAAGCATTCCTTTTTGCTAGCTGCATCGGCACCGACTAATCTCCTGGGAAGAGACTTATTGTGCAAAATGGGGTGCGTCATTTATTGTACTCCTGAAGGTGTATTCTTGGACATACCTGAGAATCACGCTCAGGAAGTGCGAGACATGTTAGACTCCCAGTCAAAATTAATGTCACATACCATTATGACAAATAGGACTCCATCCCAAGTAGAAGAAATGACATCCCAGATACCAGAGTCACTTTGGACTAAAGATGGACAGGACACTGGATTAATGGCAAATGTAGCTCCGGTAGTTGTACAAGTAAAAGATGGTAGGATAGCTCCAAAAATCCCACAGTACCCTCTGAAGCCAGAGGTGGAGTTAGGAGTGTATCCCGTAATAGAGCGCTTGCTACAACAGGGCATTCTGGTAAGAACGTCCAGCACTGCCAATAGTCCCATCTTCCCTGTTAAAAAGAGTGGGGGGAGGGGTTACCGGCTAGTGCAGGATCTAAGGGGGATTAACAAAATAGTTGAGTCAGTTCCCCGTAGTGCCAAATCCAGCTGTCATCCTTATGCAAATCCCTCCCACTGCGAAATTTTTCACTGTTATTGACCTCTGCTCCGCTTTCTTTTCGGTACCTCTGCACCCTGACAGCCAATACTTGTTTGCATTCACTTACAGAGGAGTCCAATACACATGGACTCGATTACCACAAGGTTTCATAGACAGTCCAAGTATCTTTTCCCAGGCTTTGCATGATTGTTTACAGTCTTTCCAACCAGAGAGTGGATCAGTATTAATACAGTACGTGGATGATTTACTACTGTGTTCTGATTCATTGGAAGCATCCCTGAAGGATACGAAACAGCTCCTGTTTCATCTTTCAGACACAAGACACAAGGTTTCCAAAGACAAGTTGCAATTATGCCAAACTAAGGTAAAATATTTGGGACACTGTCTAACACAAGGACTGAGACACCTGACCGCTGATAGAATTCAAGCAATTAGAGACATGACTCTGCCACAAACCCAGCAACAGATCAGAACATTTTTAGGAATGTGTGGGTATTGCCGTAACTGGATCCCAGGATTTTCCATTCTGGCGTTACCTTTGCAGGAGATGGTCTCCTCAAACAAACCTGATCGGATTTCGCATACAGACGAGTCCGAGATGGCATTTGAGAGACTTAAACAGTGCCTAACGCAGGCACCAGCATTAGGTATGCCAGACTATGGGAAACCCTTTGAGCTGTACGGAACAGAAAGTGCTGGTTGCGCGGCAGGCGTCTTAACCCAAAAGCACGGTGATGCCAGCAGGCCGGTAGCATACTACAGCGCTCAGCTAGACACGGTAGCGCGATCCCTCCCCACATGCTTGCGAAGCGTTGCTGCGATAGCATTGCTAGTAACGAAAAGCGAAGATGTAGTGCTAGGTCACAACCTCACAATTCATACACCACATGCAGTGTCAGCCTTGCTAAATTCTGCCCAAACCAGGCACGTCTCATCAGCGCGGTTTACAAGATGGGAATTGGCACTAATGGCCCCCGTAAACATCACCATAAGGAGATGCAGTGCATTAAATCCTGCAACATATCTCCCAGGTGTGCCTGGACAGGCACAAAGGGTGGAGGATGAGAGTGGTGGGGAAGGAGAATTTAACACAAAGGAAGACACACATGATTGTATGGAATATTTGACCCAAAATTTTACCGCAAGGCCTGACATCAGTGACAACCCACTGGAAGATGTAGATCTAACTTTCTACACGGACGGTAGTTGTCATAGACAGTCAGACTCGGGAGACTTGTGTACTGGATACGCAGTCGTAGATGACCAAGGCACCATAGAAGCGGAACCGCTAGGCCCACCTCACTCAGCCCAGGTTGCTGAACTGGTCGCCCTAACCAGAGCATGTGAATTGGCTAAGGGCAAATCAGCCAATATCTACACCGACTCTAGATACGCATTCGGGGTAGTCCATGATTTCGGAGCCCTATGGCGCCTCAGAAATTTCATGACGGCAGCTGGTAAACCGATAGCGCATGCAGCTCACATCAAAAGGCTTCTAACAGCGATACAGGAACCCGACAGAGTGGCTGTTATCAAGTGTAAAGCACACACATATAGCCAGGACCCAGTATCACTTGGTAACAGCCGAGCAGACGAAGCAGCTAAGTTAGCAGCTGGTACCCCCAGACAGACAGACACCACACAACTGATGGTATTTAATACCATCAACACACAGAAGTTGTGTGAGATGCAAAATTTGTGTTCCACACAGGAAAAGGCAGTCTGGAAGGCAAAGGGATATGGCCAGGAGTCCTCAGGACTCTGGACGGATGGACAAGGTAAACCGGTGGCCCCCAGAGCATATCTTCCATGTTTAGCTGAGGCAGCTCACGGGCTGACTCATCTGGGCAAGGAGGGAATGTGCAAGTTGGTAAGAGCATATTGGTGCGCCCCAGGATTTTCATCTCATGCAGGTAAGAGAGCAATGTCATGCCTTACCTGTTTGAGAAAGAACATCGGAAAAGCAATACCAACAGAACCATCTCATATCCCACCTGCAGGCGGCCCTTTCCAGGTAATACAGATTGACTTCATTCAATTACCCCCTTGTCGAAATTTGAAATATGTACTTGTTTGTATAGATGTTTTCTCAAATTGGGTCGAAGCATTTCCTGCGGCCACAAATACCGCTATGTTTACTGCTAAGAAAATTGTGCAGGAATTTGTATGTAGATATGGTATCCCTAGAATAATTGAAAGTGATAGGGGTACCCATTTTACAGGTGATGTCTTTCAAGGAATGTGTAAGTTGATGGGAATTGATAGCAAGCTGCACACTCCATACCGTCCACAGGCGAGTGCGAAGGTAGAAAGAGTGAACAGCACTATTAAAAATAAACTGAGCAAAGTTATGGCAGAGACAGGATTGACATGGCCAGAAGCTCTACCCATTGTACTGTACAGCATCAGAACCACTCCCAGGTCCCCTCTTAATCTGTCTCCCTTTGAAATCTTGTTTGGTCGACAACCGCATGTTATGATTAACCCTCAGGATGATTTGAAGTGTAACAATGAAGTGACTGTAAAGTACTTGATTAACATGAGTAAACAGCTAAGGAATCAAAATGATAATTTGAAGTTGGTGATTCCTGATTTACCAGATAGTAATTGTCATGACATTGAACCTGGGGATTATGTAATGATACGGAATTTTCTACGCTCAGGTTGCCTTATTGACAAATGGGAAGGACCATACCAAGTCTTATTGACTAGCACTACAGCATTGAAAGTTTCCGAGAGAGAGACTTGGGTTCATTCGTCCCATTGTAAGAAGGTTGCTGATCCAGAGAGGTCCCGTGATAAGGAACAGACGGTAGAGGAAGTTGTATCACTGGAGTGTCTGTTCCAGGAGGACTGAGGCGGCACCTGAGCATTGAGAATCACAAGATCAAAAGCAGTTGTCGATTCCCTGTTCCCTTTTATTGTTTTTCTCCACTTCCCATTCCCCCCTCCCTCAAATTATTTTTCCCCCTTCTCATTCTTCTTCGTTTCCTCCTATAAGATGGACTTGCCCCAAGAGACTGTGATCCGGATTTTCCTGTTGACCATGATGTTGACCAGAGCAGTCTGTTCCGGCGAGAGTACCATGGAGGTCGAGAGAGGTTCTGGAATGGGTTCTGATGACAGAGATGGAGGCGTAGTTTCCCAAGAACAACATAATCAACAAGCAAAGGCGAGTATCAGAAAACGATCCGATAGCATTGACCATAGAAGGAATTGTGAAGGATTGTTAGCTGAAGAAAACTGTATCTGTAGGCTCTGTGACAACGTAGTTGAGGATGGGTGCATCAAGAAATGCCAATCCAGTTTTAATATCCACATGGACCGGCATCCCTTGAGTGACTATCACTCCTTAGTGGGTAGTGTGTTAAATCAAACAGATTGTTGGGTATGCTCTCAAGTACCTCAAGGTCATAGCAAATCAGGACTAGTACCATTTCCTTTAACGATAGGGGAGGTACTTGAGCTAAGTGGTGGGAGGCCGGTGGACAGGAGGTTTAATATCTCCAGTCCTCCTAGTTTGAAGCTCCACCAATATCATGTGGATAGATCCCTCATATGTTTTAACATTTCCAATCCCCGAAAGCCGGGAAATTGGGAAGTGTCATGGAGTAACCAAACCATGACCTTTTCATATAGAGCAGATAGAATGCCGACAGATACAGAGCTTATACGCCACATAGCCAGTAGAGGAAAATCTTTCCGATATAGGTATACCCTAGGAAATAGGATTACGAGAGTTGGAGAGGTATCACCAGGATACTGTGCACATATCGTACAAGCTGATACGTGTACTAGACAGATGGGAGAATTAGGGTTAGGAGATTTCACATGGAAGATGTGTAATATGGTTATGTCCTACTCCGTCCCATATGTTCTCCCCGATGATGCATATTTCATATGCGGGAGGAAGGCGTATAAGTGGCTTGCCCCAAACTCTGAAGGATTGTGTTATATTGGAAAAGTACTGCCTGAAGTAATGACTGTATCACATGCCAAAATGAAGGATATACACCGTGTTGCCCAAGCTCCTTATACTCACACCCATTAGGAGCACGTAGTTAAATGGCACCTGATAGAAAGAATAGAGCATCCGGCCTCTGACATGATCCATGAATCCACCGGGATTCAGGTTCTAATCGCGTTAGATTTCACTCGCACCGCCAGAGGAGTGTTGAATTATAAATACATATCTGCGCTCGCAAATTTGTTAGACAATATCACAGAAATGTATGATGACACGTTTAGGTATACTGGAAGAGAACTTCAAGCTTATAAAACAGAACTAGTTCAGCATAGAATGATTCTCAATTATCTCACGGCAGTAACAGGTGGATATTGTGTCACACTGGCAACGCAGTACGGCGTGAAATGTTGCACATATATTACAAATAGTACCGAGGACCCGGTCGAGGTCATAGACCAAAAGATGGACGATATTCTCCAACTGAAGTGGGAATTTCGCAGGAGACACAATCTCACTCTTGCTGCTGTAGGTAATGAGCTGACTGGTTGGGTGTCATGGTTGAACCCGCAAAATTGGTTCTCTGGTTTAGGAGAATGGGCTCAAGGAGTCATAATGGATGTAGGGAAGTTTCTCCTATGTATCTTAGGTGTTATCATAACGATTGGCTTGATATTTAGATGCGGTCAGGCTTTAATGAAGTGCAAACGAAGTACCAGGGTGATGAGTTTAAGGAGTCAGGAAATTGTAATTCCAATGGATTTGATTTATGACCCAAATGTAGAAACAATGATGTGATGAAAATGCGATTTCTACGGTCCGTTTCTTTCACCTGTTTTTCCGTTTTCTCCAAGGTAAAAAGACCCACTTGGACGAGGAATTTGATGAGCCGATATACAGACAACAGATGGATTAAAGAAGAAATTTTGACAACCTGATACGCAGATTTTTGATGAACTTTGCCATAGATCCCCAGTTTCCCTAGAAGTTTTAAAATTACGCTAGCCCAACACTTTTGTAAATCTATGGACATTGACAAAGCTTTTGCTCGCACCTTATGGGCAAAAGCACAAGGAAGACTGCATTCAACAGACACCGAACAAGACTTCAACCGACAAATGTTCATTTACCTGACATAGAATACCACTGCATTTACCGTAATTATGTCTTTTCTTCATCTCTACAACCTTCAGGTAATTACACACATAGGATAGGGAATACAGGCACAGATATCAGCAATCACATATTCCCCCATTCATGTATCATCAACTAAAATGTGCTCCCCATTTTGTTACAACCACAGCCGAAAAGAGCTCGGTAAAGTTTGACAGCCCATCCACAGACCCGTACCGCGGGATAAGAAGGAATTCAAATGTATACTTCGCAATGCCTCGAAGCTTGATTTAAAACACGTACGGCACGATGATACATGACCCCCAAGCACGGATTCATACACACATGCTTCTGCTATCACACTAGGTCATACCCTTTTCCTACCTTCTCCTCTCCTCCCCTACCCAACCATGTAAATGTGTTAACCCCTGACATATATTTTTCTCGTTTTGAAATGTTTTAGGAAGTGGCAGTTATTGTTGACTGCCAAAGGGTGGACTGTCAAAGTCAGAAAAATATCTCTATGCACACTGCCATATTTGCACCTCACACAGGTCTGCGCTGCGCATGCGTGCGCTCTCCCGTGCGTGCGCATACTCGCTGTTGCGGGCACCCGCGGGCGCGCGGTATGTGCATTTACGGTAGAGTTCATGTGTTCGTAGCGTGCGACTCAATCGTTACATATTTCCACTATATAATGTATTTTGTAGATCATGGTCCCTTTGATAGATTCTGAAAGTTTGGCTAATATAGAATGTTCATGAACAGAGAAATCCCCCTTTGTTTGATACGAAGGGTCAGACAGGAGTAATACAGTGGTGTTTAGTACCCATCGGAAGAGTATTTAATTAGCAATATTCCGGTGTTGGTTTGAAGCGGATTAATCGCTCGTGCGAATAGTTATGGACATAAGAAGTTTATGAACATTTACTGTATTTGCACTTACTTATCCATGCGGCGGGAAACCCAGTTTCCCTCCCACCTGAGCTGTTGGAAATAGTCACAGCCCACCTGTATGAATCAACCTATGACCTTTTGTTATAATGCGAGGAGGAATTCCTGTGTCCAATGAACAATGAGATTGTAGGGACCATTGAATTGTATTGTGTGTGGGGCATAAATAGACAAGCCGATCACATCCAGCTCTCACTCTTCAACGGTTATCATTGCTGAAAATCGGGAGCTGGATGTCCAGAGGCGCATGCGATCGTTTCCTTTGTGCGTAAGTTTTCTCCGCAATCATATTGTCTTTCTTGTTGTTATGGGCCATTTCTCTCTCTCTCTCTCTTCTCTTCTTTCTCTCGTACTCTCCTAAACATAATAGTATTGTATTGTATTTTCTGTGTAGTTATCTGGTTAGGTAGTCTATGTTATATTGTAGTGTATGACTTGTATTGTATTAATTCTTTTGCAAGTATAACACTCACAATATATACATTTAGGCGTTGGACCCTAAGCACGGTATCTGTGTATTTCTTATAGTGTTAAGTATTAACAGAGCGTCGGTGACGCTCAAACAGCTTTTAAGTTAATAAGGTTACACTGCGTTGCACCTACACCCTATCTCTACACTAAGGTTTTACAGCATATTACATTGTTTATGGTTTAGATTTAAAGGTTTAACATTGTGAGCGTCAGCGCCGCTGGTGATCTCCTCGTGGTCCCGAGCGTCCGCTACGCTATAGCGAATCATTACGTTAGTCGGCAGCCAATAGCGTGCCTGCCTGTGATCTCTCGGCCGTGAGCGAACGTGACGCTTGAGCGTCTCGACCACGGCTAAGCGATCGTTAATCAACGAGCGTACCCTTACGGTACTCCATACGTAAATAGCGTACAGTGTTCTTAGACCTCATAAAGGGTTTTATATAAGATAAATATTTAGCTTTATCACTGGAAATTAATGCAAGAGGCTTAGGTTACACTCAGTAAGAAGTTTAGAATGCCAAGGAAATGGAATTCCCATTATCCTCTTCCGGCTGGGGACTAAAAAGGGAGGTGTCTCCCAAAGTAGATCCACATGTCATCCGATTGGTGCGAAAATCTACATTACCTGTGCCTTCAACATCATTAAATTATGTCACGGATAGGAAAATAGATGGTTTTCTTAAAACAAATTTCTCCTTGTCTGGGTCAATCATAAGACCAGCCATGGCTTCAACTTGGATGGCAAAAACAGTGGCAGCCTGGGCTGATGCATTGGAGGATGACCTTTCAATGGCATCTAGAGAGCAAAAATCCCATATTGCACATATCAATCAGGCAGCTATTTTATGGTATATGCAGCCTTGGATATGGGTACAATTGCCTCTCAGGCATCAGCCTCAGCAGTACCAACTCGCAGAGCGTTTTGGCTACGTACATGGAAAGCTGACTTAGAAGCTAAGAAGGTTATGGAGTCTTTGCCTTTTACTGGATATATTCTTTTTGGTAAAGAAACTTTGTTTTGGAGTAAGAAGCAGACTCACATAAATCCAAGACTAGATTTCCAGCTTTTCTGCCCTTTCAGACTCAAGGAAAAGCAAAAGGAAAGGAAAGGCTTATGGCAAACAGACTCATTCTATCTGGTAAGACTGAAAAGCATTGGGCTACCAGAGTGCCGGCTTCCAAATAAGATAAACCATCAGCCTGATGGGGCGGGCCTCCACCTGGGGAACCCCAGGATGGGAGGCGGACTTCTTTAGTTTGCACAGATCTGGCAGCAGTCTACCACAGATGCGTGGGTGCAAGAAGCGGTATCTCACGGTTATGCGTTTGCTTTCACGAAAAACCCTCCTCAAAGGTTTTTTTTGTACCAGCCCGTCTTCAGTGGAAACGAAGGCCATGGCTTTGCAAGAGGCAGTTCAGAAGTTGCTTCAGTCAGAAGTGATAATTCCAGTTCCTCCTGCACAACGAGGACAAGGTTTCATTTGGAGATTTTACGTTCCATTATTTTGGCCATAGAAGCGGGGGGTTTTATGGTACAGTATCCCTGGTTATACAGGATGTTTACCTTCATGTTCCTATAGCACTGTCCCATCAGCGCTATCTCAGGTTTGCTATCTTCCAGCAACATTTTCAGTTTCAGGCCCTACCATTTGGACTGGCCACATCTCCCAGTGTGTTCACCAAAATTATGGTGGTACAGGTTGAGTATCCCTGTAATGGCTTCTTATCTCTGTCAGCAGGGGATTAGGATTTTTCCATACCTCGACAATTTATTAATCCTGGCACAATCTCAGGAATTGCTTCAGTGTCATCTGCGGCAGACAGTAGCTTGTTTGCAGAGTCACAGTTAGCTCATAAATTGGGCAAAGTCATCCCTGGTTACGTCACAACGGATGACTCACTTGGGGGCTGTGTTGGATTCGAGTCTTCAGAGAGTAATTTTACCTCCTGAACAAAATATCCATAATTCAGTCAAGGATTCAGGAGCTGCTACACAGACAAAAGGGTATCCATTCATGCAGCAATGCATGTGATGGGGTTGACGGTGTCGACATTCGACATGGTAGAGTATGCTCAGTTCCACTCGAGGTTTCTGCAACATCTGATCCTTTCCAAATGGAATGGTTTTCATCAGACAATAAAAAGTCAGATTATGGTCCTTTTTCTGGAAGTAAGGAGGTCATTAGCCTGGTGGCTACAGACATCCCATCTGGACAAAGGGAGACCCTTTTGGATATCAGATTTGGAAATTCTGACAATGGATGCCAGCCTTCAGGGCTGGGCAACGGTGTCAGGAAGGAGTTGCTTCAAGGGACAGTGGACCAAGAAAGAGAGTTGCCTGCCAATAAATATATTGAAACTTCAGGCCATATATATGGCACTTATTCAGGCAAAGGACATCCTTCAAGGGATACCAGTCCAAATCCGCTCGGACAATGCAACGGCAGTAGCGTACCTCTACCATCAGGGAGGAACTCGTAGTAGTCAAACGAACTGAAGGAGGTAAGTCACATGTTAAAATGGCAGAACTTCATCATGCAACCTTGTCCGCAATGTTCAAACTGGGAAGGTGATTCTTTCAGTCAACACGCAATTCATGCAAGCGAATGGGCTTTACACCCCGAGGTCTTCCAACTTCTGGTAGACAAGTCAGGGTTTCCGGAGATAGATCTCACAACGTCCCGTCAGAACAACAAAGTTCCCGCATAAGGGTCAAGAACAAAGGACCCCAAAGCAATCTTTGTGGATGCCCTGTCAGTGAGATGGGACTTGCGTCTGGCCTATGTGTTTCCACCAAATGCCCTGTTGCCCAGTGTTATGCGAAAGGAAAAACAAGGAAGGGGCGCCGTGATACTAATAGCTCCGGCTTGGCCCAGAAGACATTGGTACACAGATCTGCAGAGGTTGTCGATGGATGCTCCATTCTTACTCCCACAACATCCAGATCTACTATCTCAGGGTCCTTGGTATCACAAGCACCTGGATCGACTGTCTCTGACGGCGTGGCTCGTAAAACTTCCTTCCTGAAAGCAAGAGGATTCTCACAACAGGTAATTCAAACAATGCTCAGAGCAAGGAAACCTTCATCAGCTCGCATTTATCCCTGAATATGGCAAGCCTATATTCAGTGGTGCAGTAACTGGAAATTTGATCCGAGGTCTTTCAGAGTTTCCAGAGTCCTAGCATTCCTACAGTTGTGAATGGACAAAGGACTAAGGGTGGCTTTTTTGAGAGTGCAAGTGTCGGCATTGACTGTATGGTTCCAAAAGAAAATTGGTAACCTACAGGATGTGGGCACTTTTTTCCAGGGAATGCTGCACATTCAACCTCCTTTTGTTCCTCCTACAGTGCCTTAGGACTTAAGTTTAGTCCTAAAGGCCCTTCAAGTTGCCCCATTTGAACCACCAAAATGAGTGGATTTTAAATGGTTGACAGCTAAAGTTCTCTTTCTACTGGCTATTGCTCCAGCTAGAAGATTCAGATTTAGGGGCATTGTTATTTTCTGAATTTTTTATCCAGATAGGCCGGTTCTCAGAACCAAATCCAGGTATCTTTCTAACGTGTCTAAATTCCACCTTAACGAAAAAATTTTAGTCCAAGGGCCGTACCTTTTTGTGGGAGATGCATCGTTGGACGTAGTCTGTGTACACAATACGTTCTCTACGGATTTCACTAGAGAGGATGGGCTGCTGACAAGCAGACACTAGCGAGGTGGCTTCGAATTACGTTTTCAGAAGCATATTTTCAAGCTGATCTCTCTGTTCCGGCTAATGTCTCTGCTCACTCTACTCGTAAGGTAGGTCCGTCATGGTCAGCACAACGTGGTGCTTTAGCAGAACAGATATGTAAAGGAAGCCACATGGTCTTCCATTAACACATTCATTAGACATTATACCTTTGATACCTTTGTCTCTCAGGACGCTGAATTCGGGCAAAGAATTATCCTGTCCATTTAGGAGTGTCCACACCACTAAATTGCTTTGGGACATCCCAATGCTATCCTGTGGATAACCTGTGGACCCTGCAGGAGAAATAATCGTTTTGGTAGACTTACCGTTGATAACTCTTTCTCCTAATTCCACAGGATCCACAGGGATCCCACCCTGGCGCACCTGATTTGAGGATTCTTTCACTTACTAAGCTCTTCCTTCTCGTACGGAAGGGTGTGCATGTGTGTTCTTCTCTTCTTATTAGGGCTCTACATGATGCTTCTGCCTTGAGCTTTGGAAAACAACTGAATTTCCTGAGCCAGGAGGCGGGGTTATAGGGACGGGCCCTTTGCATTTGATCGTTTGGTGCAAATCCGCTGTCGCTACCTCATATCCCAGTGTTATCCTTTGGACTTAGGAGAATAAGAGTTATCAATGGTAAATCTACCATAATAGTATGAAAAATGTTACACACACATGTGGCGCTCAAGGACAAATTAGTCTCCCATGTGTCATAAAGGATAATAAGACAATAATCACCCTAAATATTCACAGTAATGATGATCCACCGTTTCTTTTATCAACCTGAAGAAAGGTGACCACCTCCACACAATGATTATTGGCAGTGGGGTCAAGGACAAAAAGAAATATATAGTGCGGTGATCCTTTTTACAATTGATTGAATTTATGCAAATGATGCACTTACAAACACACGGATATATATCTGCATTTCAAAGATGGTTCCACTGATGTAGGAGTAGAGCTTTCAGATGTGTCTTTAGCATGAGAGATGTTTAAATCTGTAAGACAGAATATACTTGCCTCCGCATAGTATAAAGGAGCGCAAGTAAAAGAATATAGTGCAATAGTTTTTTGTACAAACACACATTTAATACAAAATGCACTTACAGACATAAATGATTCAAAGGCATGGTATGAGAATCCAAAAGAAGGTACATCAGCTCAGCATGCAGCCCACAAACCCGCGGTCCCCAACAGAAGATCTCTAGATCCGGATACAGGAGATCAGGAGGTACCCTCAGAGTGGTGGTGTTGAAGCTGGCGAGTTCCCTTGTAAGCAGAGATTGTTAGAAAAACAGGCACTTAACGCGTTTCTGACTTAAAAGTCCTTTGTCAGAAGTGTAGCCTGTTCATCCTGGTGATCCTATTTATATTCCCTGCAATCATCACAGCTGGCTAGATGGTATACCTTTTGGTCCGCTCACTAGAATAAAAAGGAATTGCACAGATCAAACTGTCTGCAATGAACAACTTGATGAACTGACAGAAAGATTTGAAGCTAAGGGTTATTCATCTGATATCTTGATAAAAGCAAGAGATCGAATAGATCAGGTTGATAGAAAAGATCTATTGGAAGAGAGGAAAGTGAAACCCAGTTCTGACTTCAGGACCCAATGGGCTTTCATTACTCAATTCAATTCCTGTCATAGAGACAGAACGAGTGATAAAGAAAAACTGGAAAATATTACAATTAGATGCTATCTTATCACAACATATTCCTGATAAACCGTCATTCATATATAGGAAAGCTCCTTCACTAAGAGATCATCTGAGCTGATGTACCTTCTTTTAGATTCTCATACCATGCCTTTGAATCATTTGTGTCTGTAAGTGCATTTTGTATTAAATGTGTGTTTTTACAAAAAACTATTGCACTATATTCTTTTACTTGCGCTCCTTTATACTATGCGGAGGCAAGTATATTCTGTCTTACAGATTTAAACATCTCTCATGCTAAAGACACATCTGAAAGCTCTCCTCCTACATCAGTGGAACCATCTTTGAAATGCATAAATATATATCCATGTGTTTGTAAGTGCATCATTTGCATAAATTCAATCAATTGTAAAAAGGATCACCGCACTATATATTTCTTTTTGTCCTTGACCCCACTGCCAATAATCATTGTGTGGAGGTGGTCACCTTTCTTCAGGTTGATAAAAGAAACGGTGGATCATCATTAGTGTGAATATTTAGGGTGATTATTGTCTTATTATTCTTTATGACACATGGGAGACTAATTTGTCCTTGAGCGCCACATGTGTGTGTAACATTTTTCATGCTATTCGATTTCAGTGTTGTGAATGTACACTTTTACATTCACAACACTGTACAATGTACAATTTTACAATTTTACACTGTACAATTTTACAATGTACGCTTGTACAATGTACACTTTTTTTGTGAATGTACACTCAGTTGGGCTGCACCTTGGTCTTAATTGCGCACTGGAGTTCTCACTCTTGCCACTAAGTCTACCATAATGAATATATCTCTTCCACCCCCCCGATTCCAATGTTGCCTGTTGTCTTGGTTCTCAAGTGGATCAAGGATCAACAGGTGACTGTAATCCTGCTGGCTCCGGGTTGACCGTGCAGATTCTTGTGCACCCACATTCTGAAAAAATGTCAGTAGGTCATGGGTGGCGTCTTCCACTATAGCCTGATCTGCTGCTCGATGGTCAGTTTCTGCACAAGGACCTTCCTTGGTTGACTTAATGTCCTGGCTTTTACGACTAAGCTTTTAAAAGCTAAAGGTTTTTGCTTCTTAGTAGTCCATACTATGTTGTGGGCCCGGACACTGTTTTTTTTCACGCAATTGCCACAGGGTATGGAGAATTTTCATCTTATTGTGTGAAGAGCAGAGGCTTCATACATCCAAGTTTCAGCATTCTTGTTTCTTGGCCTTCCTTCAGGGGGGTGTTAGAGGCTTTTTTTCTTTGAAAGTGTAGATTTTGGCCCTGACTGTCTATTTCCGGCGTCATCTAAGCTTTCTTACAGAGGTTTGTACATTTTTACGAGGTGTTGCGTGTTCGACTACTGTATTTTAAGCTGGTAGCTCCATGGGATGTTAACCTGGTTCAGTTCTCAAGCAGTCTCCCTTTGAGCCTTTGGATTTGACGAACCTTAAATTTATTACTTGGAAGCTGGTCTTTCTTTATGGCCATTGCCTCAGCTCAGTAGGTTTCCAAGTTGGATGCTTTGCCTAGCAGGCCTCCATTTCTCTTCTTTCATGATGATAGGGTGATTCTACATGCCTTAGGTTGTTTGTCTTTCGACTTGAACCAGGAAATTGTCTTTCCTGTATTTTCTCCATCATTTTACCTGGATGATTTGGCTCTGCTAGAAGTAGTTCGTGCCCTGCAGATCTACTTGGACAAAACTTAATCCGTCCTCTGCACAGATTCTCTGCTCCTTCTCTGTGACACTCAAAAACATGGTTGGCCTGCTGTGAAGCAGACCATTGCACAGTGGATCCGTTGTGTCATCCTCAGGCCTATTCTAATCCGGGGAGACTGGCAGAGAACCTGGTCCTGGTGAATTCTATTAGGTATTTGGCAACCTCCTGGTCGGTGTGGCAAGGAGCTTGCAGGGAACACATCTGTCTGGCAGCTGCCTGGTCATCTGGCCACACATTTGCTTGTTTTTAGCATTTTCATGTTTTTGCCTCCGGTGATGCCCACTTTGGGTGGACAGTGCTCCGGTCAGGAAGCTCTGGTCAGGCAGTCCGTTAAATGACCCATGGTCCAGTGTCCGCCAGCCTTGATGAAGAAGAAAATTAGATTTTTAGATACTTACAGTTTAATTATTTTCTCTGAATAGGGCTGGGGACACTGCTTTCCTTCCCTCGTGCTCAGTTGTGCAGGGTTATGTCTTGACCATTGCTTCCCTATTGTTCTAGTTTGTCGGTGTTCCAACAGGATTAATGGGTCACTGCTTCTACTTACCAGGCTCTTTTAAAGTTGTACTGGTGCATTTGGGGCTGCATGGGGGAGGTGTTTAGGAGTCGAAGCTACAATATAATTTTATTAAAGTGCCAGCAGCGCAGTCCCAACTTATAACCCCATTGGTCCAATGTAGCCCAGCCTGATTTGTAGAGAAAATAATGAAACGGTAAGTACCCAAAAATCTCCTTTTTAATACTTTATAAAAACTTGTAAACATTGATATTGTGCAAACTGCAGAATTAGTTATGATGTCATTCTCCATACCTATTGTGGCAGCTTTATATTGCCACGAAGTCAAAACTCCCAAGTTATTTTTTATTTAAAAAAAAACACGAGTCCCACCCTACCCTGCTAGCTATCTCATAGAAGCTGCTGTATCTGGCAAAGCATGCTGTGATTTTTTGTTTCACAACACCTGAAGAGGCTGTCTAGGCTTGTATAATATTTTGAGATTTTATTAGTGCCATCATAAATGCTACACATTTACTTTCAATGATATTAGGCCATTACAAAGATAGCATAACATATATTGGGATAGAGCTTCTTTAAGTTATTTAGAACACTCCTAATTATTGATTATCTTTTTTTTTTATCTCTCTGTAGACACTTGAAAATGAACTGTTAAATGGCTTTATGTGGGAATTAACTGCAGTCACTGTGTGCAATCCATCTAGTATAGGGTTTAACACCGCAGATGTCCAAGTCATGAAACATCTCCCAGACGTTTGCATATGTTTACTGAAGGGACTAGTGAACTCGCCTTACAGGAGATCCCTGGAGATTTCCTTGCAGAAAAAAATAACTATGGAACGGTAAGGCCTTCATAATGCTGAATTTTTTTTATGGCTTTATGTCCTGTGATTATTTAAATGAGAACGTTTATCTAGGCTGACATCATGCTGTACATATTAGTTGTCCTTTTTTCTATGGGCACAGAAAGTATATCAATACAAATGATGTACAGTAGCCTTCAATAGTATCAAATATGTATTGAAGCTAAATCAAATCTGAGGAAAGACCATTAGACAGACGACATGGCATAGTGTTACAAATGTTCAGATCTGTTGGAAATCCGCGTGCTGAAATCAAGTTCATATGTGGGCTTCCATTCATTAATAGGCCTGAAGTGTATGCTGTTAATTATATCACTAAAAATGTAAAATATGAAAGTGATTTAATTTTTGTACGTTCTCTTTATTATGGACAGCATTGAAGATCTATGTGCTGTTGATTTATTTAACCCAGATGCCAGACATGACTGTGTAAAGTTTGGCACCATCCTTTCTGCATGTAAGCAGCTTCACAAGGCCCATTTACTGGAATCCATTCTGCAGTCACAGGTGAGGAACTTACTGTAGGTGCAAACTGCAAATATTCTTATTGTGTCTTCTATTACAAAGCGTATTATGTTGAACAAGTCATTTCCAGCGATTTGGCCTTGACAGTGTAGGCAATGAGAACAGTTTCCTTGCTGACACAATTAACTTTTTACTAAATAAGCTATTTTGGTATTCTAGTGCATTTTATTAAAATAAATGTTCAAGCACAGTAAGAGTAGCTACAGTATATAGTAATTCATACATACTTGGGAGAATATTCAGATTACATGAACATGCATTCTACTTTTACACAACAGGGCTGCATTTTGGAAATGTTCCCAAAAAAATAATGTAAGAGAGAAAAACAGAGCATAGTTAAAAATAATAATAATAAAAAATAAATAATTATATATATCTAATCTCTATAAGCAGCTCACAGTTTAGTAATAACTATCTAACCTGTTATTTTGTCCTCACACAGGAACTATCTGCTATTGCTTAATGGAGTTTGTGTGTGTATATATGTATATGTGTATTTTTATTTATATATATATATATATCTATATATATATATATATATATATATATAACAGAGATTAATATTGCGCCACTTGTGATAAAAACAGATATGTTGTATAAATAATATTGGTTAGCTAAAATGACACTCCCCTATGCTGCTACTGGGGCGTCAGCTGGATCCCTCAAATATGTACTGGGATGGTGATTCCCTGGATAGAATTTATGGGGAAAAAAAGGGGGGGATGAGGGATATATAGCGACCACGGTGTCAGTGCAATAAGTATAAAATTACCAATTCTATACAATAAAAGGTATTTATTAACGTACAGTTAAACATAAAAGAAACATCTAAAAAAATGGGATAATAAAAACACAACTGAACTAAAAGCACTTAAATGAATTGTATAAAACTACACCTACCTCATTTAAGATGAGGAAAAAAACCTTAATACTTGTTTTTACTGTAGTTTTATACAATTCATTTAAGTGCTTTTAGTTCAGTTGTGTTTTTATTATTGTCCCATTTTTTTTTTTAGATGTTTCTTTTATCTATATATATCTATATATATATATATATTTTAGCTATTTATTCCTCATCCCCCCCTTTTTTATATATATATATATATATATATATATATATATAAATATATATGTGTACGGGAAAGATATCAGCGCCACGGATGCAGTATCTAATATGTGTAACACTAGGATGGGAACCTTGCAAAAATTGTGTAATAACTGCTTGTTATGTTGGCACTCCCTTTTGTTAAATCAGGGTGTCAGCTCATTTACCTCAAATAAATATAGGTATTGGTATCTTTACCTATGAAAGTGGTTATGTGGACAAAGGATGAGGTGGTAAAGAGCGACCAACGGTGCCAAATGATACTTAAAAGCAGAATGGTATTATAAAAAGAGTGTACAAATTTATTGCAATAAAACGCACTACACAAAAATGGTTGTAAAATCACACAAGCTCATATAAAAGGATATATATATGACCCAAAAAGTACAAAGTTAAAAAATAAAAAATTTAAAAATTAAAACAGAGCATAGTATCATAGAACTTAAAAATCTTTGGAGTATCACTTTAGTATATCGGATAAAAAAATATACTAAAAAAAGTTTCTAAAAGCCATAAAAGAATATAAGGCATATAAGGATATAAAAGAGGAATCAAAATAGCTTAACTTATTGATGAGGTTAGACCAAAGAGAAGCACCCAACGCGTTTCGTCCTATCTGGACTTCATCAAGGGGTCCCTTGATGAAGTCCAGATAGGACGAAACGTGTTGGGTGCTTCTCTTTGGTCTAACCTCATCAATAAGTTAAGCTATTTTGATTCCTCTTTTATATCCTTATGAATGCCTTAAATTCTTTTATGGCTTTTAGAAACTTTTTTTAGTATATTTTTTTATCCGATATACTAAAGTGATACTCCAAAGATTTTTAAGTTCTATGATACTATGCTCTGTTTTAATTTTTTATTTTTTAACTTTGTACTTTTTGGGTCATATATATATCCTTTTATATGAGCTTGTGTGATTTTACAACCATTTTTGTGTAGTGCGTTTTATTGCAATAAATTTGTACACTCTTTTTATAATACCATTCTGCTTTTAAGTATCATTTGGCACCGTTGGTCGCTCTTTACCACCTCATCCTTTGTCCACATATAAATATATATATATATATATATATATATATATATATATATATATATATATATATATATATATATTCATTCCATTAAGCAATATCAGGAAGTAGTTCTGTGTGAGGACAAAATAACAGGTTAGAAAGTTATTACTAAACTGTGAGCTGCTTTTACAGATTAGAGTTGCTTGTTTCTCTCTATGCATTTCCATTGCAGCATGAACCCCTTCCCAACACATGGTTAAACCTACAGTACAGTACCAGTTTGTGTGTGCGTATCTGTTTTCTTCAGGTCATTAAGAGTAAGGGATTACGTAATATAAAATGAAAATCCAGTTGCAAGTGTGTGGTCTCTGCTTGTGCTTTCTGAAAAGAACTGTATCATTAATCTGCATACTGTATATCTTGATTTTAGGTTGCAGGTCTTGGCCTTTCTGCTGGTTCTAAGCTCCTTTCAGTTGTCTACAAAGGCATTGCCCCGGGTGATGAAAGAAAGTCACTACCATCATTGGACATCAGCAGTAAGCATCTTGCTGAGGGGCTGCTGCAACTGGCTTTTAATTTTAGCACGCAGGTAATATTTTGGAATCTGAAAATATTTATTAACTAGCGTTTGCGCGCAGATTCACTCACGTGGATGTCTGTTATTGCTCAGCGGAACTAATTTTACAAAGAGAGTAGTAGTATCTAATATTAAGATGTATATTTTATATTGTAGACAGTGATCACAAAATGTCTTTGTAAACAATATTTGCAGTTTTTCCTTTAGAGATTAACGCAAAAAGATTCTTGGGGCTACTAACTTGTGAGCAAGCAATGTAAAGCTGCCCATGGGAGAAGCAGCAGGTCCTGAGGTCTACACCTGCAGCCCTGAGTGGTTGTCCGTGCGTCAGTACACCGATCAGCAATGATGCACAGTTTTCTATTATTTTTTTTTGTTAACCATAAAATCCAATTCAAGGTGCAATTAATATCACAGTCCAGTCTAAATTCACTTTAGTCAAATATCTTGTAGATCCCAAATCCGTTGCTACTTAACTTACAATAACACTGAAATGTTGCAAGTAACATTACCAGCGACTCCGTATGTAGTATTTTGCCCCCAAAAATATACATTTATACACACATTAGTTATTTTTGGCTTGAGGAGACTGCACGCGCCACGTGTCAAACATCTGTTTTTTTTCCTTTATTGCTCCTCTCCCTGATGTCACATAGAGAGAATACATACCTCACTTTCTTTCTAGGTGACTAAGCTATACAATAGTGAAAAAGCAATCCTAATTCACCCCATAGTTTTCGTATGATGCTGGAACAAATAGACAAACAAAAATTCTGAAAAAAATGTTTTTGGCTCCATACTTTATACACAGCCCCAAGGAGCACTGGCGTATGTATAATGGGTGCAGTGTGTGCGGTGCACACGGGCCCCTGAGTCCAGGAGGGGCCCACACCGCACATGCTGCACCCATTTTTTTTAATAATCACCCCTCCGGAGATCCGCGCTGACGTCACCGGCGCTGTTAAAATCTGAGATAATGGCGCAGCGGACATTTTGACGGAGTTCTGCGCATGCGCAGTAGAGGAATCACTGGGAAAATGGCCGACATGCCATTTTCCCAAAGATCTGCGCATGCGCAGTAGAGTCTGAGCGCTTTAGTGCTCAGACTCTACAGTGCTCTCGGCAGAGAGGAGGCGGCCCGAATGCAGAAGGCTGCACAGGGGCCTCCTCCTTTCTTAAGGAATACATTTCTCCTAACAAATTTCTTTGTACAGACACAACCATTACAACTGTATTCTAAGGTTGTGTACACACTGTGAGATATTTTCTTTCGACTGACTATATAGTCAAAATCGCAAGAAAAGTTAGTGCAGATCGCAAGGTGAAAGTCACCTTGCGATCCTGATTCGATCCCGATGCTTGGTCCCGCCAGGTCAGCATCGCAAGATAAGATAGACTGTGCAGGCAAGTCTATCCTTGCTAGATCGGTGTACTATCTAGTTCATCTCACATGTCCATGACATCTCGCATAAACCAAAATCTCACATAAGCCCAAATCGTAAGCACACATAGTCCATATCTCAAGAAAAGTTAGTCGAAATCGGTGGTGCTGGGGTCCGGGGAGTTCAGGGGAAATCGCAAGTGAAAATCGGGCACAGCAAGGATCTCACCGTGTGTACACACCCTAAATTTAGATATAAAATATATTCTCTTAATAATAAAATGTAGTCATCTGTTTACATGGTTATTTGAGCAATGCTGCTATTATTGAGAGGATAATATTACATACTGGGTTCTGTGTGCTAGAAATTAAGGATTCATAACCACACAAGTACATTGTTTAAATCACTGATTCCTTGCATGTATTACACCTGATTGCATGGAAATTTGTAGATTATATAGCATGCTTAATTTATCTTATAATGTGTAAATTTCACAGTACAGCATCAAATGTAACTAATATAGTGTTTTGCATAATTTATTTTCTCATTTTGTGTGTCTGGGACATATTTTGCCTTAATTCTGCTTCTGATTTTCTGTGGCAAGCATTGTTAACGTGAAGGATTGTTCTACTCTGCACATTGCAGAAAAAATAAATGTAGAGAAAAAAAAAACAATCCTGAGTAAAATTAGGACAAATATAAGAAATTTTATTTTTAGTGTACATATTTATAGTGTTTCAGGTGTACATGTGCACTAACTGAATGTTCTGCCCATGTTTTATTGTTGAACCTTAGAGAGTAAAATGATTTGCTACTGTTCCCTTTATTTTTACACACTTGTCCTTTTTCCACTTTCTGTTTTTGATTGTATGTACTGAAGCAAACAAAGATTATGGGGTATATGCAATTAGCGGCGAATCGCGGCAATTTTTCGGACGTTTTTTAATTCGACACAATTCGACCGTCTAATTTCGGCAAGTGGGTGCCGAAATTGACCATATTCAATGAAAAACGGATTCGACAGTCCCGCTGACGGAAAACGGCCGATTTGACGGATTTTGTTCCGATTTTTAAAAAACGGGAAATAACGGGGAAAAAATGGCGTGGGGTCCCCCCTCTAAAGCATAACCAGCCTCGGGCTCTTCGAGCCGGTCCTGGTTCTAAAAATCCGGGGAAAAAACTGACATGGGATCCCCCGTATTTTTAAAACCAGCACCGGGCTCTGCGCCTGGTGCTGGTGCAAAAAATACGGGGGACAAAGAGTAGGGGTCCCCCGTATTTTTTACACCAGCATGGGGCTCCACTAGCTGGACAGATAATGCCACAGCCGGGGGTTACTTTTATACAGCGCCCTGCGGCAGTGGCATTAAAATATCCAACTAGTCACCCCTTCAATCAAGGGGTCCCCCCCCCCAGCCACCCAAGGGCCAGGGGTGAACCCCGAGGCTGTCGTCCCCCCCCCCCCCCCATCCAAGGGCTGCGGATGGGGGGCTGATAGCCTTTGGAAAAATGAAAGAATATTGTTTTTTCCAGTAGAAAAAACAATATTCTTGTCATTTTCTCAAGGCTATCAGCCCCCCATCCGCAGCCCTTGGATGGGGGGGGACAGCCTCGGGCTTCACCCCTGGCCCTTGGGTGGCTGGGGGGACGGACCCCTTGATTGAAGGTGTCCCCACTCCCCCAGGGTACCCCAGCCAGGGGTGACTAGTTGGATATTTAATGCCACGGCCGCAGGGCGCTGTATAAAAGTGACCCCCGGCTGTGGCATCTACCCAGCTAGTGGAGCCCGATGCTGGTGTAAAAAATACGGGGGACCCCTACTCTTTTTGTCGCCCGTATTTTTTGCACCAGGCGCAGAGCCCGGTGCTGGTTTTAAAAATACGGGGGATCCCCTGTCATTTTTCCTCCCGCATTTTTAGAACCAGGACCGGCTCGAAGAGCCCGAGGCTGGTTATGCTTTGGAGCGGGGACCCCACGCCATTTTTTTCCAGGGTTTTACCATTCCATCTAAAATAAATAAATAAATATTTTTAATAATATATAAATAATACTTGTGCCTCCCAAAAAGACAAACCAAGTACCTAATCCCTTCTAATATAAATAGATATGCTATTACCAATAAAAAAAAACACAAAAAAAAACATGTTTTACATTTTTTTTTATTAGATTCACCCACCAAAGTGTGGCGGATTGAAAATGACGAATTTACTGTCTAAAAGCACTGTTGTCGAATTTCCAAACTTCAATTGAATATACTTTTTGGCGAATTGCCGCATTTGTACCATTGCAGAAATGTCGAATTTGACAAATGTCGAATTTCAAAAAGTCGAATTTTGAAAGTCCGTTTTTTTGACGGAAAGTACTGAATTGCATTGTCGATTTTTTTTTTTTTTTTTGGGCGAAAAAGTCCCGTTTTTTGACAATTTCGGGAATTCGACCGCAATTGCATATACCCCTATATCTAATAATGTCTATTTCGCCAATTGAGCAGTGTGTTTCCTGTATATTCTTATGACCGATAATGATTACTATGTTTATTTTCAGTGTGAAGAACTTGTAAGTCTTCTGCTCAACACAGTGGTATTAACTGTGCCTTTGTCAGGAAGCTCCCAGAGAAGCTTCATCAATTTTTCTCATGGGGAGTATTTCTACAACTTGTTCTTTGAAACCATTAACATGGAACTGTTAAAAAATTTGGAGACTGTTGTGCTGCTTCTGCTTAAATCATCAACGGAAAACCCTAAAATGGTAACTAGCTTTGTGGCTTTTATGTGTTTTAGGGTGAACAATAGAATAGGGAAAGGTTCACCAATAGCGCAAATAACAAATATTCACATAGATAGATAGAAAAACTATATATCTTACATGAAGATATAGCCAACATGCACAGTAATTTCTCCTTTTAGAGTCCTCCCAGGGTCCCTTTGGAGAGGTCCAGCTGGTGGAGGTGCGGGCTGCTGGCGCCAGGCAGGTTGTGCTGGGAGGACAAGCAGGGGCACTGGTTGGCAGCTCAGCAGACTGGCAGCATGTACCTCCGGCAGGGGTTAGCAGTGCTGCTGTGGAGCCACACAGCAGCCCGCACCTCCACCAGCTGGACCTCTCCAAAGGGACCAGACAGATATTGGAAGGATTGCTCTATCCCCATCTGGTGTGAGCACTTTCAAGGTGCAAAGAAGGATATCTTCTTGAAACGGGACACCAGGAGTATATTATCCACTGTATCCCCTTGGGACCCTGGGAGGACTATAAAAGGAGAAATTACTGTGCATGTTGGATATATCTTCATGTAAGATATATAGTTTTTCTATCTATGTGAATATTTGTTATTTGTGCTAATGGTGAACCTTTCCCTATTCTATTGTACATTTCTGTAAGACCAGTGGAGAGTCTTGTGTTGTTCGCTAGAGTTGCATTTAACTTGTTGGCGTTGTCTGCAAATCACTTTCTATTGTTTTATCGTGTTTTAGGGTGAAGCCACTGGCAAAAGTAGGAACAGTTATTAAAGTTAACATATAAAGGAAAAATTGTTAATAATAGAGTTCTAAAGAACTTAGGAGGAGATTTATCAAAGCTTCTAAAAATGACAAGTGGAATTGTTGCCCATAGCAACCAACCAGAATTTATCAATCAATATGTAGAATGTAATAAATAAATAATAACTAGAATCTGATTGGTTGCTGTGTGCAACACCTCCAGTTGTCCTCTTCAGAAATTTTCAAAGTTCTCCCCCTCTTTATGTGGTGAGATCATATGGCCTAGATACGGAGTGCCAACTATTGGTTTCCCCATTAAGAATGCATAAAGTGACTAACAGAGACAATAGATAGTTACCAAAAAAATAAAATACAAATTGATTGTCGATCTCTTCATTCTTAATCTGGGTACACACTAGTGCAACCAGCAATTGTGCCAATGTGTAGGGCAATTACCCATTGCCCTTGACATCAGTAGATTGGCGGTACACACTAGACAGATATTAATGAGCGTTAGAATGATCGCTGTTCCGTCCCTCCTTTAATATTCACTGCATCACATGCGAGGTCCTGTGATTGGCCCTGCAGCACAGCCAATCACACATTCCCATTCGACAGGGTCAGACAAATCGGCACTATATTCCGCAAGCGTGTACCCAGCTTCAAAAACATAATTTGCTGTTGGTCTCACAAAATTTTTATGTCTTTGTGTTCAGTAAATTTACGCTGTTTTTCTTTTTGAGAACTATTTTTTTGTTTCAATTGCAATTAGATATATTACTTTCTTGAATCACAGCGCCCTAGAGTATCAGCATTTTTTTCACGGCACCCGTAGAATAAAAGTCTTGATAAATTTATAAAAAAAAATATAAAGGAAGTTGTGCCTACCTGTCAATTAGGTTTAGTTATGTGGCGGTGTATAGTTGTGCTTCTGATTGTCCACATGTTTTTTTTGATTGCTGATTACAAGCACTGGTTTTGCCTATCACTTTGACCATAAATAATTTGATTTAGTTCTGGACCACCAATCCTAATCACCCCAGGGTGCCTAGGTACACAGTTGGGGAACCACTGGTCTAGTGGTAAAAACACAGTTCATTTCCCTCATTCAATAAGTACCTTAGTCATAGATATCTATTTGCATTTGACTTGTCTAAGACACTTACATATGTGGTGATCTTCAGACAGTGGTCGATAACATTGTCACTTTTTCTCCTAAAGAAAGGGATTTTTTGTATTTCTCTAAGACTATTGTGCAAAAGTATTTAAATACTCAATTTATTCTTTCCTCATTCAATTACTTGCACAAAGATTACAAACAGGGGGTTATTAGAAGTCTTATGTAGTTTTTGCAAATGCTCATAACGCATTGGGTATGCTTTACTGGCGGGCGGGATCTCGGTGGGTAACATACCGATGCCCGGATCCCGGCCGCCATAATTGTAGCAGGGGGGCGAGTTCATCGAAGCCCCTTGCGGGCTTGCTGCTCTTTCCGCACAGTGGGCTTGGTGGCTCGCTGCGCTCGCCACAGGTTCTGTTCCTACTCTGTGGGTATCATGAACACCCACGAGTGGTAATAGGCCTGGGCCTCCTGCTGCAATCTGGCGGCCAGGATCCCGGCGTTGGTATGCTGACTTCCGGGATCGGAACCGCATCCCCTCATAAACCATCTACTGTGTCTTCCCCCTACCACCTCAGAGATCGTGATTTCATTGTAACTATAAAAATTTATTTTGAGATATAGATGGTAATAAGTTTTGCGTTCACAGCTACAAAAGATTTACCCGCCAAAAGGCAAGGTAGGGAGTTTAAGGCAACACTCAGTCCATAGAGCAAACAATTTTATCAGTGGTCTCTGTTCATTTTTTTTTTTTGTCAGGTGAGCACAGTTTTAAACGGCATGCTGGATCAAACCTTCAGGCAGCGTGCAGTCCGCAAGCAGCAAGGTACTCAGCTGGTAAATGCTGTGCTTAAGAACTGGATGAGACTAGAAAGTTGGTGGGACAAAGATTCTTCTCCAGAGAGTAAAATGGCCGTCCTAACCTTGCTTGCTAAAGTTCTCCAGGTATTGCTGCTTTTTTGTACAATGATTGCTCAGTGGTAATCTTTCAGCTGCTTTATTATTTTGGAACATTCCTCTTGCTTATTTGGCAATAAGGGGGTAAGGGGGCAGGAAGATGTGAGCACAGGAGAGCCAGTCACATCTCTTTGATACAAGACACCACAATATGGACAATTATGATTTTGAAATTGTTGAAATGTTGACAGGTGTGGTGAAAATGTCGACATTGTCACGTTATGAGTTGGGATAGGGAGACATACTCACAGGAATGCCAGGGGGTCACAGCTTTGACCTGGAAGTCGCAGTCACATAACCGCCAGGACCCGGAAGCCGTTAAATCACCGCTGGGCCTCCAGGGACAATGTCGACATTCTAACATTAGATATTTTCATTCGATGGCTATTTATACACTGCTCAAAAAAATAAAGGGAACACTAAAATAACACATCCTAGATCTGAATGAATGAAATATTATTATTAAATACTTTGTTCTTTACATAGTTGAATGTGCTGACAACAAAATCACACACAAATTATCAATGGAAATCAAATTTATTAACCCATGGAGGTCTGGATTTGGAGTCACCCTCAAAATTAAAGTGGAAAAACACACTACAGGCTGATCCAACTTTGATGTAATGTCCTTAAAACAAGTCAAATTGAGGCTCAGTAGTGTGTGTGGTCTCCACGTGCCTGTATGACCTCCCTACAATGCCTGGACATGCTCCTGATGAGGTGGTGGATGGTCTCCTGAGGGATCTCCTCCCAGACCTGGACTAAAGCATCCACCAACTCCTGGACAGTCTGTGGTGCAACGTAGCTTTGGTGGATGGAGCGAGACATGATGTCCCAGATGTGCTCAATTGGATTCAGGTCTGGGGAACGGACGGGCCAGTCCATAGCATCAATGCCTTCGTCTTGCAGGAACTGCTGACACACTCCAGCCACATGAGGTCTAGCATTGTCTTGCATTAAGAGGAACCCAGTGCCAACCGCACCAGCATATGGTCTCACAAGGGGTTTGAGGATCTTTCGGTACCTAATGGCAAAGGCCCGCCAAAGAAATGCCACCCCACACCATTACTGACCCACTGCCAAACCGGTCATGCTGGAGGATGTTGCAGGCAGCAGAACGTTCTCCTTGGCGTCTCCAGACTCTGTCACGCCTGTCACATGTGCTTAGTGAGAACCTGCTTTCATCTGTGAAGAGCACAGGTTGCCAGTGGCGAATTTGCCAATCTTGGTGTTCTCTGGCAAATGCCAAACGTCCTGCATGGTGTTGGGCTGTAAGCACAATCCCCACCTGTGGACGTCTGGCCCTCATACCACCCTCATGGAGTCTGTTTCTGATCGTTTGAGTAGACACATGCACATTTGTGGCTTGCTGGAGGTCATTTTGCAGGGCTCTGGCAGTGCTCCTCCTGTTCCTCCTTGCACAAAGGCGGAGGTAGCGGTCCTGCTGCTGGGTTGTTGCCCTCCTACGATCTCCTCCACGTCTCCTGATGTACTGGCCTGTCTCCTGGTAGCGCCTCCATGCTCTGGACACTACGCTGACAGACACAGCAAACCTTCTTCCCACAGCTCGCATTGATGTGCCATCCTGGATGAGCTGCACTACCTGAGCCACTTGTGTGGGTTGTAGACTCCGTCTCATGCTACCACTAGAGTGAAAGCACTGCCAGCTTTCAAAAGTGACCAAAACATCAGCCAGAAAGCATAGGAGCTGAGAAGTGGTCTGTGGTCACCACCTGCAGAATAACTCCTTTATTGGGGGTGTCTTGCTAATTGCCTATAATTTCCACCTGTTGTCTATTCCATTTGCGCAAAAGCACGTGAAATTGATTGTCAATCAGTGTTGCTTCCTAAGTGGACAGTTTTATTTCACAGAAGTGTGATTGAGTTGGAGTTACATTGTGTTGTTTAAGTGTTCCCTTTATTTTTTTAAACAGTGTATATTGAGGTGGAACTTCATTTCCAGTTTTTGTCCTACATACACTGGTAACATCAACATATTAATCCCATACCAGTGAGTGAGTGACCCTACTGGCCTGCAAGGAAGTGGTTGACTAGATTAAGTCTGCGTCTTTGTATATGTGTGTGCTATTTGTTAAAAAGTGTTTTCTTTCTTTCTTTTTTTAGATCGATTCTTCTGTGTCTTCTGATACAAACCACACAGCTTTCTGTGAAGTATTTAAGACCTATACAAGCATTCTTACAGATGAGAAACTTGGACTGAATTTGAAAGTATGTCCATATCTGTGATAAAATGTATATATGCAATATTCAGTCATGCTTGACTGTTGGTTGTTTTGTTTGTATTAATTTCAAACAGTAGTTGTTAGTTTCTTAGCTTGAGTTCTCTTTAGCCTACGTAAGGGGTGTTCAACCTGCATCTTCCGTACCCTTGGTATTCATTGTTACTAAGTTTAGATTCTATTGCTTACATGAGTTGTGTATTTCACAAACTTTTTAATCAAGCTTTCAGAAAAAGATAAAGGACAAAATGGCTTATAGATGGTAGCCCAGTCCGTTAGCACCTTACACACTGTTTTTTTTTTTTTTTTGTGAGCTTGTCACACTACAATAAGATCTTTATAATGGGTAGGGAAAGCACCGGTATTAGTAGGTAGTTAGCCAGGCATTGGTTCTTCTATTACCCGTAAATTATGGTGATGCCCAATAATAGAATAGGGTTATCTTCAGGATTCAGTGATGCCAGATGTGGTGATTGGATTGAGCAGCTGTGTGTCGTCCATATTGCTCCAAAGTGATACTGGCACTCCGCTCATTTGCCAAGAGGCTGGACCACAGCTTGAGTGACCAGCTTTAGATGCTCAGAAAGATGCTTCATGGGTCTCAGACACTATCGAGAGTGGTCACTTGCCAGGTCTTAATTAAATGCACTGAAATGTTGTGTCCATTGTTTTTTTTAATCATTTTTGCATTTTATTTTATTTGGTATTAAGCGTTTTATAATTTAATTACTTTTTTGTATTTTATAGAGTCAAGCTCTTATAATTCTTCCATTCTTCACCAACCTGAAAGAAGAAAGATTGGCAGAGTTAAAAAATGCACTTGATCAGTTTGTTGCATTTAATTTTCCAATGAAATCTGATGAGTTTCCTAAGGGCACCTTAAAGTACAATAATTATGTGGACAGTATAAAAAAGGTGGGTGCGTTTTTAGTCACTATATTATTGGTTAAACATAAACAAGCAAATACAGGTAAAAAGGTACCGATGTAGCCATGCTCATCTTTGCTGCAATGCAGCATGCTGCAACACGGCTTGTTAAATGGCATGCCAGGCTGTGACTATTGGCAGATGGTGATCGCTCCATTAATTCCTAAAGCCATGCAGCATGCCATAATAGAGCGTGCTGCATGGCTACATCTGTATCAGGATGCTGCTAATGGCCAATAAATAAAATTCTTTGGCTTCTCCTATTCGCTGTTTTTACTGGCCCACAGGGACAGGCTGACTGGTATCCTGATTGCTAATTATCAGATTCAGTGGGGTCTTGTGGGAGAAAGTCTGAAGTCCTAATCTGCTCTACTGTGGGCAGTAAACTAAAGTATTGCTGTTTACTGGAGAATCTCATGTGAAAATACCAGGAAAGAGTGGGAAGCATTGTACTCATTTAAATATTTGATTACTCTAACCAATGCTGCAATCCTGTTTCTGATTGTGGCCATTGTGCAAAAACTCACAGCAGGCCGGTAAACTTTTTAAATTGAAAGTGTGATCCCCAAAAAGCTAGGCATTCTGATTTTCTTCATTGGTGCCAAATTGAATAGCCTGTGCAGATCAAAGGCTTGTTAAGAAGCATTATTTAAAACTCAATAACAATACTCAATTTAAAAAAGGATTACAATGCTTCTCTTAGTTTTGATGGAGATAATTCCTGCAGCTTGTGTTATTCAAAATAAAAAAAAAAAAGCTACAGAATCGTATTTGTAACTAAATCTTTTTACTATCACGTTTTTAGTTGTACTGCCAGGTGCTTAAAATGCTTTAAGTGTATTTGCACACATCGACGCAATAGTGCCTGCATTCTGTGGTCCACATACTGCTTACCCATAAGACATATGTAACCCAACTGTTGATTCCAGTGATTAGAAGTTTTATACTCAGGATGAAGTTGAAGAATGTGAAATGAAGTTTTATTTCGAAGCAGAAAGATGCTCTGACGGCAATACATTTTTTTGGAAACAGGGCACTAATGATTACAGAACAGTATTGGGACCATATTTGTATGTCTAGTGTTAAAGTTTACCTTTTACGTAAATTCAGTGTAGTCACCTGTCCAACCATTTATGAGATGATGCAAAATAGGCAATAGGTGGACTAAAAGAAAGGCTCAAAAGTGCAAATGCAATAGATAACCTTTCTCATATCAGGGAAAATTAAGAGGGTTCTTAAATTCGATACTTATGAGAATAAATCTAGAATTCAATCATGTTTGGTAGAGAAAATATTGAAGACTTTGGGGTATATGCAATTCACGGCGAATCGCGGCAAATTATCGCCGTTTTTTAATTCGACACAATTCGACAGGTGAATTCCGGCAGGTGGCTGCCGGAATTCACCATATTCAATGAAAAACGGATTCGACAGTCCCGCGGGCGAAAATCGGCCGATTTGCCGGATTTTGCCGCGATTTAAAAAAACGGGAAAAACCCGGAAAAAAAAATGGCGTGGGGTCCCCCCTCCAAAGCATAACCAGCCTCGGGCTCTTCGAGCTGGTCCTGGTTCTAAAAATGCGGGGAAAAATTGGGCAGGGGATCCCCTGTATTTTTAAAACCAGCACCGGGCTCTGCGCCTGGTGCTGGTGCAAAAAATACGGGGGACAAAAAGAGTAGGGGTCCCCCGTATTTTATACACCAGCATCGGGCTCCACTAGCTGGACAGATAATGCCACAGCCGGGGGTTACTTTTATACAGCGCCCTGCGGCCGTGGCATTAACTATCCAACTAGTCACCCCTGGCCGGGGTACCCTGGGGGAGTGGGGACCCCTTCAATCAAGGGGTCCCCCCCCCCCTGCCACCCAAGGGCCAGGGGTGAAGCCCGAGGCTGTCCCCCCCCCATCCAATGGCTGCGGATGGGAGGCTGATAGCCTTGAGACAAATGTCAAGAATATTGTTTTTTCCAGTAGTACTACAAGTCCCAGCAAGCCTCCCCCGCAAGCTGGTACTTGGAGAACAACAAGTACCAGCATGCGGGAGAAAAACGGGCCCACTGGTACCTGTAGTACTACTGGAAAAAAAATACCCAAATAAAAACAGGACACACACACACCGTGACTTGTACAACTTTATTACATACTGCCGACACACACATACTTACCTATGTTGACACGAAGCAGTCGGTCCTCTTCTCCAAATAGAATCCACGGATACCTGAAAATAAAAGATAATTATACTCACCTTCCAGCGTCCAGAGATACATCCACGTCCAGAAAATAATCCAGGTACTTGGCAAAAAAACAAACCGCAAATACCCGTGCCAGCGGACTGAAAGGGGTCCCATATTCACACATGAGACCGGTTTCCCCGAATGTGCCGGGACCCCACGTGACTCCTGTCACTGAGGTCCCTTTAGCCAATCAGGAAGCGCTACTACGTGGCGCTCACCTGATTGGCTGTGCGCTGTCTGTGCTGTGACAGCGCATCGCACAGCTCCCTCCATTATATTCAATGGTGGGAACTTTGCCGTCAGCGGGGGGGTTACCCGCGGTCAGCCGCTGACCGGCGGGTGACCCCACCGCTAGCCGCAAAGTTCCCACCATTGAATATAATGGAGAGGCTTTGCGATGCGCTGTCAGCTCAGACGCGCACAGAGCCAATCAGCAGAGTGCAAGGACGTTGCACTCGCTGATTGGCTGAAGAGACCTTTCTGTGACAGCTGTCACTAGAGGTCTCTGCATTCGGGGAAAGCGGTCTCATGTGTGAATATGGGACCCCTTTCAGTCCGCTGGCACGGGTATTTGCGGTTTGTTTTTTTTGCCAAGTACCTGGATTATTTTCTGGACGTGGATTTATCTCTGGACACTGGAAGGTGAGTATAATTATCTTTTATTTTCAGGTATCCGTGGATTCTACTTGGAGAAGAGGACCGACTGCTTCGTGTCAACATAGGTAAGTATGTGTGTGTCGGCAGTATGTAATAAAGTTGTACAAGTCACGGTGTGTGTGTCCTGTTTTTATTTGGGTATTTTTTTTCCAGTAGTACTACAGGTACCAGCGGGCCCGTTTTTCTCCCGCATGCTGGTACTTGTGGTTCTCCAAGTACCAGCTTGCGGGGGAGGCTTGCTGAGAGTTGTAGTACTACTGGAAAAAACAATATTCTTGTCATTTTTCTCAAGGCTATCAGCCTCCCATCCGCAGCCATTGGATGGGGGGGACAACCTCGGGCTTCACCCCTGGCCCTTGGGTGGCTGTGGGGGGGACCCCTTGAGTTAAGGGGTCCCCACTCCCCCAGGGTACCCCGGCCAGGGGTGACTAGTTGGATATTTAATGCCACGGCCGCAAGGCACTGTATAAAAGTAACCCCTGGCTGTGGCATTCTGTCCAGCTAGTGGAGCCCGATGCTGGTGTGAAAAATACGGGGGACCCCTACTCGTTTTGTCCCCCGTATTTTTTGCACCAGGCGCAGAGCCCGGTGCTGGTTTTAAAAATACGGGGGATCCCCTGTCAAATTTTTCCCCGCAATTTTAGAACCAGGACCAGCTCGAAGAGCCCGAGGCTGGTTATGCTTTGGAGGGGGGACCCCACGCCATTTTTTCCCGGGATTTTACCATTCCATCTATTAAAAAAAAATAAAAAAAAAAAATATTATTTTTAAAAATATATAAATAATACTTGTGCCTCCAAAAAAGACAAACCAAGTACCTAATCCCTTCTAATATAAATAGATCTGATATTACCAAGAAAAAAAAAACACAAAAAAAACATGTTTAAATTTTTTTTTATTGGTTTCACCCTCCAAAGTGTGGCGGATTGAAAATGACGAATTTGCTGTCTAAAAGCACTGCTGTCGAATTTCCAAACTTGAATTGAATACACTTTGGTCGAATTGCAGCACTTGTATCATTGCAGAAAAGTCGAATTTGCAAAAAGTCGAATTTCAAAAAGTCGAATTTTGAAAGTCCGTTTTTTTGACGGAAAGTACTGAATTGCATTGACGATTTTTTTTTTTTTTTGGCGAAAATGTCCCGAAATTTGACAATTTCGGGAATTCGACCGCAATTGCATATACCCCTATATCTCACTATTAGGAAGAGAAGGGCTCAAAGAGCTAGATCATTGTTTCCCAACCTCTGTCCTCAAATCACACTAACAGTCCTGGTTTTAGTAATATCCAGGCTTGAACACAGGTGACTTAATTAGTATCTCATTTATTTTGATTTAACCATCTGTGCTGAAGACTGGATATCACAAAAACCTGCACTGTTGGTGTGCCTTGAGGACTGCGATTGGGAATGCCTGAGCTAGATGATACAGATAATCCAAGAAGTTTACAAACTGAAATTAATTCACCCTCAACTTTCAGTTTCTGTTTTAAACTAATTTCAGATCAGAATCTGAGAAACAAGAAACTTTTAACTAGGTCATTAAGGAACCTAGTGGTCCAGCAAGTCTTAATCGAGAGAACGGACTTCAAAACAGGGACTGTGGTTTTATTCCCATCTCATTAGGGTAGGAGCCCAATGGCAAGTTCACCACATATTAGGTTTAAAAAACTGAACAAATGGATTCAACATTTGAAGTTCGAGATGGAGTCCTTTTATCTGTCCCCTCTTTCCAAATGTATATTTCTCTTACGTCCTAGAGGATGCTGGAATCCACGTTAGTACCATGGGAGTGTATAGACTGGTCCATTGGCGCTTTAAGAGTTTGAGAGTGTGGGCTTGCTCCTCCATCTATGCCCCCACCTGCCAAACTCAGTTTAGAAAATGTGCCCGTAGGAGCCGATCACAGCTAGGGGAGCCCTCCAGAGTTTCGCTAGTATAGTTTATTTTTAGAATTTATTATTTTACAGGGAGGCTGCCGGCAACAGCCTCCCTGCTTCATGGGACTTAGGGGAGGAGTAGTGTCAGCCCTGCGGTATCTGAGCCACTATCTCCGCTGACAGGACACTGAGCTCCTGAAGGGATAGATCGTTCCCCGCCACAGGGGATCGCTCACCCCAGCAGCATGCTGCCACCCCCTTACAGAGCTGAAGTTCAGTGGCGAGTGAGGCACCGACCCCCCTAGCAAGCGGGGGGGGGGGGGGGGCGCGGTGTGAAGATGGCGGCATCAGGGTAGGAGTGCAGTATTAACTGTGCTCCGGAGGCTCAGCGGTACATAGTGTGGCGCTGTGATGGGCACTCTGAGCCATCGCCTACACCCTACACTGGTCACACAGCCTGTCGGGATCCTGGGATCTCAGCCAGCATAAATCCTCAGGCCAGTATAATTCTATGAAGAGCGGGAAGACAGCGCCATTTTGGGGGCGGAGCTTCTCAGAGCAGACCCAGCAGCGTTCAGTGACATTTTCCTGCCTGCACAATGCTGTCAGTGAAGAGCAAGTCCCTCCAGAGCAACTCCAGCTATCTCTCACGGTACCAGGGGGCTGTAGAAGGGAGGTGGGGGGGGGGGAGGCTGCAAAACGACTGTGTAACCTATTGAGGTCCACAGTCAGCGCTGATAAGGGGGTCTCCCTTTATATTAAAAGCGCTGTGTGTGGGTTGGCTCCAATCTCTGTGTCTCTCTTGCCATTCTTGGGGGTTAAACTCTGTCTGTCCTCCCCTGTGTGTGTGTGGGGTGTCTGTGTTCTCCATTAAGCAATGTCCAGGAACTCTGTGTGCCTGAGTGGTTATCCTCTATCAAATCTATGATTTCTCAGATTTCAAATTGGGTTGCACAAAATGAATCTGCAACTCAGGCTTTACAGAACTCTATGGCAGTCTGGCCCAGTTCTGGTACCTCAGGGCTCCCCGCTGTATATTCACATAAACGTGCTCTTGCACAGATCATGCAGGATGATACCGATACCGATTCTGACACTGCAGACGGTGACGGGGATGTGTTGCGGGGGGCAGCATCTCTTGCAAAAGGGGTGTAGTTGATGATAGAGGCTATTAGGGATGTGTTGAATATTGCTGATACAACACCCGAGCATGTTGAGGAGGCTTTCTTCACTGAAAATAAGAAAGCCTCGCTAACCTTCCCTGCGTCAAAGGAATTAAATGCTATATTTGAAAAGGCTTGGGAAAACCTGGATAAAAAATTCCAGATGCCTAAAAGGGTTCTGGAAGCGCTTCCTTTCCCGGTAGAGGATAGGAAAAAATGGGAAAACCTGCCTATTGATGCGTCAGTATCCAGACTCTCAAAAAAGGTGGTTTTACCTGTTCCAGGATCTACCGCCTTGAAAGAGCCGGCTGATCGTAAAATTGATAATACGCTCAAATCCACGGCTTCTGGGGCAATACTGCGTCCCACTATTGCCAGTGCTTGGATTACCAAAGCTATAGTAAAGTGGTCAGGCACGTTACTTAAGGACTTGGATACTATGGAGAAATGTGATGTTGAATTGTTTTTACGTAACATTCAGGATACGGCAGGATTTCTGGTAGAATCCATGAAAGATCTGGGTTCCATGGCTGCGGGAATTTCTTCCATGTCAGTATCAACTCGTCAAGGACTGTTGTTGTGCCAGTGGTTTGCCGACGCGGAATCCAGGAGAAGTGTGGAGACCCTACCCTACACAGGTCAGGCTCTCTTTGGGGAAGCGTTAGATGCATGGATCTCCACGGCTACGGCTGGTAAGTCACCCTTTCTTCCCTCAGTTACACCTGCTCCGAAGAAACCCTTTTCGTCAGTACATCACAGCCCTTTCGGTCTACCAAGCCCAGAAAGGCAAAGCCGTCCAACACCTTCTTTCGGGGAGGTCGGCCCAAGTCCAAGAAACCTGCGGCTGCAGGTTCCCAGGAACAGAAACCTGCTTCAGGTACACCAAAGTCCTCCGCATGACTGTGGACTGCACGCCCCTGAGGTGGGGCCGGTGGGAGCGAGACTCGGACATTTCAGTCATGTCTGGGTGTCCTCCGGCCTGGACCTCTTGGTGCAAGATATTGTGTCCCAGGGGTACAAGCTGGAATTTCAAAACGCCGTCCTCACCGATTTTTCAGATCAGGCTTACCAGCTCTGCTGGCAGACAGGATTGTCCTGCAAGAAGCCGACCAGAAGTTGGTGGAGGCACAGGTCATTGTGCCAGTACCACCTCGTATGCAAAAAGGTTACTATTCGAACCTTTTCGTGGTACCGAAACCGGATGGTTCGGTCAGGCCCATTCTGAACTTAAAATCACTAAACCCCTTTCTGAGGGAGTTCAAGTTCAAAATGGAGTCTCTAAGGGCAGTGATATCCGGTTTGGAGGAAGGGGAATTCCTAGTATCCCTGGATATCAAGGATGCTTACCTCCACATTCCGATTTGGCTGCCGCATCAAGCTTATCTTCGATTCTCACTGTTGGACTGTCATTTTCAGTTCCAGGCCCTCCCATTCTGCCTCTCCACAGCACCGAGGGTATTCACCAAGGTGATGGCGGAAATGATGATTCTCCTCCGCATACAGGGGGTGAACATAATTCTATATCTGGATGATCTGCTGATAAAGGCATCGTCCATGGAGAAGCTGTTACGATCCATAGCACTCACGACCTAGCTTCTCAGGGAACATGGTTGGATCCTGAATCTTCCAAAATTGCATTTGGAACCAACCAGGAGGTTGTCCTTTCTGGGAATGATTCTCGACATGGAGGTGCAGAGGGTGTTTCTTCCAGAGGAAAAAGCGTTGGTGATACAAACAATGGGCCGGGATGTCCTGAAGCCAGCCTGGGTGTCAGTTTATCAATGCATTCACCTTCTGGGGAAGATGGTGGCCTCTTACGAGGCTCTGCAGTACAGGAGGTTTTACGCTCGGTCCTTCCAACTGGATTTCCTGGACTCCAGATGGTACTTGATTCATGAGATTGTTAAGTTCCCGGTGCTCAGAACAAGGGAGATGTTATGAAGCAAGTCCAGAGCACCAGGACGTAATGCTGGGAAAGGGGAATGGAAAGGGAATAGCCCCTGGCGCCCTATCTCCGTTGTCTCACCCGTGCTGTCAGTACACTCTTGCGAGACTATGGTTGCTTGAGCCCATGGCAGCCGCGTTTGAAGGGCGGATTACGTCTGCCCAACTTCGATGCCCCCTCAGGTCTTAATGAGAGACAAAGAGTGAACCGAGACAGGGTGATAACAAGGGGCCCTCTGACTAAACAACAAGGCCAGGGGCTACTAACAAACCTAAAACCAAAGTATGTGCGGCTTGCCGCCAAAGGAAAAGAACAACAAAGGAAATGCTGACCACACGCCGACACAATACTTTTGTGTACCGGCGGTGACAGCATAAGCAGAACCCTCTGCAAAACACCAGTGACAGAAATAATAAGGGAATACAGCGGCCTAGGCCGACGGACGCGGCCGTGCCGCTACTCACGGAACCGGTACGAATACTGGCAAACGGACAGGAACTCCCAATGCTGCTGACACAGACTCTCAGAACTGGAGGACAGGCAGAATCCCAAACGACAGACCGGTGGACACCAAGAAGCCAGAAACTTGCACAGGCAACGGTACTGGACCTCAGGACAGGAACGCCTCACGGCAGGACACGGGATCAGACATAGGAATCGACACAGGGACTGACACAGGAATCGACACAGGAAGCTCAGGAACTAGCAGGAACCAAGCTCAGAACTCAAGCAGACTGCAAACCAAGGAATATCACCAGCATCTGTGAATTGCAAACAGCCAGCATATAACAGAGAGGCCTAATTAATAATCCCATGCAGCTGCCTTGTTGCATGATTCCAAACTGACCAGATGCAATTAGCAGCCAGGTGAGGCTGAACACAAGGGAACAAGCTGCAATTACACAGACTCACCAGCGGCAGCAGACAAGAGTATTCTAAAACAGAGCAACAGGAAATCCTGGCATGCAAGACAACTTTATAAACATAAAATAGGAATGAACCACTACCTGTGGTTCATAACAGTATCCCCTCCTTAAGGGTGAGCTCCGAGCACCCCATGACACCCACGGGGAACATAAACAGAAGTATAACATGAAATACAGAACAAAACTGCAAAACAGGAATGAGCCACAGCCGTGGCTCATAACATTACCCCCCCCTTGAGGAGGGGTCAAAAGACCCCAAAATTCAGACTATCCAGAGCAAGGGATACAAAAAAAAAACAAAAACCTGACACACTGGTCTAACAGACAAGAAAACAAAAAACAAGCTGTAGCAACAACTTGTAACAGTGCCCTCCCCTTGATGGTGGCCACTGGACACAAGACAAGGGGGGAAAAAAATCCTTTTTTTTATCAAGGCAAGAGTCAAAAATTATTTCTTTTTCTCCTTCTTCTTTTTACAAAGCTCTTTAGGTCTGACCAAGGTAATTCCCCAAACATTGTCTGAACTGATGGTACCACCCAGCAAGGCTGCGTTCAAATCAGAGACAGGTCTCTTACCCTTGGGAGCTGAACTTTCTGGTAAAGTACTATTATTAGAAGAAGAAGTCAAAAAAGCACATCCTGCAGTCAAAACAACGGGCTGGGACTCTTGTGCAGAGTTTACAGTATTTGGTGGACTCTCAGCAGACAAGACGGGTGACTTAGAGGAACCTGAACCAATTTCTTTGGAACCATATCTTTTAATAATTACATCACTGAATGCTGGGGGATCCTGAAGAATGGGATCTTCAGCTTTCATTAGGCTGGTCGCCCACTCAAAAGGCTCTCCTCTAAAAGAATAAATCAGATAAAGCACAATGTTCTCTGAAGTGATGCCCAGAAATGGTCTAGACAACATAATAATGTAATAGTGTTTGTAAAGTGCCAAAAATTGGGCTAAGTCCCCATCAAAGATTATGGATGTTGAGATATCAGAGTCAGGATCTGTTTCCTTCTCATCTGACTGACTGGAGTGCTTTGCTAGGACCTGGTCACTATTGACCTTACTCGAGGCTGAGACTCTCTGAACCCCACCCGGGGCTGAGACTTTCTGAACCCCACCCGGGGCAGTGACTTTCTGAACCCCACCCGGGGCAGTGACTTTCTGAACCCCACCCGGGGCAGTGACTTTCTGAACCCCACCCGGGGCAGTGACTTTCTGAATCCCACCCGGGGCAGTGACTTCCGGGAACCCCGCTGGGGCAGTGGCCTCCGGGAACCCCGCTGGGGCAGTGGCCTCCGGGAACCCCGCTGGGGCAGTGGCCTCCGGGAACCCCGCTGGGGCAGTGGCCTCCGGGAACCCCGCTGGGGCAGTGGCCTCCGGGATCCCCGCTGGAGCAGTGGCCTCCGAGATCCCCGCTGGGGCAGTGGCCTCCGAGATCCCAGCTGGGGCAGTGGCCTCCGAGATCCCAGCTGGGGCAGTGGCCTCCGAGATCCCAGCTGGGGCAGTGGCCTCCGAGAACCCCGCTGGGGCAGTGGCCTCCGAGAACCCCGCTGGGGCCAGCACCTCGGATTCTTTTACTGGGACCGGACCGTTGGCCTCCCTGACTGGGATCGGGCCATCGGCCTACCTCTCTGAGTCAATAATTATCGAAAGTTCTCCCGGGACTATGACTTCCGGGACTTTTGCTGAAGCAATAACGTTCAGATCCTCCACTAATGCTATGCTTCTTAAGTTCTTTCCTGGGGAAGCGACTTCTAGACCCTTCTTTGGGGCTGCGTCTCTCGAGACCCCACTTGGGGATATTACTTCAAAGATCCCTTCTGGAGTTTTGCTTCTCGAGTTCCCCTCAAGAACTATGGTTTTAGAGACCCTTTCTAGGGTTGCGCTTTTCAAGTCCCTACCTGGGGTAACAGCTTCTGAGACCCCTTCCGGTATGGACACCTGAACAATAATATTTGATGTCCCTCTATAAGCTAGGGCATCGGGTACCGCTCCAGCACTCTGGGCATCGGGTACCGCTCCAGCACTCTGGGCATCGGGTACCGCTCCAGCACTCTGGGCATCGGGCACCGCTCCAGCACTCTGGGCATCGGGCACCGCTCCAGCACTCTGGGCATCGGGCACCGCTCCAGCACTCTGGGCATCGGGCACCGCTCCAGGGACTTGCAACTCCGCTTCCACAGGAACCCCTAGAGAGGAGAGAAACATTCTCTTTTGATTCCTGAATCTATAATGGGGCTCCCTTGCCCAAGGACCCCAATTATAGGACAGAGAGTTTTTTTGTGTGGGTTGTGTGACAAGTACCTCTGCCACAGTAGAGACAGGAGTAGGTCTTGTATCATGACTCAACTTGGCCAGAGGGCAAGACTCGTCACCACACTTTGGCTTGCGCAACTCACAGGTCTGCAGATAATGGCCTAAACCCCCACAATATAGGCATAAGTTTAAGTTTCTGCGACGCAGACGCTCCTCTTCTGAGAGCCTGGGCCGCAGAAAACTTTTAAACCTTTTCTCTTCAATTAAACCAGAGGATTCTCTTGTCACCATACTGTGAACAAGAGTCTCTTTAGAGATAGATGTACTCTCAATGACTTCTGGCAAAATGAGCAAGATTTTAGTCAGAAGGTTTTGCAGTTGCTTTAGGGATTGCTGCAAAACTTCTAGTCGCTCTGGTCTCAAAGCACTGAATACAGAGTTCAGGGCTGCGAGAGATGCCTGCAGGGCTTGCATAGTAGACATAGGAGGATTTAAAACTAGACAAGACAAGGCAAGGCAAGACAAGGCAAGGCAAGGCAAGACTAAATTTTGCTAAACAAAACAAGACCTTTTTTTTTTTTTTTTTTTAAACACCGGACTGGATTCTAAAACACCGGACTGGATTCTAAAACACCGGACTGGATTCTAAAACACCGGACTGGATTCTAAAACACCGGACTGGATTCTAAAACACCGGACTGGATTCTAAAACACCGGACTGGATTCTAAAACACCGGACTGGATTCTAAAACACCGGACTGGATTCTAAAACACCGGACTGGATTCTAAAACACCGGACTGGATTCTAAAACACTGAATTCTAAAACACTGAATTCTAGACTAGACACTGGACTGGGCCAAAAAAGAAAAAAAGTTTTATTTCTTTTTTTGTGGTATGGCTGGTGATAATGTTTGGTTCCTGGTGCTCAGAACAAGGGAGATGTTATGAAGCAAGTCCAGAGCACCAGGACGTAATGCTGGGAAAGGGGAATGGAAAGGGAATAGCCCCTGGCGCCCTATCTCTGTTGTCTCACCCGTGCTGTCAGTACACTCTTGCGAGACTATGGTTGCTTGAGCCCATGGCAGCCGCGTTTGAAGGGCGGATTACGTCTGCCCAACTTCGATGCCCCCTCAGGTCTTAATGAGAGACAAAGAGTGAACCGAGACAGGGTGATCACAAGGGGCCCTCTGACTAAACAACAAGGCCAGGGGCTACTAACAAACCTAAAACCAAAGTATGTGCGGCTTGCCGCCAAAGGAAAAGAACAACAAAGGAAATGCTGACCACACGCCGACACAATACTTTTGTGTACCGGCGGTGACAGCATAAGCAGAACCCTCTGCAAAACACCAGTGACAGAAATAATAAGGGAATACAGCGGCCTAGGCCGACTGACGCGGCCGTGCCGCTACTCACGGAACCGGTACGAATACTGGCAAACGGACAGGAACTCCCAATGCTGCTGACACAGACTCAGAACTGGAGGACAGGCAGAATCCCAAACGACAGACCGGTGGACACCAAGAAGCCAGAAACTTGCACAGGCAACGGTACTGGACCTCAGGACAGGAACGCCTCACGGCAGGACACGGGATCAGACATAGGAATCGACACAGGGACTGACACAGGAATCGTCACAGGAAGCTCAGGAACTAGCAGGAACCAAGCTCAGAACTCAAGCAGACTGCAAACCAAGGAATATCACCAGCATCTGTGAATTGCAAACAGCCAGCATATAACAGAGAGGCCTAATTAATAATCCCATGCAGCTGCCTTGTTGCATGATTCCAAACTGACCAGATGCAATTAGCAGCCAGGTGAGGCTGAACACAAGGGAACAAGCTGCAATTACACAGACTCACCAGCGGCAGCAGACAAGAGTATTCTAAAACAGAGCAACAGGAAATCCTGGCATGCAAGACAACTTTATAAACATAAAATAGGAATGAACCACTACCTGTGGTTCATAACAGTATCCCCTCCTTAAGGGTGAGCTCCGAGCACCCCATGACACCCACGGGGAACATAAACAGAAGTATAACATGAAATACAGAACAAAACTGCAAAACAGGAATGAGCCACAGCCGTGGCTCGTAACAGAGATTAAGTGTCAGCATGTCAGTAGTGGTAAGCTTTGCCAAAGTAAGCACTGTTTGGGGAACACAGAAGTATGTGGGTGACCCTGTCGACACCAACTATGATGACTGGGTGTAAAAATATATAAAAAAAACAAAACCTATACCTGTATTTATGTATGGTACCTTGCAGTGAGCTGTAGCTCGAGCACAGATGTGATAGTATTTTGTGGGGGCGTCCTAGTGAAATTAGGTATATGTTTCCCTCAGATCCTTCGGGGTCACAAAAATGTTATTTTGCCCAGTCACTACTCCCTGTCGTCGACATGAATACTATGTTCTATGTCGGCCATAATGTCTCCTGATTAGATCCACAACATTGGCATTCAGTACATGTTCATACACATTTGAAACACATAAATGTCACTAGGGACCCTGATGTTCCTGACAGATATTTTTATATATATATATATATATATATATATATATATGTGTGTGTGTGTATATATATAAAGATGTATATATAGGTATATGTGTATTTAAATGTGTGCAGTTATATTTCAATTTATTATGAATGCTGAAGTAAAGTTATTCTTTCTCATGTGCTGGTCGCTCTGTCGATGAATCTCTAGGTCAGCCATGACAAGATGGTCTCGAATCCTCACGAGGAGACAGAGTGTTTCTTCTTCTCCCGCCATGGATAGAATAAAGTGAATGTCTACCCCTGGTCTACACGGGGCCCTGTCACCAAGGATCGTATACAGGAAGCGAAGTTATAATTTTAATTATATGCTTTGCTGATATTTTCATTACATGCGCATGGGGGTGTACTTGCATTCAAAGATGGTCGGTTACCTTGTTATCCGATATAATTACCCTGGGGAGAAATGGGATATTCCTTGGGTCTTATCTAGAACATTGCAGCATGCTGCCGTGTAACTACAAGAGGTATGCACTGACTCCCAGAAATACTGGAGCATCTTCCCTATGAAGGGATAATCTGTTTTGGGGATGGCTTGGTTAAATGGATCTCGGCAGATACCACTGGTATGTCTACCGTCCTGAGCTATGTTCCCTCACAACGGTTGTTGACGCATTTTTTGTGGGATGCAGTCGCTTTGACCGGTTAGATACCATTTTGTTTTCCCCTTCTTTGCAGGTAGAGGAAGGTGAAAAAGTAAGAGGTCTGCGGCCTTTTCAAGTTCACAGAGCAAGATATCGTCCTCTATTTCTACAACGTCCGCCGCAGATCGCTGGGTCTATCTTGCTGGAGCCCACACCGGTGGGAACTCGTCTAATACTCCTCAGTCAGTCCTGGAATGGACTTGACACCGTTAGTTAAGAATACAGTCCATAGGGGGACATACTCGAGTTTCCAGATGATTCCCCTCGCTGATTTTAAAATAGATCACACCGATTCTCCTATAAACGGGGAAATAGTAGGCGACGCCATACAAGGCTTGGTTCAGGATCAGGACATTGTCCTGCTGTCCCTGTAAAAAAAAAAGGGGGGGGGGGGGGGGGAATAAGCTGTTAATCAGGCTTTTTCGTGCTTCTGAGACCGGACAGCTTGGTCAGAATTATTCCAAAAAGATTTCTTCTTAAGATGTTGAACTACAAGTTGGAATCTCTCAGGGCAGGGATTTCTGACCTGTAAAAGAAGAAAGAGGTTTTAAGTGCGGTGTCATCCGCATTAAACTTTCCTATTTTTGCTATTCAGGATTGTCATTGCCATTTCACCAGAATGATGGTGGTATGATGGTTTCCTTCTATAGTAAGAGCCATTATTTTTCTGTACTGGGACGCTCTCCTGACTGCGGCGAGGTCAAGAAACAAATGGTACAATTCGTTGTTTCTCTCTGACAGTTCTTCGTCACAAAGAATCGCTGTTGATCCCAACGACGCTGAGATCGGAGTTGGGAAGAAGTTTAGATACTGTTCGGTTAAGAGTTTGTTTTTTCCTGTGGAAAGAGATCTGATGATCCATAGTCGGATCAGGTTTGCAACAGTGTAAACCCGTCGATACCTTTTCGTTGATGCGGAAGATGGTTGCAGCCTACAAGGCCATTCGGTGAGCAGGTCAAATGCCAGAGTTGTTTTGCGGGACCAGTTGGACATATGGTCCGGGTCTTACCTGCACATGCACCGGTAAATATTCCTATTTTACAGGACCAGGATATCTCTCCTGTGGTGCCTTCACAGTTCTCACCTCCTACAGGGACGATGGTTCGAGATCCAGGATTAGATCCTGGTGTCCATGGATACAAGTCTCCGAGGCTGGAGAGCAGTTTCTCCAAGGGAAGAATTTCCAAGGGGAAAGCTCAAGCCGAAAAGCTTGCCTGTAATAAGCATTCTTGGATTAAGAGCTATTTACAACGGAACATCTTCTTTGTGTTCTGCCCGTCTTAATTCTGTCGGACGACTAAACAGCAGTGGCGTAAGTAAACCACTAGGGCGGAATGAGGAGCAGAGCGAAAAAGGTGGAAGCCACAAAAGTTTCCGATGAGCTAAAGGCAGGTAAACGCTCTATTAGAGGTCGTCGTTCCGGGTGAAGACAATGGAGAAATAAACTTCCTCAGCACGATCTTCATCCAGGAGAGTGGGGTCTTCATCAAGAAGTTCACAGAAATGACAAGTCTTTGGGGGAATTCCTCGATTAGACGTGAGGGCGTTTTCGCCTCAATAGGAAACTTCGGGGATGTTGTTCCAGGTCATGGGACACTCAAGCTATATTAGTGGACCCCCTCGTGACACCTTGGGTGTTTCAGTCGGTCTATGTGTTCCCTCCACTTTCGCTCTTTCCGAAGGTGATAACCATAAGAGAAACAAAGATTCAGGCGATCCTCATTGTTCCGGTCTAGCCAAGGAGGGCTTGGTATCCAGATCTTCAAGACTTACTAATAGAAGATCCCTGGCCTCTTCCTCTAAGAGTGGTCCTGTTACAGCAAGGACAGGGCGTGTACCAAGATTTACCGGGGCTGCGTTTGACGGCTTGGCGGTTGAACGCCATATCCTGGCCCAAAAGGGTATTGCCGGTGAAGTCATTTCCACATTGCTTCAGGCTAGTAAAGGAGTAACGGCGGAGATTTACCACCGTATTTGGTGGAAGTATGTGTCTTGGTGTGAATCCAAGAAGGCTCCTACGGAAGAATTTCGGCTGGGTCATTTTCTCCATTTTTTGCATGCAGGTGTGGATGCAGGCCTAAGGTTAGGGTCCATTAAAGTGCAGGTTTCGGCCTTAACAATTTTCTTTTTAAAAAAAGTATGAGCCACCTTTCCAGAAGGTCGGACTTTCGTGAAAGGAGTGCTGCACTTCCAACCTCCATTTGTGCCCCCACTGGCACTATGGGACCTTAATGTGGTGTTGCAGTTTCTTATGTCACACTGGTTGGAACCTTTACGTAAGGTAAAAATTTCTCTCTTGAAAAGTGGTCATGCTATTGGCATTGGCGTCTGCAAGGCGGGTGTCGGAATTGGTGGCTTTGCCTCACAAGAGCCCTCTTTGATCTTCCTTGTGGATAGAGCGGAATTGAGAAATTGGCAACAATTTCTGCCTAAAGTGGTTTCTGCGTTTTCACAGGAACCAACCTATTGTGGTGCCTGGGGCTACTTAAGCCTTGGCTGATTCGAAGTCTCTTGTGGTAGTCAGAGATTTGAATATTTGAGTCGCCAGAACGGCTCAGATTGGGGAAACAGAGGCTCTGTTTATCCTGTATGCTCCCAACAAAATTGGGGCTCCTGCTTCTAAGCAGACTATTGCACGCTGGATCTGTGATACGATTCGGCAGGCTCATTCTACGGCTGGATTGCCGTTACCGAAGTCGGTGAAGGCCCATTCTACCAGGAAGGTGGGCTCTTCTTGGGCGGATGCCCGTGGAGTCTCGGCGGGTCAACTTTGCCGAGCAGCTACTTCGTCGGGTTTAAGCACTTTTCCTAAGTTCTACAAGTTTGATACCCTGGCTGATGAGGACCTCAGGTTTGCTCAATCGGTGCTGCAGAGTTGTCCGCACTCTCCCGCCCGGTCTGGAGCTTTGGTATAAACCCCATGGTCCTTTTGGAACCCCAGCATCCTCTAGGACGTAGGAGAAAATAGGATTTTAATACCTACCGGTAAATCCTTTTCTCTTAGTCCGTAGAGGATGCTGGGCGCCTGTCCCAGTGCGCACTGTATCTGCAGCTATTGGTTGTCGTTACACTCATGTGGTGTTTCTTTGCAGTCAAGTCTGTTGCTGCGGTTATTCATGCCATGACATGCGATATGTGATTATCGGTCATGATACACACAAGTTGTGTTACGTTTTCGGTCAGCATTTTGCTGTATGGTTTTTCCATGCCGTCAGCTGGTGTTCTATTGAATGCCACGTTCTGCGACATGTTCGTGGTGTGAGCTGGTATGACACTCACCATGTTTAAACAATAAATTCTTTCCTCGAAATGTCCGTCTCTCTGGGCACAGTTTTCTAACTGAAGTCTGGAAGAGGGGCATAGAGGGAGGAGCCAGTTCACACCCATTCAAAGTCTTATAGTGTGTCCATGTCTTCTGGGGATCCCGTCTATACCCCATGGTCCTTTTGGAACCCCAGCATCCTCTACGGACTAAGAGAAAAGGATTTACCGGTAGGTATTAAAATCCTATTATAAATACTGATATTGCATGCATTATAATGTACCAGATTAATAACAGCAAAGCACTGAAGAAAATAAACCATAGTTCTGTGCAGTATAATGTATCATATGTATAATGTATAATTCAAGTGCTCAGTCTGAAACCTGATTCCTAGATGAGGATGAGGGCCCGCAGGCACTAGGGCCCACCGGAGGTTTCCCCTGTACCCCTGTGGGCCAGTCCAACCCTGGTTTATGGAGTGTTTTGCTAATTGAGCTGAGTGTGTTTTTGCTCAGACCACATATGTCTGTTCATTTAATTTTTTTATTCTTGTTCTCAACATTTCACTCATGTTTTTACAATTATTGAACTGAAAACCATGTAAATAGATATGATATTGTAAGTAAAACGTATCAATGGTGTGAGTAACATTCACATGATGCATGGAGAAATTGCCTAGTGTGCTTCATTTGTATCATTAGGAAAGGACAGGGTAGTCACACACATGAATAACGTGTACTTGCATACAGGAATTCAAGGAATGTCAGGAAGGTTGTCCGATTGGCATGTTCTATGCCTTATGTGATCTTCTAATATTATACAATGTCAGTAGATTATCAAATATATGTAAAATGTTAGTTAATGTAATTTCTTTTTTTTAGTTTTTGGATGCTCTTGAGTTGTCCCAAAGTCCAATGCTGCTACAACTCATGGCAGTGATTCTTTGCCGGGACACCAAACATTTTATGGAGGAATTGTTTCAAAGCAGCTTCAAAAAAGTTATTAAAAGGTAAACATACTTAAGAAGTTCCATTACTTTTATGAATTTTAAAATGACTTTTTTAGCCATTGCTGCCAAATCTTTGATTAATTACGCAACCGTATCGATCCAACTAAGTTTTTAATCATGAGTGTCCATTTTAAGACTTCTTCTGTCTTTATATATTTATTTCTTTATTATTATTTATCTTACATCCTAGAGGATGCTGGGGTCCACATTAGTACCATGGGGTATAGACTGGTCCCTTGGGAGCCATGGGCACTTTAAGAGTTTAATAGTGAGGGCTGAGCCCCTCTATGCCCCTCCTACCAGACTCGGGGGCAGATGTATTAACCTGGAGGAGGCATAAGGAAGTGATAAACCAGTGATATGTGCAAGGTTATAAACACACCAGCCAATCAGTTTCATTATGTAAATTAACTGTTAGGATCTGATTGGCTGGTGCGTTTATCACCTTGCACATATTACTGGTTTATCACTTCCTTATGCCTTCTCCAGGTTAATACATCTGCCCCTCAGTTTATTAAATGTGCCCGGTAGAGCCGGTTACAGCTAGGGGAGCTCCTGGGGGCTTTTCTAGTTTTTTTTTTTTTTTTTTTTTTTTAAGAACTGTTAGGTACAGGGGGGCTGCTGGCAACAGCCTCCCTGCTTCGTGGGACTTAGGAGGCGAGTAGGATCCAACCCTTGAGGTTAATGGCCCCTATCTCTGCTGACAGGACGTTGAGCTCCTGAGGGTGTCGATCGCAAGCCCCCGAGCCGACCGCTTGCGCCCACAGCACTGCCACCACCCCTTAACAGTGCTAGAAGATGCAGTGGTGAGTGTGACGCCGGCGCCCCGGTAAGCGGGGTGCCGGCGGATATGGCGGCACAAGGGTGGGAGCGCAGCGCTGATGCTGCACTCCGGAGGGCTCAGAGGTACAGTTGTGAGGGGCACCCTGAGCCAGCGCAATACCCTAACACTGGTCATCTAACCTAACAGGGGCTAATCCCACTGTTCGCAACAAACATCCTCCGGCCAGTATAAAATAACAAGAGCGGGAAGACACGCAATTAAAGGGGGCGGGGCTTCTCTTGAGAGCGGATCCAGCACTCACCAGCGCCATTTTCTCCCTGCAGATCACATTGCAGAAACACTGACAGGGAGCGCTGCCCTCCACTTCACTCCAGTTATCCTCTGCGGTACCATGGTGTTATAGAAAGTGTGTGTGTGTGGGGGGGAGAGTGTTATTCACTAATTTAATCTATTAAGGTTACTCAGTCAGCGCCAGGCATTTATTTATAATAACTGCCTACTGGTGCGCTGTGTGTGCTGGCTCCTTATACTCTGTGTCTCTGAAAGTACTTGGGGGAAACTGTGTCTGACATTTTCCTGTGTGTGTGTGTAATATACAGTGGGGCAAAAAAGTATTTGGACAGCCACCGATTGTGCAAGTTGACCCACTTAAAAAGACGAGAGAGGTCTGTAATTTCCATCATAGGTATGCTTCAACTGTGAGAGACAGAATCTGAAATAAAAAACTAGGAAATCACATTGTATGATTTTTAAAAAATTTATTTGTATATTCTTGTGGAAAATAAATATTTGGACAATCAAAAAATGTAACTCAATACTTTGTAATATAACCTCGGTTGGCAATTACAGAGGTCAAACGTTTCCTGTAGCTCTTGAGCAGGTTTGCACAAACTGTAGCAGGTATTTTGGCCCACTCTTCCATGCAGATCTTCTCTAGATCTCTCATGTTTTGGGCCTGTCGCCGGGCAACACGGACTTTCAACTCCCTCCACAGATTTTCTATTGGGTTGAGGTCTGGAGACTGGCTAGGCCACTCCAGGACCTTGAAATGCTTCTTACAGAGCCACTCCTTAGTCACCATGGCGGTGTGTTTGGGGTTATTGTCATGCTGGAAGACCCAGCCACGTTCCATCTTCAATGCTCTTACTGAGGGAAGGAGGTTTTTGCCCAAAATCTCACGATACATGGCCCTATTCATCCTCTCCTTAATATGGATCAGTTGTCCTGTCCCCTTTGCAGAAAAGCAGCCCCAAAGCATGATGTTTCCACCCCCATGCTTCACAGTGGGTATGGTGTTCTTGGGATGCCATTCATCATTCTTCTCCCTCCAAACACGGCGAGTGGAGTTTATACCAAAAAGTTTGATTTTGCTCTCATCTGACCACATTATATTCTCTCAATCCTCCTCTGGATCATCCAGATGGTCACTGGCAAACTTTAGATGGGCCTGGACATGTGCTGGCTTAAGCAGGGGGACCTTTTGGGCACTGCAGGATTTCAATCCATGACAACGTAGTATGTTACTAAGGATAACCTTTGTGACTGTGGTCCCAGCTCTCTTGAGGTCATTGACCAGGTCCCCCCGTGTAGTTCTGGGCTGATTCCTCACCGTTCTCAAGATCATTGATACCCCACGAGGTGAGATCTTGCATGGAGTCCCAGGTCGAGAGAGATTGTCAGTGATCTTGTATTTCTTCCATTTTTTTATAATTGCGCCAACAATTGATCTCTTCTCATCAAGCTGCTTGCCTATTGTTGAGTAGCTCATCTCATCCTTGTGCAGCTCTACAAGTTTGTCCCTGATGTCCATAGACAGCTCTCTGGTCTTGGGCATGGTGGAGAGGTAGCAGTCTGACTGTTTGAGGGTGTGGACAGGTGTCTTTTATACAGATAACCAGTCCAAACAGGTGCCATTAATACAGGTAACGAGTGGAGGATAGAAGATCTTAAAGAAGAAGTAACAGGTCTGTGAGAGCCAGAAATCTTGCTGCTTGGCAGGTGTCCAAATATTTATTTTCCACAAGAATATACAAGTAAATTGTTTAAAAATCAAACAGTGTGATTTCCTGTTTTGTTTTTTTGCAGATTCTGTCTCTCACAGTTGAAGTGTACCTATGATGGAAATTACAGACCTCTCTCATCTTTTTAAGTGGGTCAACTTGCACAATCGGTAGCTGTCCAAATACTTTTTTGCCCCACTGTATCTCACATTACCATGTCTAGGGACTCTGTATCTTGTGCTGCAGAGTGTGTGTCCTCTCCAGAGGAGTCTATTCCATGTACTCAGAAATGCAATATACAGTCTCAGCCTTCTGAATTCGAAACCCCATGGGTGGCTTCTTTTAAGGGAATGATTTCCCAGATTGCATCTAGGATAGCTCATAATGAGACTTAAACACAGGTTTTGAAAAGATCTATAGAGGTTTTGTCGTATTCTGCTCCCGCTACCTCATCCAAAACCCCTGATATCAGGGACGTGCAGTCAGGGGAGGCAGGGGAGGCAGTGCCTCCCCTGTCATTAATGCTTAAAATAATACAAAGAAGATACTTATGACACAGACTTTGTGTCATAAGTATATGTGTATTATTTTAATCATTTTTTTTCGTGTTAAAAGTGTATAGGAGGCACCGCTGTCGGTGCCTCCCGCTGACAATGTAAACGGTCCGGAAGTAGGGGGCGGGGCCAAGGAGCGGGGAGTAAAATCCCATTTAAAAAAAACCCTGTAAGCGGCACTACTAGAAGTGCCTCTTTGACAGGGGCGTGCTTTCAGCCCATATGAAAGCACGCCCCCTGTCACTGTGGAGGAGGTGATTGGGCGCCGGACATCCTTTTGCATGGTACTGGTGGCGGCTGTGGGTATCGTGACATCCCCTCTCCACATCAGCTGCCCTCCCAGCCACCTTCCCCCTCACTGCACCCCAGTTCCTTACTCTTGGAGACCCGCTGCCGCAGCTGATCGGGCTGACTCACCCCCTCCTATGCCGGATGACTCTCAACCGCGGCACGGGCTCACCAAGGGATTACAGTCACAGCTGTCCCGACTACAGGTGGCCCCTGGACAGCGCCGGCCTCGGTGAGTGTCAGAGATCCGTAGCGAGAGGGGGGGTGGGGATGGGAGCGGGCGATGGGGGGTGTAATCACCGGCAATAGACGGAGCGGGGGGGGGGGGGGGGGAAGAGATGTTTGTTAGCACCGGTAATAAAAATAGCAGCAGCGGGAGAGGGGGGGGGGTAGGGAACAGAATAGTGACCACTGCTCCCTGCATGTCTGGCCTGACCATTTGGAGACCTCGACAGGGGTAGTGCTCAGGCGGGCAGTGGAACTAGATTGAAGTTAATGGTAGCAGGATAGTCTGGTCTGCTACCAGGAAGGTGTCCAACTACTGTTACAAGCCCTCAAGGCTGCAGGGCAATGCTGATCACCCTCTCCTTGTCACCCACTAATGTCACCCTCTTCCTGTCATCACCCTCTCCCTGTCACCCACTAATGTCACCCTCTTCCTGTCATCACCCTCTCCCTGGCATTACTCCCTGTCTCCCACTGCTGCCACCCTCTCCCTGGCGTCACCCTCCCCGTTACTCTCTCCCTGCAATCACCCTCTCCCTGGCGTTACGCCCTGTCTCCCACTGCTGCCACCCTCTCCCTCGCATCACCCTCCCCGTCACCCTCTTCCTGGCATCACCCTCTTTCCGTCGTCACCCTCTCCCTGCAATCAGCCTCTCCCTGGCGTTACTCCCTGTCTCCCACTGCTGCCACCCTCTCCCTGGCATCACCCTCCCCGTCACCCTCTCCCTAGAATCACCCTCCCCATCACCCTCTCCCTGCAATCACCCTCTCCCTGGCATTACTCCCTGTCTCTCACTGCTGCCACCCTCTCCCTGGCGTCACCCTCCCAGTCACCCTCTCCCTGGCATCACCCTCCCCGTCACCCTCTCCCTGGCATCACCCTCTCCCTGCAATCACCCTCTCCCTGCAATCACCCTCTCCCTGGCATTACTCCCTGTCTCCCACTGCTGTCACCCTCTCCCTGGAGTCTCCCTCCCCGTCACCCTCTCCCTGCAATCACCCTCTCCCTGGCATTACTCCCTGTCTCCCACTGCTGCCACCCTCTCCCTGGCGTCACCCTCCCCGTCACCCTCTCCCTGGCGTCACCCTCCCCGTCACCCTCTCCCTGGCGTCATCCACCCCGTCACCCTCTCCCTGGCATTATCCACTGCTGCCACCCTCTCCCTGGCATCACCCTCCCCATCACCCTCTCCTTGGCATCACCTTCTTTCTGTCGTCACCCTCTCCCTGCAATCACCCTCCTCCCTGGCATTACTCCCTGTCTCCCACTGCTGCCACCCTCTCCCTGGCGTCACCCTCCCCGTCACCCTCTCCCTGGAGTCTCCCTCCCCGTCACCCTCTCCCTGCAATCACCCTCTCCCTGGCGTTACTCCCACTGCTGCGACCCTCTCCCTGGCGTCACCCTCTCCCTGGCGTCACCCTCCCCGTCACCCTCTCCCTAGCATTATCCACTGCTGCCACCCTCTCCCTGGCATCACCCTCCCCGTCACCCTCTTCATGGCATCACCCTCTTTCCGTCGTCACCCTCTCCCTGGCGCCCTCTCCCTGCAATCAGCCTCTCCCTGGCGTTACTCCCTGTCTCCCACTGCTGCCACCCTCTCCCTGGCATCACCCTCCCCGTCACCCTCTCCCTAGAATCACCCTCCCCATCACCCTCTCCCTGCAATCACCCTCTCCCTGGCATTACTCCCTGTCTCTCACTGCTGCCACCCTCTCCCTGGCGTCACCCTCCCCGTCACCCTCTCCCTGGCATCACCCTCCCCATCACCCTCTCCCTGGCATCACCCTCTTTCTGTCTTCACCCTCTCCCTGCAATCACCCTCTCCCTGGCATTACTCCCTGTCTGCCACTGCTGTCACCCTCTCCCTGGAGTCTCCCTCCCCGTCACCCTCTCCCTGCAATCACCCTCTCCCTGGCATTACTCCCTGTCTCCCACTGCTGCCACCCTCTCCCTGGCGTCACCCTCCCCGTCACCCTCTCCCTGGCGTCACCCTCCCCGTCACCCTCTCCCTGGCGTCATCCACCCCGTCACCCTCTCCCTGGCATTATCCACTGCTGCCACCCTCTCCCTGGCATCACCCTCCCCATCACCCTCTCCTTGGCATCACCTTCTTTCTGTCGTCACCCTCTCCCTGCAATCACCCTCCTCCCTGGCATTACTCCCTGTCTCCCACTGCTGCCACCCTCTCCCTGGCGTCACCCTCCCCGTCACCCTCTCCCTGGAGTCTCCCTCCCCGTCACCCTCTCCCTAGCATTATCCACTGCTGCCACCCTCTCCCTGGCGTCACCCTCTCCCTGGCGTCACCCTCCCCGTCACCCTCTCCCTGGCATTATCCACTGCTGCCACCCTCTCCCTGGTGTCACCCTCTCCCTGGCATCATCCACTGCTGTCACCCTCTCCCTGGCGTCACCCTCTCCATGGTGTCCTCTCCCTGCAATCACCCTTTCTCTGGCATTACTCCCTGTCACCCACTGCTGCCACCCTCTCCCTGGCGTCATCCTCCCCGTCAACCACTACCTGGCATCATCCACTGCTGCCACCCTCTCCCTGGCATCACGCTCCTTCTGTCACCTTCTCCCTGGCATCACGCTCTTCCTGTCACCCTCTCCTTGGCGTCACCCACTCTGTCATCCACAGCTGTTCACCCTCTATCTAGCGTCACCCTCTCCCTGTCACCCACTGCTGGCTATTTTGTTGTCCAGGACTTCCATTAACTTAATAGCGCCACACCCATGGTGCTATTAAGTTAATGGAAACACTGGACAACAAAATTGCATTCATGATCTCCTCCCACTCCCTCCCCAGTCCCAAACAGTAATTTATTTTTTTCTATAAAAATTTACAATATATTAGCCGCCTGCTCATCACAAGTTTAATGAGCAGGCAGGCTGCGGGCATTGGCGGCAGTGGCGGCATCGGACTGAGATGTGAAATAGTGGTGGAGTGCCAGGGCAGTTGATGTGTGGGCGAATTGTAAGGCGGTGGTGGGGGTAGTGGGCATTGGCTCAGGGGCAGTCGCGGGCATTGGCTCAGCGGCGGTAGGGGTCATCGGCGGGATTAGACGGACATGGCTGCAGTGCCTCACCAGCCACTGACCTCACCGCACGCCACTGCCTGATATATATCCTAAAAAGCGTGCTCTTGCCCAAATAATGCAAGTCACATGGATACCGACTCTGATACAGGAGACGGTGAGGGGGATATCCTGGGGGGTGAGGCATCCCTTGCTAAGGGGGTGCAACTCATGATTGAGGCTATTAGGGACATTTTACACATTACTGATTAAGGTACCTGAGCATGCTTACTTTACTGACCCTGAGAAATCCTCCCTTACATTCCCTGCTTCTAAGGAGTTAAACGGATTTTTTTAAAAATCCTGGGAAAACCGCGAGAAAACATTCCAGATCCCTAAAAGGGTTCTCATTGCTTTACCTTTCCCTGAGGAGGATAGGAAAAAGTGGGAAAACCCGCCGGTAGTAGACGCTTCTGTTTCTGGATTGTCTAAGAAAGTGGTTTTACCTGTCCCTGGGTCCACCGCTTTAAAAGAGCCGGCTGACCGCAAGATTGAGACTACGCTCAAATCTTTATACACAGCAAATGGCGTAGCTTTAAGACCCACTATTGCTTGTGCATGGATTTCTAATGCCATAGTAGAGTGGTCAGGCACTTTACTAGAGGAGTTAGATTCTATGGATAGACATTGAATTGTTTTTATGTCACATACAGGATTCTGCATGGTGGAAGCCATGAAAGACCTTGGACATCTGAACGCAAGAGCTTCTTCCATGGCTGTCTCGGCAAGCAGAGGACTCTGGCTGCGCCAATGGTCTGCGGATGCCAAGAAAAGTGTGGAGAACCTACCCTTCACAGATCAGGCTCTGTTTGGGAAAGCGTTAGATGCGTGGATCTCCACGGCAACTGCGGGTAAGTCAACTTTTCTTCCCTCTGCTACACCACGACTAGGAAATCATATCCTGTGTCTGCAATGCAGTCCTTTTGGACCGCTAAAGTTAAAAAGTCCAAATCTTCCTCCACTTTCTTTAGAAGTTGTCGGGGGAAATCCCCAAATCCTGCACCCACAGGTCCCCAGGAATAGAAACCTGGTTCTGCTTCCTCAAAGTCCTCGGCATGACGGTGGACTTCCCAGCCTGGAGATCGGGCAGGTGGGAGCAAAACTTAAGAAATTTCAGTCATGTCTGGGCGTCCTCATGCCTGGATCTCTGGGTACAGGATATTGTTACCCAGGGGTACAGACCGGAGTTTCAAGAACTCCCAACTCATAGATTCTTCAAATCAGGATTGCCAACTTCGCTGACAGGAAGTGCTATCCTACTGGAAGCCATTCAAAAATTGCTAAGGTCAAATGTCATTGTTCCAGTTCCACCTCACCTACAACACAAAGGTTATTTTTCAAACCTGTTTGTGGTACCGAAACTGGACGGTTCGGTATGACCGATATTGAACCTAAAGTCATTGAACCCCTACTTGGGGGAATTCAAATTCAAGATGGAGTCTCTGAGAGCGGTGATCTCAGGTCTGGAGGAGGGGGTATTTCTGGTATCCCTGGATATCAAGGATGCGTACCTTCACATCCCGATCTGGCCGCCTCACCAGGCTTATCTCAGATTTGCGCTGCTAGACTATCACTATCAGTTCCAGGCACTGCCGTATGGCCTCTCCACGGCACCAAGAGTGTTCACCAAGGTCATGGCGAAGATGATGCTACTCCTTTGCAAGCATGGTGTAAACATAATTCCTTATCTGGACGATCTGCTGATAAAAGCATCTTCTAGGGAGAAGGTGTTGCAGAGCATTGCTATCTCAACTCAACTACTCCAGGATCATGGATGGATCCTGAATCTTCCAAAGTCGAATCTGGAGCCGACAAGGAGATCCTTGACACGTAAGTACAGAGGGTGTTTCTGCCGGAGGAGAAAGCGTTGGTGATACAAACGATGGTCCGGGATGTCCTGAAGCCAGCCCGGGTATCTGTTCATCAGTGCATTCGCCTTCTAGGGAAGATGGTTGCCTCCTACGAGGCTCTACAGTACGGAAGATTTCATGCACGGTCTTTCCAACTGGATCTCCTGGACAAATGGTCGGGATCTCATCTTCACATCCACCAGAGGATACATCTGTCACCGAAAGCCAGAATATCGCTCCTCTTGTGGCTGCAAACTTTTCACCTACTAGAGGGCCACAGGTTCGGGATTCAGAATTGGAGCAATCACCCAGGGGGAAAACTTCCAAGGAAGGTGGTCAAGTCTGGAATCCATCCTTCCGATAAACATTCTGGAACTGAGGGCCGTGTACAACGGTCTATTGCAAGTGACACGTCTTCTAAAAGATCAGGCCATTCAGGTTCAGTCAGACAATGTAACTACAGTGGCCTACATAAACCGACAAAGCAGAAAGAAGTGCAGAGCTGCAATGTCAGAGGTAACAAGAATCATCCTCTGGGCAGAGAAGCACGCGGTGGCGCTGTCAGCAATCTTCATTCCGGGGCGGGCCTCCCCCTGGGGGATCCCAAGGTGGGGGGCCGGTTTCTAGGTTTTGCCCGAGAATGGTTGAAGACTACTTCCGGTGCCTGGGTAAGGGATGTCGTCACTCGAGGTTACGCCGTATCCTTCAAGAAACGTCCCCCTCATCAATTTTGCCTGACAGATGTCCCTTTGGACCCGGTGAATGCAAACACTCTTTATTCGGTGGTACAATGCCTCCTTACCACAGGAGTGGTAGTACAGGTGCCTCTGGCTCAGAGAGGCAAGGGTTCTATTCACCGCTGTTTCTAGTCCCGAAACCGAACAGGTCCTCGCGGCCCAATCTCAATCTCAAGTCCTTGAACAAGTATGTGAGGGTCTCCAGGTTTCGTATGGAAACTCTATGCTCTATTGTTCTGACCTTGGAGCCTGGGGACTATATTTTCTCCCTGGACATACAGAATGCCTACCTGCATTTTCCTAACGCAATGTCACATCGGCAGTACCTGAGGTTTGCGGAGGGCAACCTTCATTACCAATTTCGGGCGTTACCTTTTGGGTTGACAACGGCTCCGCGAGTTTTCACCAAAGTAATGGCGGTAATGACGGCTGTACTCCAACGTCAAGGGGTCAGGATCCTGCCGTACCTGGACGATTTGTTGATCCTGGCAAATTCCCCAGAAATTTTCCTGCGTCATCTAGATCTGACTGTCCAGTTCATGACAGCCCACGGGTTGCTAGTCAACTGGAAAAAATCTTCCCTGGTTCCTGCTCGGAGCATGGTGCACCTGGTAGCGTTATTGGACACGCACAACCAGCAGTTGTTCTTGTTTCAGGAGAAAGTCCAGAAGCTTCAGGACAGGATTCGATGCTTCCTATCTTGTCCGCAAGTGTTGATACATTCGGCAATGCAAGTGCTAGGTCTCATGGTGTCGACTTTCGACATGGTGGAGTATGCTCAATTCCATTCTAGCCCTCTGCAGAAGTTAATTCTTGCCAAGTGGGATGGCCTGCCTCACCGGATCAGATCTCAAATGATCTCCTTGTCTCCAGAGGTCCGCCTGTCACTGAACTGGTGGCTTCAGGACCATCGATTGAGCAGGGGTCGTCCCTTTTGGATATCCAACTCTGTCCTGCTGACGACGGATGCCAGTCTGAGAGGTTGGAGCGCGGTGTTGGAACAACACTCCCTTCAGGGTCAGTGAACCGAGGAGGAGTCTCTACTCCCAATAAACATTCTGGAACTGCGGGCGATGTTCAATGCACTGACCCTTGCCCAGTATTTGATACAGAACGTACCTGTTCAAGTACAATCGGACAATGCCACCACGGTGGCGTACATCAATCATCAAGGCGGCATTCGAAGCCGCATGGCAATGAGGGAATTATCACGGATTCTTTAGTGGGCAGAACGCCATCTGTCGGCCATATCCGCAATGTTCATTCCGAGAGTCCTAAACTGGAAAGTGGACTTTCTCAATCGTCAGGACGTAATCGTCGGGGAGTGGAGCCTCCATCCGGAGGTCTTTCAACTTCTCGTGGACAAGTGGGGCCTTCCAGATTTGGACCTGATGGCGTCTCGACACAATCACAAGGTTACGGCCTTCGGAGCAAGGACAAGGGATCCTCAAGCAGCTTTCGTGGACGTTCTGGCAATTCCATTGCACTTTTGCCTGCCGTATGTGTTCACTCCGGTGTCACTCCTGCCCAGAGTAATACGGAAGTTCAAGCAAGAAGGAGGAAACCTACTTCTGATCGCTCCAGCGTGGCCCAGACGGCACTGGTTCTACGATCTGCAGGGCCTCTCGCTAGATCGTCCCCTTCTACTTCCACAACGACCAGACCTCCTCGTTCAGGGCCCTTGTGTTTACCAGGACTTGGCATGGCTCTAGAAGCTTCCGTCTTGAGGGCCAAAGGTTTTTCTGAGGCCTTCGTTTAAACTATGTTGAAGGCCTGTAAGCTGGCTTCTGCTCGGATTTTTACCATAGGGTCTGGAATGCTTACTTGGTGCGCGTCTCATAATCATGACGTTTTTCGAGTTTAGTATGGTCAAACTGTTGGCCTTCCTGCAACAAGGCCTGGACTTAGGCCTTCATCTGGCCTCCCTCAAGGTTCACATTTCTGCCTTCTCGGTTTGGTTTCAAAGAAAGATTGCTGCCCTACTTGATGATCATACCTTCACTCGGGGCGTGTTGCGGATTCAGCCTCCTTATGTACCACCTGTGGCCCCTTGGGATCTGTTGGTGGTTTTGGAGGCCTTGCAAGAGTCTCCGTTTGAACCTCTTGCGTCTGCAGACCTTAAGTGGCTTTCCCTTAAGATTTTGTTTTTGCTGAATATCGCTTCAGCTAGAAGGGTCTGGGACTTGGGTGCTTTATCCTGTAAGTCCCCCTATCTGATTTTTCACAGTGACCGGCAGTTCTTAGAACGCCTCCGGGTTATTTACCCAAGGTGGTGTCTTCCTTCCACTTTAACCAGGAGATTGTGGTTCCGGCCTTTAATTCTCCTGAGTTGTCATCTAAAGAGCGGTCTTTGGATGTGGTACGGGCTCTCTGTATCTAATGTGAAGAGAACCTCCTCCATTCGGAAATCTGATTCTCTCTTTAGTTTTCACAAACGTGGCTGGCCTGCTAACAAGAAGACTTTAGCCAGATGGATTAGATTGGTGATTGCACATGCTTATGTACAGGCTGGCCTTCCAGCTCCTGCTACCATCAAAGCCCATTATTCTCGGTCTGTTGAACCTTCTTGGGCGGCCCGCCGTGGTGCAACCCTTGAACAATTTGTGTAAGGCGGCTACATGGTCCTCAGTGAACACGTTCATAAGGTTCTATGCCTTCGATACTTCCGCCTCCCAGGATGCTTCCTTTGGACGCTGGATTCTTGTGCCCGCTACAGTGCGTCCCCTCCCATAAGGAACTGCTTTAGGACATCCCCGATATTAATCCTTGTGGAGCCCAGTGTACCCCGCAACAGAAAACGAGATGTATGGTAAGAACTTACCGTTGTTAAATCTCTTTCTGCGAGGTACACTGGTTTCCACAAGGTGCCCACCCTGACGCAGTTGGCTTCTTTGGGTTGGTATGGCATTAGCCGCTGACACCCTCTCTTGTAGTGAGTGTGTGGTGTATGTGGCTTCTCACGATTGTCGTTTCTGGTACCTGCTACTGCATTGGACTGGTTAACGAAACTGAGCTACGGTGCACGTAGGCGGGGTTATAGAGGAGGCGGCGCTGTGCATCTTGGGAACAGTCAAAGCTTTAAGCCTGTTGGTGCCTCGGATCAAGATCCTACTCTACACCTCGATGTTAATCCTTGTGGAGCCCAGTGTGCCTCACAGATTTAACAACGGTAAGTTCTTACAATAAATCTCGTTTCTCATACGTCCTAGAGGATGCTGGGGATGCTTCAAGAACCATGGGGGTATAGACGGGATCCGCAGGAGACATGGGCACACTATAAGACTTTGGGTGTGAACTGGCTCCTCCCTCTATGCCCCTCCTCCAGACTCCAGTTAGATTCTGTGCCCAGTGAGACTGGATGCACACTGAGGAGCTCTCCAGAGTTTCTCTGAAAAATACTTTATTAGGTTTGTTATTTTCAGGGACACCTGCTGGCTACAGGCTCCCTGCTTCGTGGGAGTGAGGGGAGAGAAGCAGACCTACTTCTTAAGGGTTCGAGGGCTCTGCTTCTTAGGCTACTGGACACCATTAGCTCCAAAGGGTTCGATCACTACGGTACGCCTAGCTGCTTGTTCCCGGAACCGCACCGCCACCCCCCTCACAAAGCCAGAAGATAGAAGCCGGGTGAGTATGAGAAGATCAGAAGACTTCAGTGACGGCAGAAGAGGTACCGTGTAGTGGCCGCGCTGCGCGCCATGCTCCCACACATAACACAGCACTGCAGTGTGAAGGGTGCAGGGGGGGCGCCCTGGGCAGCATGAACACCTCAAATCAGACTGGCATGAGTTATAACAGTGCCCCAGGCACTAGTTAAGGGACCCCCGGCAGTATAAACATATTTTTAAGCGGGACTGAAGCGCGCCATGTAGTGGGCGGGGCTTAGCCCACACAACTCTGACCAGCGCCATTTTCTCTCCTCAGAAGCTGCAGACACGCTGGCCCTGACATCCACACTGCTGTACAAGTAACAGGGTGCAAAACGGGAGGGGGGGGAGGGGCACAAATAATTTGGTGCTGATTTGTATATATATAAAGCGTTAACAGGTCTGGGCAGTTATTTTACTGGCCTCAGTACCGGGATAGGCGCTGGGTGTGAGCTGGCAGAACTCTCTCTGTCTCTCTCTTGCAGGCTTTATTGTGGGTCTGTCTCCTATAGCCCCAGTGTGGTTGTGGGTGTCGGTACGTGTGTGTCGACATGTCTGAGGCTGAATGCTCTTCCCAGGAGTAGGCTGGAGTGGGGACAGAAAATACTGTGAGAGTGACCGCGTCGGTACTTCCGACAGATGATTGAGTGAATATGTTGAGTGTTTTAAACGCAAATGTGACTAAGTTGACTAAGAGATTTGATAAATCTGAGTCTAGGAACCAGACATGGAGGAAATCCATGGAAGGTGCTTTGTCACAGGCCCAGACCCCTTCGGGGTCACAGAAACGTGCATTTACCCAGATAGCAGATACAGATACCGACACGGACTATGATTCCAGTGTTGACTATAGTGATGCCAGATTACATCCAAAACTGGCTAAGAGTATTCAGTACATGATTGTGGTGATAAAAGACGTATTACATATCACTGAAGACCCTGCTGTTCCTGATACTAGGGTCTGTATGTTTAAAGGAAAGAAACCTGAGGTAACGTTACCTCCCTCTCATGAACTGAACGCTCTTTTTGAAAAGGCTTGGGAAAATCCTGACAAAAAGATTCAGGTTCCCAAAAGAATTCCAGTGGCATATCCGTTCCCCTCTGGGGACAGGGAAAGGTGGGAGTCAATCCCCACGGTAGACAAAGCTTTATCGCGTCTATCCAAAAAGGTGGCGCTTCCGTCCCCTGACACGGCAGCCCTAAAGGATCCTGTGAATCGTAAGCAGGACAAATAACCTAAAATCCATTTATGTCACTACAGGGTCGCTACTCAGGCCTGCCGTTGCTTCGGCATGGGTGAGTATCGCTATTGAAAAGTGGGCAGACAACTTGTCATCTGAGGTAGATACCCTAGACAGGGATAGTGTGCTTTTGACTTTGGGTCACATCAGGGACGCTGCACATATTTAAAAGAAGCTGTAAGGGATATTGGCCTTTTGGGATCAAGGGCCAATGCCATGGCAGTCTCAGCAAGGAGTCTCTACCGTTTAACGGTAAGGTCTTGTTTGGTGACTGCCTCACTGACCTGGTGTCTACGGCCACTGTGGGTAAGTCTTAATTTTTATCTTATGTTCCTGCACAGCAGAAGAAATCGCCTCACTATCAGATGCAGTCCTTTCGGCCCAATAAATTCAAAAAAGGTCGTGGGTCCTCCTTCCTTGCTGCGGGGGCGAGAGGAAGGGGGAAAAAGGTCACAGGCTGTGGCAAGTTCCCAGGAGCAGAAGTCCTCTCTGGCTTCTACCAAATCCACTGCATGACTCTGGGGCTCCTGTGCGGGAATCCGCACCAGTGGGGGCACGTCTCAAACTCTTCAGTCAGGTCTGGGGGCACTCGGACCTGGATCCTTGGATAGTTGACATAGTAACCCAGGAGTACAAGTTAGAGTTTCAAGACGTGCCCCCTCGCCGATTTTTCAAATCGGCTTTGCCAGCTTCTCTTCCAGAAAGGGAGATAGTAAGCGCTGCGATACTAAAGTTGTGTCAAAATCAAGCGATTGTCATGGTACCCCCGTCTCAACAGGGATAAGGTTTTTATTCAAGCCTGTTCGTGGTCCCGAAGCCGGATGGCTCAGTCAGACCGATTCTAAACCTAAAATCCCTCAATTTCTTTCTGAAAAAATTAAAGTTCAAGATGGAGTCTCTACGAGCAGTTATCTCCAGTCTGGAGGAGGGGGATTTTATGGTGTCGGTCGACATAAAAGATGCCTACTTACATGTCCCCATATATCCTCCACATCAGGCTTACCTGAGATTTGCTGTGCAGGATTGTCATTACCAATTTGGTTTGGTCTGTCCACGGCTCCGAGGATTTTCACCAAAGTAATGGCGGAAATGATGGTTCTCCTGCGCAAGCAGAGAATCACAATTATCCCGTACTTGGACGATCTCCTCATAAAGGCGAGGTCAAAAGAACAATTGTTGAAGAATGTTGGCCTTTCATTGACGATTCTGCAACAACACGGTTGGCTCCTAAATTTGCCAAAATCACAGTTGGATCCAAAGACACGGCTGTCGTTCCTGGGTATGATTCTGGATACAGAATTGCAGAGAGTGAATTCCAGTGAAAAGGAAAAGGAAAAAGCTCTTGATATACAGCACATGGTAAAACAGATTCTGAAACCGACAAAGGTGTCAGTTCTTCACTGCACACGGTTGCTGGGGAGATGGTGGCGGCCTACGAGGCCATTCCGTATGGCAGGTTCCATGCCAGGGTGTTTCAATGGAACCTGCTGGACCAGTGGTCCGGGTCTCACCTGGACATGCACCGGAAAATAGTACTATCTCCTAGGACCAGAATTTCCCATCTGTGGTGGCTGCACAGTTCTCACCTTCTGGAGGGACGCAGGTTCGGGATTCAGGATTGGATCCTGGTGACCACAGATGCAAGCCTCCGAGGCTGGGGAGCAGTCACACAGGGAAGAAACTTTCAGGGGAAGTGGTCAAGCCAGGAAGCTTGTCTACACATAAACATTCTGGAATTAAGAGCCATCTACAACGGCATACTGCAAGCAGAACATCTTCTTCGAGGTCTGCCTGTCTTGATTCAGTCAGACAACGTGACAGCAGTGGCGTACATAAACCGCCAAGCCGGAACAAAGAGCAGAGCGGCGATGGCCGAGGCCACGAAGATTCTTCGCTGGGCGAAAAGACATGCCAGTGCTCTGTCAGCGGTCTTCATTCCAGGAGTGGACAACTGGGAAGCAGACTTCCTCAGCAGACACGATCTCCATCCAGGAGAGTGGGGGCTTCATCAAGAAGTCTTTGCAGGAGTGACAAGTCGTTGGGGAGTTCCTCAAGTGGACATGATGGCGTCCCGCCTCAACCAGAAACTGCAGAGATATTGTTCCAGGTCAAGGGACCCTCAAGCGATAGCGGTGGACGCCCTAGTGACACCGTGGGTGTTTCAGTCGGTCTATGTGTTCCCTCCACTTCCACTCATTCCAAAGGTGATAAAAATGATAAGAACAACAAGGGTTCAGGCGATCCTCATTGTTCCGGATTGGCCAAAAAGGGCCTGGTATCCAGATCTTCAGGAGTTGCTCTTAGAAGATCCCTGGCCTCTTCCTCTTCGGGAGGACCTGTTACAACAGGGGACGTGCGTGTATTAGGACTTACCGCGGCTGTGTTTGACGGTGTGGCGGTTGAATGCCAAATCCTAGCCCGAAAGGGTATTCCCAGTGAAGTCATTTCTACACTTCTTCAGGCTAGAAAAGAAGTAACGGCAAAGCATTACATTGTAGAAAGTGTGTGTCTTGGTGTGAATCCAAGAAGACTCCTACGGAAGAATTTCACCTGGGGCGTTTGCTCCATTTCCTACGAGCAGGTGTGGATGCTGGCCTAAAGTTATGCTCTATTAAAGTACAGATTTTGGCCTTGTCAATCTTTTTTCAAAAAGAATTGGCCTCCCTTCCAGAAGTTCAGACCTTCGTAAAAGGCGTGCTGCACATCCAACCTCCCTTTGTGCCCCCAGTGGCACCATGGGACCTTCATGTGGTGTTGCAATTCTTGCAATCACATTAGTTTGAACCTTTGTGCAAGGTTGAGTTAAAATTCTTTACTTGGAAAGTGGTCATGATGTTGGCCTTGGCGTCTGGAAGGCGAGTGTCTGAGTTGGCGGCTTTGTCTCACAAAAGCCCATATTTGATTTTCCATGCTAATCTAGCGGAGTTGAGAACTCAATAAAGGTTATATCAAAGAGCTATGAGGGGAAGGGGAAGATACCAGTATGTTTACAGCTCTTTTTTGAATTAATGTGATGAGTGTCCGGAATTTTTATTTTCTGAGCAGTGTGTTTGGATTCCATATATATGGAGAACTCTTCAGCAATTTCTGCCAAAAGTGGTTTCATCATTTCATGTGAACCAGCCAATTGTGGTGCCAGTGGCTACTGACGCCTTGGCGGAATCGAAGTCTCTCGATGTGGTCAGAGCTTTAAAAATCTGTCGCCAGAACGGCTCAGATTAGGAAAACAGTGTCTCTGTTTGTCCTGTGGGCTCCCAACAAGATTGGGGCTCCTGCTTCTAAGCAGACTATTGCGCGCTGGATTTGTAATACGATTCAGCAGGCTCATTCTACGGTAGGATTGCCGTTAGCGAAATCGGTGAAAGCCCATTCTACCAGAAAGGTGGGCTCATCCTGGGCGGCTGCCTGGGGAGTCTGGGCGTTACAACTTTGACGAGTTACTACTTGGTCGGGTTCAAACACCTTTGCGAAGTTTTATAAGTTTGATACCCTGGCTGAGGATAACCTCTTGTTTGGTCAATCGGTGCTGCAGAGTCATCCGCACTCTCCTGCCCGTTCTAGAGCTTTGGTATAAATCCCATGGTTCTTGAAGCATCCCCAGCATCCTCTAGGACGTATGAGAAAATAGGATTTTAATACCTACTGGTAAATCCTTTTCTCTTAGTCCGTAGAGGATGCTGGGCGCCCATTCCAGTGCGGGCTGTATCTGCAGTTTGGTTATTGTTACGCTCATGTTGCGTTGAGTTCAGTCAATCTGTAACTGTTGTTGGCCATGCCGCTGCATGCGTTGTTGTTGAATGCCATGTTGTACGGCGTGTTAGTGGTGTGAGCTGGTATGTATCTCACCTTAGTTTAAAATAATTAAATAAATAATTTTCCTCCCTGGGCACAGTTCCTGTAACTGGAGTCTGGAGGAGGGACATAGAGGAGCCAGTTCACACCCATTCAAAGTCTTATAGTGTGCCCATGTCTCCTGCGGATCCCGTCTATACCCCCATGGTTCTTGAAGCATCCTCTACGGACTAAGAGAAAAGGATTTACCGGTAGGTATTAAAATCCTATTTTTTTTCCACGATTCAACACATTGTTAGTCTTATGGATACTGTAGATAGCATTGTTGAGTAGTCTTAATACTCTTTGCCACTTTATGTTAATATTCTGCTACTTTTATTTTGCTACCTGTTGCTATGTTTTTTTTGGAGTTTTCAAAGTATTCTTTATTATGTAATAAAGACAAACCAGAATCTTTTGAGAGAACTTGCACATTATGATTATCTGATAACATGGCGCACCACTGTATGCATTGTGGCACAAAGATAGAGTGGTCTTTGGTGCGATTTTAGCAAGGCTTAGTTGGGAACACATCCGTTTTATTGCTTATTAAAAAAAAAAAAACTGAACACAACCTTTTTAGTAACTTGTGTAATAAGTATTGAGTGCTGCATCAGTGATGTGTGGTGTTGGAAATACATACGATATCCCTGCAGACGAGATGCAGGCTGTCACTATACCGTCAGTGGCATCCTGTTTGCGCTCGCCACGCATTGGGCCGGTGGCACACTTCAGTCGCCACAGTTTCTATTCCCACTCGGTTGATGGCGTGGACCCACCAACAGAGTTGGGAATACCCTGCTTTTGTCTGGATTCCGGGCATTGGTGTTTCACCTGCATTTGGGATTCCGGCCATTATATATTGACTGCATCCCGTACCATCCACTTTCTTATAGCTTTGCTTTTGTCTTTATTTCTTCAATCACATCCTGACACTGCCTGTCACACATTGTCCTTATGTTTGATTTAAGTAATTATAAATCCAATCCAAGGTGATTTCTGAAGTTAAGATGTACACTGATAAGTACCTGCACACTTGCTAACATGTTTTAGAGTTACTACCACATACTGTACAATAACTGTTTTTCTCCTTCATCCACTAGGGGACACTGGAGGATCCTTACAGTGGGGTATAGATGGGTGCCCAGGAGCTGGGCACTTTAAAAATTAAGAAGTGTGATTACTCCTCCCCCCTTCATGCCCCCATCCCTCTCCTCTCCCCCCCCCCCCCCCTCCTCCAAGCAGTCTTAGACTTGTGCCCAAGGGAGCTGGTCACGCTCAGGGCCTCTCCTCAGGGCTTTTTTTTAGATGGGTTTTGGTTTTTATATATTTGAAGAAGTTTCTCACTGAGGACAGACATGCAGCTTCTGGCCATGCCTGTCTGCTTGGTTGGAGCTGCCGGGGGGTCCTGTCGCAGCTGCTTGTGGCTTGCGCCAGGCCTTCCGGCTGCAGAGACCACCGGCTCTGATGTTGATCGCATGCGTGCAGTGCGTGTTGGGGTCACCCATTAACCACACCGCCGACGGACAGTAACTGCAGCGAGCGAGTACATCCTGGCATCCGAATAGCGGACATGCCAGGAACATAAACAGGCGGTTACAGAGTCGAGGGAGTCGCGGTGCGCTGCACATTTAAAACATGCACCATTTAGCAGGGGGCGGAGCTCATCTCCGGGTGTCTACTCCTGGCTCTCAGCGGCCCCAGCGTTACCTTCTGCACGTGTGGCAGCCATCTTTATAAGAACACATGCTGCATGGAACTTGATGGCTACGCTGAACACTGAGACAGCACTGCCTGCCCCAGGATCAGCGAGTGGTACAATGGCGTTTTTAGTTGGGGAGTGAGAACAGTTAATGCACAGTGTCTTTGTTTCACTTGCCAAGTCACTTTTGATATTGTGCCTACCACTATAGCTACTTCTCAGCGCTCATTAGGGCCAGTGTGCTTACCCTGTCCCTCACTGCCCTCCCTTCTACTTCTATATCACATTTCTGTCTTACTCTTTCTGTGGGCTGTGTAATGTCGTGATTCATTGTGAACAACATTCAAAAAAGGGGCAGCCTCTAAGGCTTCTCAGAAGGTTTTTACATGTAAATTCACACAGTCTGATAGTTCCTTGTTTTGTGATGCATGTGAGATACAGCAACAGTCTCGTATATCTCCACAAGCACCCGAAAATCCTCTATGGACAGTGCAACTCACAGATGTGATGTCACACCTATTGGCTGAGCTGGCAGCCGCTCGCAAAGAGAGAGGCTTCCAGAAATCAACAGTCTTCCCCTTTGCCAGACCCTGAACCTGCTTGGGCATGGTCCCTGGCTAAATCAGTGGAAGGGCTTACCAGAGCTATGGTTCAGTCAGGAGCATCTAATCAGGGGGACCTTCCCCAGGTCTCAAGAAAGAGACTTCTGCCTGCACTATTACAGTCAGAAGGATCGGAGGATGAGGATAATGCCTCAGCTAGAGGAGGAAGAATTCCCAGAAGAGAACAGGCCCTGGAGCAGCTGGAAACTGTGTCCCAGGGAATCGAGGTGCTTATTTTAGCAGTCCATCTGGTACTAAAGATAGAAGAGAATGACCAACCTCCTTTACAGTCGTTCTTTTTTGTAAAGAAACAGAGAGTGGCCTTTACATTTCCAGTATCTCAGGAACTTGATTCACACATGGCCACAGCATGGAAACATCTGGATAAAATTTTCCAGGTGTCTCGCAGGTTGCAATCCTCTTACCCTTTTCCGGTAGATAGCAGAAAATTGTGGGAAACTCCCCCTACAGTCGATCCTTCGGTGTCTCGACTGTCTAAAATGACACTTCTACCAGTTCCAGGGGCTGCCGCCCTAAAAGAACCGTCGGATAGAAAATTGGAAACCACTCTCAAGTCTATTTACATAGCAGCGGGTGTACTCCTTCATCTCACTTTGGTAGGATTATGGGTCAACAAGGCGGTCAAAGCTTGGATTGAACAGTTATCTTCAGGTCTACACGAGGGTCTCCCAGCGGAGGCTCTCTTTCCTCTAGTAGAACAGGTAGCTGCCTACCTGGTAGAGGCATCCAAAGACATATGTACCCTAGGATCCAGGACTTCTGCCTTAGCGGTGTTGGCTCGCAGAGCATTGTGACAGTGGCATGATGGTGCTGAATTAAATAGAGCAACGGAGGCTCTTCCTTTTGCTGGGGAGGTGCTGTTTGGCCCAGAGCTGGCTAATTCGGTTTCCCAGGCAACAGGAAGTAAGTCCATTTACATCCCATCGGCTCCCACTGCTACTTGCAGATCCTACTCCAGAGGTCACGGCAGAACCGCAACTGGCTACACATCAGGACAATAAGTCTGCCACCAAACCCACTGCATGACATGCTTCCTTCCCACCTGGGGAACCCCAGGTTGGAAGCATGTCTACGAGAACTCAATGAAGTGTGGATGTAGTTCTGTCTGGACGATTGGGTTTGGGGCCTTATCACTCAGGGTTACAAGATAGACTTTTTACTCCAACCACCTCCTCGATTTTTCACCACTGGTTTGCCAGTTTCCAGAGACAGGCAGGTTGTGTAACAGGAGGCTATCAACAAACTTCTGTCCGTCAGAGTTTTGGTTCAGGTTCTCTCACACCAGTTCAAACAGGGGTTCTACCCCAGTTTGTTTGTGGTACCGAAGCTGGACGGCTCGGTCAGGCCTATTCTGAACCTGAAGGCTCTCAATCCCTTCTTGAGAGTATTCATGTTCAAAATGGAATCTCCTCATTCTGTCGTGGGACTAGATGTGAACGAGTTCTTGGTGTCCTCGGTATGTCTACACATACCCATCTGGCCACCTCACCAAATGGGGCCTTGTCCTTTGGCCTGTCGTCAGCTCCACGGGTGTTCACGAAGCTCATGGCTGTTATGATGACTCTCCTTCGTGCACAAGGGTTGGTGATTGTCCCCCTATCTGGACGATATTCTTATAAATTCTCATTCCAGGGACAGATTGTTACAGGACGTCGCAGTGACAGTCTCCTAATAAAACACGTATGGATCCTGAACTTTCAGAAATCACATCTGCAGTCAACACAGAGACTTCGATTTCTCAGGATGATTCTGGACACTGTGCTTCAGAAAGTCTTCCTCCCACTGGACAAAGCACATTCCATTCAGGAGATGGAATGGCTGGCTCTACAACATCGAAGAGCGTCAGTGCACCTTTGCATTCGCCTGCTTGGGAAGGTGGTGGCGGCCTTTGAGGCCATTCGGTACGGCTGTTTTCACTCTAGGCCTTTTCAGCGGGATCTTCTCTCTAAGTTGCCACAATCACACTTGTTCTTACATCAATAAGTATACGCTGTCCCCAGAACTCGTCTCTCTCTCCTGGTGGCTGAATTCTACTCACCTGTTGGAGGACAGGAGGTTCGGTGTGTGGGTTTGGACAATACTCACCACCGATGCCAGTTTGAGGGGATTGGGGTGGGGTGACTGGACAACCAGTTATTAGGTCACTGGTCTCCAGAATAGACTTTGCCCATCAATTGTCTTGAGCGAAGGGCAATATTTTATGCCTTGCAACTCGCACAATCCCTGTTGCGGGGTCAGGCCATCAGAGTCCAGTCGGACAACGCAACGGCAGTAGCGCACATAAACCAACAGGACAGCACGCGCAGCATGGCGGCAATGAAAAGTAAGACGTATCCTTCTGTGGGCAGAAGTATACCCCGCGGCCATCTCAGCAATCTTCATCTCAGGCATGGACAATTGGGAAGCAGACTATCTAAGTTGTCAGGACGTGCACCCAGGAGAGTGGGCTCTCTATCCCCAGGTGTTTCAACAGTTAGTTCGATGGTGAGGTCTACCTCACGGCCTCCAGACAAAATCACAGTCTGACGCTTTACTGCTCACGGACAAGACATCCAGCGGCAGTAGATGCCCTCATGACACCCTGGCAATACCAGTTTGTCTATCTGTTCCCGCCGTTCCTTCTCTTGCCTCGCCTTCTATAACGCATAAAGAGAGAGGACGTTTTGATGCAACTTGTTGCTCCGGATTGGCCCCGCAGGACCTGATATTTCAGCCTCCCTCTCTTGCTAGTAGACTATCCGTGGCCCCTACCAATGTGAGAGGATCTACTAAATCAGGGTCCTTTAGTCTATCCAGACTTAAAGCAGCTTCATGTGATGGCGTGGCTGTTAAAAAAGGCCATCCTTAGACATAAGGGTATTCCATCAGCAGTCATCCCTACTATGCTTAGGGACAGGAAGGAGGTCACTTCCAAACATTACCATAGAATTTGGAAGGCTTATGTGACCTGGTGTGAACGGCGTGGGATGCCTACAACCACATTCAAATTATCGAGGCTGCTGCTTTTTCTCCAGATCCTTAAAGGTGCAGGTCTCTGCTCTTTCCATATTTTTCCAACGAAAATAAGCTTTACTTCAGGATTTACAGGCATTTTTACAGGGGGTTCTCAGGCTACAACCTTTCTTTGTGCCTCCCACGGCCCTGTGGGATCTGGATCTGATTCTTTAATTTGTACAATCCCCTATGTTTGAACCTTTGGAAACAGTTGAGTTCATATATCTTTCCTGGAAGGTGGTTTTGGTTCTCGCTGTGGCATCAGCCAGGAGAGTGACTGAGCTCGGAGCTCTAGCCTGTCTGCCTCCATACCTGATCTTTCATGCAGATAGTGCTGAACTCTGTACCAGAATGTCGTTCCTTCCAAAAGTGGTCTTGGCTTTCCATATAAATCAGCCTATTGTGCTACTGGTTCTTCCAGAGGATTCACAGACTTCTTGATCCCTGGATGTAGCCAGGGCTCTCGGAATTTACGTGGATAGGACGGCTTCTCTACAGAAGATGGACTCTCTTTGTTTTGTATGATGCAGTTAATGTAGGGTGGAAGGCTTCAAAGTAGACTCTAGCACGCTGTATTCATCTATCAGACAGGCCTATGTGGCTTCCGATAGGGAGCCTCCGGTCTCCATTACAGATCATTCCACACGCTCTGTGGGTACCTCGTGGGTGGTTGGCCGTGGGGTTTCTGCTAGATGGTCCGGCCGGCATACTTTAGTCATGTTTTATATGTTTGACACCTTTGCAGCCTCGGATTCTCAATATGGCCATGCTGTTTTGCAGAGTTCTTAGCGCTTTCCCGTCCGTCATTGGAGCTCTGGGATGTCCCCACTGTAAAGATCCTCCAGTGTCCCCTAGTGGATGAAGGAGAAAACAGGATTTTGGTACTTACTGATAAATCCCTTTCTCCGATTCCACAGGGAACACAGCATGCCCACCCTGCGCTGTTCCTTCCTGCCATGGTGGTTGTTTTTATGTTGTTGTGACTGAATGTTATTGCTACTATTTTTTTCTACAGTTTCACACGTTTCTGTGTTGCATTGTGCTTCTTTATTCACCTCCTCCTCTGTATTTTTTTTTTTTTTTTTCAGCTCTCCTCGGGCACAGTTTCTTAAGACTGGCTTGGAGGGGAGCATGGAGGTAGAGGAGCTAGTCACATTTCTAAATTTTTAAAGTGCTCAGCTTCCGTTTAGCACCCATCTGTACCCCAGTGTAAGGATTCTCCAGTGTCCCCTGTGCAATTGGAGAAAGGGATTTATCGGTAAGTACCAAAATTCTCTCTTTTTTTTTTTTTTTTAAAGTAGTTTCATGTTTATTATTTGACATTTACCTTTTCCACGCTGTTTAGGAGTAGCAGTGATAAACAAGTCATTCTGATGGATACTCTGTACGGCATGTTCAAGAGCGAAGATCTCCCAAGTGCTATCAGACAGTCTATGATTGACCGCTGCATATTGCCTCTCATGTGGAACTGTAGCCCTGATGCTTTGACGGAGTTTTTCAGTAAAACCATAATTCTCTTAATGAATACACTGAAGAGTACATTCACAAAGGTATTGTTCTAATTCATTTGTTGTTTTTCCCTGCAGTACTACTTTAGATGGTAATGGAACTGACCTTTTTCATGACACTGATTTCCCAGATAAACTTAGATGTCACATACCTGTTTTAGTGCTAAGATCATACTTATATGCTACTTTTTATTTGTTTGTGTAAAATAAGTATTAAAAACAAGTTGTTGTATTTATTAAATGAGTAATGGCTAATTGCTTTATCTACGAATACCAGAAAAGGCCAAACCATTGCCTACCATTTGGAGTCCGTTTTAATTGAAAATAGTCTTGTAATTTTTTTTTTTTTGAAAAATAGTTTATTGGACAACTGTGCAACATTTACATATATTGTCGCAAAATATAACTAAACATGTTAGAACAACATTTAACATATTACATTTTTGAAACAATTCAACCGTGATAAGGTAAATCGATTATAGCCTTAAGGTGTCCTGCTAGTGACCATTTTAAAAGGGTGAATGTCCCTGCTCTAGCATTTCCAGTTTATACCACGTAGTGTGAGATATGGCCTGTCGCAGAGGGGTTTTAACCGGCTCATCCAGCATCTGAATGTAGGGGAGCCATACGCTGAAGAATTTAGCTATTTTATTCTCCTTATCTAGAAGCATTTCTAGCCACTCCATATGGAACAGGTATGACAGTCTTGGTACAAATAGAGCTATGGATAATGAGTCAGTGGCTATCCATTGTGATAATATGGTTTTCTTGCCTGCCGCTGCTATTTTGGTCAGTAACTGGCGCTGTCCTGTCGTCAGCTTGTGAGCAGAGTGTGTCGGGTGTATGTCCCACATGACCCACTCCGGGGAAATATCCAATGTGAGGTGTAATTTGTCTTTTATAAAGGTGTGTATTAATCCCCAGAATTTGTTCACTTCATGGCAACTCCACATGCAATGATAGATGTCTGCGTCCATCATGCCGCATTTAAAGCATTTGGAGTCAGACGCTGTCCCCATTTGCAGCCTTAGCTTAGGTGTAATGTAGGATCGATGTAAGAGCTGGTAATTGTCTTGTAATTTTTTAAGTACTCCCCATGAATTTAGAGTAAACCGTTTTGAATGCTGGTGGTCTAGGACCATGGGTTTTTTTTTTTGTAGGTGCAGCTTGGCCATTTTGCTTGAGTTGGAATTACATTGGTTTACGATTTCTATGGCGTATGACATGTTTCAATATAAGTGTTAATACAGGTTGAGTATCCCTTATCCAAAATGCTTGGGACCAGAGGTATTTTGGATATCGGATTTTTCCGTATTTTGGAATAATTGCATCCCATAATGAGATATTACGGTGATGGGACCTAAATATAAGCACAGAATGCATTTATGTTACATATACACCTTATACACACAGCCTGAAGTTAATTTTAGCCAATATTTTTTAATAACTTTGTGCATTAAACAAAGTGTGTGTACATTCACACAAATCATTTATGTTTCATATACACCTTAGACACACAGCCAGAAGGTCATTTAATACAATAACTTTTATAACTTTGTGTATTAAACAAAGTTTGTGTACATTGAGCCATCAAAAAACAAAGGTTTCACTATATCACTCTCACTCAAAAAAGTCCGTATTTCGGAATATTCCGTATTTCGGAATATTTGGATATGGGATACTCAACCTGTACTACAGTAATATGATTTCATATATACATTCCTTTTATACAAAAGCTAATTTTACATATATTATTGGATATTTTGCCTCTCTTGATTGCTTAACTTTAATGCTAAAAGTTTAGGCCACCTGCTTTAACTTCTGTTCCTAGGTGTGATGTTACCACTTGATGAGCATGGCTGATAACTATTAAAATATTTGTAAAAGGACAGTCCTGTCACGGAAATCCATAGGCCTCTTTTAGCAATTTGACATACAGTAATAAGCATTTGACTGCATCCAATGAATACCTGTTAGAAATACTGTGTTAGTACTGTAATTCTCCCCCCCCTCCAAAATGTATTAAGAACAAAAAAGTGAGAAAAAGTTATTGCATTAGTATTCACCCCCTGAGTTAATACTTGGTAGAACCATGGGAGTAATTATAGCTCTGAGTTTATTTGGGTATGGGTTTTCAGTTTGCACATCTACGGATACAGAGCTGTAACTAGACTTTTTGGTGCCCTGTGTCAGAGAGAGCATTGGCACCCCCACCAATTTTTTTTTTTTAATAGGGACATAAGTTTCATGCTTAGGGGCACTTCCCACACACATATTATGTGGTGCTTTATTGAATAATGTATACAGTGGTGGCTGTGATAGTTACATCGCAGACTTCCAGTTGTGTTGGGGATGCCTGTTTATGCAATCTCCATGGAAACCACCTCGTGTAACCTGTTATTGGTCGGGAACGCAGCCCGGCTGTGGTTTCCGGTAGTGTCATCACTTCGGATACATGCTGGGACCGGATATGCGTTCCACCGCGGGCCTGATGCATTCCACGTCAGGAACTTCCGGGACCGAGATGACGACGAGACTGGCAGCAGGTGAGTTTAATATTACACAGGTGCGGTGTGTCACAGAGGTTTTGGCAGGCGCTTCAGCACATAAATAGCAGCTCCATTTGTTAGTAAGGTTGATGCCCCAGAGGAAGGTGCTGTCACAGAAATGGCCGTCGGGCACTTGGAGTCTCTGTATGTTAAACTGGAGGGACATGTAATGTATGAAAACCAGCATGTTAACCCTTGCCAGACTGCAATAGTTTCCTTCATGTATGCTGCTATGTTCTTCGTTTTTTGAATACAAGCACTTTATGAACATTTAACTGGTGATGTGCTGATTTCTGCATTGGCTGAAAAAGTATTTTCTGGCTGAGCTAGCATGGCTATATAAAGTTTATGGAATTGCAGCACCCCAATTGAATTACACATTGAAAAGTGTGCGGTCTCTCTGATGCTCTTTTTATATGTGTGTGTGTGTGTGTATATATATATATATATATATATATATATATATTTATTGATAATGCTGATGATCTTTACAGGAATAAAAGCTATACCTTAAACACACCGTAAATACACTTTAAACCTTTAGCCGCTGCGGCCGCTATACTTAATTCACACTACGCACCTTTTACGCTATTAGCGTAAAAGAGTTCTGTAGTGTACGGACTTTGCGTACACACGCCACGCTGACGGTACAAAGTACTCACAGCGCATACACACCCAGAGATACACTTTAAACTTTCTACAGCAATGCTATGCAATAATAGTACACTTTAAACCTGACTAGGGCAATGAGGACACAACACCAATTGTGATTTTACCGCTGGGTTCCGACACCACAGTGGATTATTTCTGAAAGGGGGTTTACAATACAAATTATACACTACAATTTAAAACAATTTAACAGAATAATGGCTACAGTCAATGTACATACGTGAGTGGATTCGCTTGCGCAACCCGGCCGGTCCCTGGTCATCTGATAGATAACTTTGTGAGTCTTGTGTGTGGCCAGGCTGCAGCAGGCTTTATTTATACAATTCTTCCAAAAGCAATACAATGGATACTGTAATCCCTTTGTCCATTGGACACAGGAATGCACTTTTACAGTACAGGAGAGGTCATAGGTTGATAGGAAAAGGTAGGCGATGTCTTATTCAACTGCTCTTGTGGGTGGTCTCCTCTGGATTCCCGCCGCATACATAGTATACAGTAAATACAGTTTATATCTATATTCTGCTTCTGCACATAACTATCCGCAGGAACATGCGATCTTCCGCAAACCAACACCGGAATGTTACCCTTAAAATACCCTACAGCTGGATACCAGATACCACCTTATAACCTTAGTCTGTCCCCTCTTATCCTGTAAAGGTGAATCCCTTTTTTCTGCAACCATTTAAACAGCTATAACTTTCTGATGTGGTGCAAGGAGACTATGTGTACATTGTGCACTATTTGGATTAAATATGTAATGTGTTCTGATGGCCCTCCATGCGTACACAAACTCTGCCGTAAATACCCATACCACGCGCCGATGCGCAGGACCGACCATACGCAAAGTGCGTACATGTGCACGCACTGCAGAACAAGTGCACGCGCAGTGGGCATGTGTGTGCAGTTTGTACGTGATGTGTGTTCTGTAATATTTTTCGACTTTGACAATATATATATATATATATATATATATATACACACACACACACACACACACTCTATCGGCACTCCCAGGTGATAGAGATATAGCTTTGCTGGTTGCCTTCACAAGTTAATATTTTAGATCACGGTAGGTGCAGCACTATAGACCATATTAAAGATACAGTATTGACATGCTGAAGTTAGCTAACTTCAGCATATCTATACTGTGTCTTTTATATGGTCTGGAGTGCCGCACCTACCGCAATCTATATAATACTGAGAACCCCTACTGAGTGTGCCACTGTGACAGGTCACATAAGGTACGGCCACGTCAAGGAAAGCCCAGCCTGGTGTGGTTGCATCTGATGCGACCATGCCAGGCAAGTGGTTAAAGTTTTCATCCAAATCCATCCATTGGAAGGCCCAGAACATGCTCACTGGTTTAAAATTATTATTGATCTTTACTCACAGCTTTGGACTTTGTATCTTAGGATTGGGTCCACTGTTTCTGCTTTTGTATGGTGTCCTTCAGATAAGGTGTGACAAAATGTCCATGTCGTAGCAGGTTGTGCGGCACACAGGGCAAACGCTGTTCATCTGTATCCATTGTGTCAGTCAAGAAACATGGAAGGTATGGTGGCAGGATGATACAGCCATTTCCATTCCAACTTCAATGTCAGACATGCGGATGGTGCAGTACTCTACTTCCTCTCCTGCAACAGTGCGCCTGCTGTAGGTGGGAATACTGGGCAGAATGAGCCTCAGGATGTTCAAACCTTATAACCTGTGCTAATCAAACACCCTACTCATTGAGCTATTGGATCCTGCATAAAAACTATGATCACTATATGAAGCTACTGGTACTTAATCTGTATTGCAATTGGGCAGATCTGTGTAGTGTGCAGCCAGCCACTACATAGATCTGCTCAGCTGCAATGCTTATCATTTTTTCACAAAGGTTAGCTTCAAATAGTTAGAATTCTCTAGCTTAGAATTATCTACCTTTCTATGCAAGGGCAGATAGCTCAATGAATACGTTTTCTGACTGCAATGCCACAGGCAATGGGTTCGAATCCTGAGTACCAAAGAAATCTCAAGTTTAGTTCATGATTGTTATGTAGGTATTAGCAACAGAATAGGTCAGGGTAGGAAACAGGGGCGGTCAGGAGATGCTGGGCTTCAAAGAGGGGGAAAGCTGCAAGTGAAAGCAATTGAAACAGATAATTAACAAGTGCCACCAACAGTGCCCCCTAGCCTGCAGCGCTATGTGCAGTGCCCCCTCCACACACATCTAGTTACGGCCCTATACAGATGTGTCCTTTTACATCCTTGCTCTAAACAGTCCTTCTAGTCACGCCATGACATGGCAGTACTCTGTAGCAGCGAGCGTCCTTTTACAATTTTTTCAAACGCAATGGGGCGCACAAGCACCTTCTGCTGATTAAAATGATATGCGGCACACCTAAATTCTGTGTGTAATTACGTCTGTATCTGCTTCTGAAATGCCACATAAACGCTGTGGAGTGTTGCAACATTAGATGGTAATATTTTGTATTCAAATACAGTCGCAGTCACACACACAATATAGGCGTGCTGCATATCATTTTAATAAGCAAACGTTGCTTGTGCTTCCTATTGTATTACATTGTGTCTAAGAATGCGAAAAAACCTGCTGTGCGCTACTGAGTTACACAGCACTTACATCACAAAGAGCAAAGATGTAAGAGGACACATCTGTAGATACTAGAATTAGTGCCCAGTTTTTAAGGCAAAATGTCTCATGCTGCGTAAGTTTGGATGGCGATCGCAGATGGACAGCACATTTTTTATTTTTGTTGTTAAGAGACTCCAGTGTGACTTATGCTTTTCATAATTTATTATGTTGCAAGGTAAATATTCTTTGAAGTCCAAGCACTCTTGTGGACTGCAGCAGGATTTCCTACAGGATTTATCTGTACTTTGCTTAATTCATTCTCCCCTATTTTATTATGAGCTTTCCAATCTCTGCCATAGAGAAGCATCCCCAGAACATGGTGATGTCAGCAGCTTGTTCCACAGTATACACCAAACAGAATGCTTAGCATATTTCTAAACCGTTACATTTTAGGGGTCTATTCATGAAGCAATGGAAAAATTGCTCATGGCAACCAATCAGCATTGAAGTAACGGGTGGTCTTCAGTATGCCGGCGGTCGGGCTCCCTGCGACCAGCATACCGGCGCCGGGAGCCCGACAGCCGGCATACCGACACTTGTTCTCCCTCGTGGGGGTCCACGACCCCCCTGGAGGGAAAATAAGTGTGGCGCGCGTAGCGTGGCGAGCGCAGCGAGCCCGCAAGGGGCTCATTTGCGCTCGCCACACTTGTCGGTAAGCCGGCGGCCGGCCTCCCGGCGCCGGTATGCTGGTCGCCGGGAAGGCCGGCCGCCGGCAGATCGTAGTGAACCCTTGAAGTAACATTTATAATTTACATACCATACAATTGTACGGAGCAGCTTATTGGTTGCCATGGGCAACTTCTCCACAGGCTCACTTATCCACACTTTCCACTGCTTAATGAATAGACCCCTTAGTCTCCTTGGGGCAGATGTATTAAGCCTGAAGAAGGGATAAATAAGTGATAAAGCTGTGATAAGTGCAAGGTAATAGTGCACCAGCCAGTCAGCGACAAACTGTCATTTTTCAAATGACTGACTGGTGCGTTATCATCTTGCACTAATCACCTTTTTATCCCTTCTCCAGGTTAATACTGTACATCTGCCCCATTGGACCATAGACTATTATTCTAAATGGTGATGTTTCTACTTGTCTTTGGGAACAATCTAGTTGAGCATGTAAAGACGCTCAGCACTACTAAGTCATGCCACAGCATGGCGTGACTAGAAGGGCTGTTTAATATGCAGGGAGGCTAGATGTAAGTAGGGTTGGCCATCAGCGTGCCTCCTATTGACGGTCGCCATCAATGGAGGAACAGCATGTTTCCATCGATGGTTGCATACTATGCAATAGATGACCATCGATAGCTAAACAACCAGGGGCGGATTTAGGGGTGATGGCGCCCTTAGGCACAACAGTAACGGCTGCCCCCCCACCTGCATAATTTTATTACTTTTATTGATTGGTTATAAGACCTCATTTGATGATAGCCAATTTAATAGAATCATTTAAAAAGCCACTGACTTTTAGTTTTTTTTATATTTACATATTTACTAAGTAGGACTACTTACAGGGGCAGTATGTGCATGTCCAACCCATTTACACACCATTCAAGATGACATATGGTACAGTATAATGGAAATATATAGCAGTTACTGGTACTTTTTGGGCTGACACTACCCGCAAAAGCATCAAGTGCCGCCCCTAGGCACGTGCCTAATGATACATTCAGTACTGTACACAACCCGATGGTTATCTCTGTATTTCTCTAACGTCCTAGTGGATGCTGGGGACTCCGAAAGGACCATGGGGAATAGCGGCTCCGCAGGAGACTGGGCACAAAAGTAAAAAGCTTTAGGACTACCTGGTGTGCACTGGCTCCTCCCCCTATGACCCTCCTCCAAGCCTCAGTTAGATTTTTGTGCCCGAACGAGACGGGTGCAGGCTAAGGGGCTCTCCTGAGCTGCTTTAGTGTAAAAGTTTAAAGTAGGTTTTTTATTTTCAGTGAGACCTGCTGGCAACAGGCTCACTGCACCGAGGGACTAAGGGGAGAAGAAGCGAACTCACCTGCGTGCAGAGTGGATTGGGCTTCTTAGGCTACTGGACATTAGCTCCAGAGGGACGATCACAGGCCCAGCCATGGATGGGTCCCGGAGCCGCGCCGCCGGCCCCCTTACAGAGCCAGAAGAGTGAAGAGGTCCGGAAAATCGGCGGCAGAAGACGTCCTGTCTTCAATAAGGTAGCGCACAGCACCGCAGCTGTGCGCCATTGCTCTCAGCACACTTCACACTCCGGTCACTGAGGGTGCAGGGTGCTGGGGGGGGCGCCCTGAGACGCAATAAAAAACCTTTTTTTGGCAAAAAAATACATCACATATAGCTCCTGGGCTATATGGATGCATTTAACCCCTGCCAATTTTTCCATTAAAAAGCGGGAGAAAGGCCGCCGAGAAGGGGGCGGAGCCTATCTCCTCAGCACACTGGCGCCATTTTTTCCTCACAGCTCCGTTGGAGGAAGGCTCCCTGACTCTCTCCTGCAGTCCTGCACTACAGAAACAGGGTAAAACAAGAGAGGGGGGGCACTAAATTGGCATATTAATATATACAGCAGCTATATTAGGGAAAAACACTTATATAAGGTTATCCCTGTATATATATATATAGCGCTCTGGTGTGTGCTGGCAAACTCTCCCTCTGTCTCCCCAAAGGGCTAGTGGGGTCCTGTCCTCTATCAGAGCATTCCCTGTGTGTGTGCTGTGTGTCGGTACGCTGTGTCGACATGTATGAGGAGGAAAATGATGTGGAGGCGGAGCAATTGCCTGTGTTAGTGATGTCACCCCCTAGGGAGTCGACACCTGACTGGATGGTCTTATGGAAAGAATTACGTGATAGTGTCGGCACTTTACAAAAGACTGTTGACGACATGAGACAGCCGGCAAATCAGTTAATACCTGTACAGGCGTCTCAAACACCGTCAGGGGCTATAAAACGCCCGTTACCCCAGGTCGATACAGACACGGACACTGACTCCAGTGTCGACGGTGAGGAAACAAACGTATTTTCCAGTAGGGCCACACGTTACATGATCACGGCAATGAAGGAGGTTTTGAACATTTCTGATACTACAAGTACCACAAAAAAGGGTATTATGTGGGGTGTGAAAAAACTACCCGTAGTTTTTCCTGAATCAGATGAATTAAATGAGGTGTGTGATGAAGCGTGGGTTTCCCCCGATAAAAAACTGCTAATTTCTAAAAAATTATTGGCATTATACCCTTTCCCGCCAGAGGTTAGGGCGCGTTGGGAAACACCCCCTAGAGTGGATAAGGCGCTCACGCGCTTATCAAAACAAGTGGCGTTACAGTCTCCTGATACGGCCGCCCTCAAGGAACCAGCTGATAGGAAACTGGAAAATATCCTAAAAAGTATATACACACATACTGGTATTATACTGCGACCAGCAATCGCCTCAGCCTGGATGTGCAGTGCTGGGGTGGCTTGGTCGGATTCCCTGACTGAAAATATTGATACCCTGGACAGGGACAATATATTATTGACTATAGAGCATTTAAAGGATGCATTTCTATATATGCGTGATGCACAGAGGGATATTTGCACTCTGGCATCAAGAGTAAGTGCGATGTCCATTTCTGCCAGAAGAGGGTTATGGACGCGACAGTGGTCAGGTGATGCGGATTCCAACGGCATATGGAAGTATTGCCGTATAAAGGGGAGGAGTTATTTGGGGTCGGTCTATCGGACCTGGTGGCCACGGCAACGGCTGGAAAATCCCCTTTTTTACCCCAAGCCACCTCGCAGCAGAAAAAGATACCGTCTTTTCAGGCTCAGTCCTTTCGTCCCCATAAGGGCAAGCGGGCAAAAGGCCACTCATATCTGCCCCGGGGCAGAGGAAGGGGAAAAAGACTGCAGCAGACAGCCTCTTCCCACGAACAAAAGCCCTCCCCCGCTTCTGCCAAGCCCTCAGCATGACGCTGGGGCCTTACAAGCGGACTCAGGCACGGTGGGGGCCCGTCTCAAGAATTTCAGCGCTCAGTGGGCTCACTCGCAAGTGGATCCCTGGATCCTGCAGGTAGTATCTCAGGGGTACAAATTGGAATTCGAGACGTCTCCCCCTCGCCGGTTCCTGAAGTCTGCTTTACCAACGTCTCCCCCCGACAGGGAGGCGGTATTGGAAGCCATTCACAAGCTGTATTCCCAGCAAGTGATAATCAAGGTACCCCTCCTACAACAGGGAAAGGGGTATTATTCCACGCTGTTTGTGGTACCGAAGCCGGACGGCTCGGTGAGACCCATTTTAAATCTGAAATCCTTGAACACTTACATAAAAAGGTTCAAGTTCAAGATGGAGTCACTCAGAGCAGTGATAGCGAACCTGGAAGAAGGGGACTATATGGTGTCTCTGGACATCAAGGATGCTTACCTCCATGTCCCAATTTGCCCTTCTCACCAAGGGTACCTGAGGTTTGTGGTACAGCACTGTCACTATCGGTTTCAGACGCTGCCGTTTGGATTGTCCACGGCACCCCGGGTCTTTACCAAGGTAATGGCCGAAATGATGATTCTTCTTCGAAGAAAAGGCGTCTTAATTATCCCTTACTTGGACGATCTCCTGATAAGGGCAAGGTCCAGAGAACAGTTAGAGGTCGGAGTAGCACTATCTCAAGTAGTACTACGACAGCACGGATGGATTCTAAATATTCCAAAATCGCAGCTGATTCCGACGACACGTCTGCTGTTCCTAGGAATGATTCTGGACACAGTACAGAAAAAGGTGTTTCTCCCGGAAGAGAAAGCCAGGGAGTTATCCGACCTAGTCAGGAACCTCCTAAGACCAGGCCAAGTGTCAGTACATCAATGCACAAGGGTCCTGGGAAAGATGGTGGCTTCTTACGAAGCGATTCCATTCGGCAGATTCCACGCAAGAACTTTTCAGTGGGATCTGCTGGACAAATGGTCCGGATCGCATCTTCAAATGCATCAGCGGATAACCCTGTCTCCAAGGACAAGGGTGTCTCTCCTGTGGTGGTTACAGAGTGCTCATCTCCTAGAGGGCCGCAGATTCGGCATTCAGGATTGGGTCCTGGTGACCACGGATGCCAGCCTGAGAGGCTGGGGAGCAGTCACACAGGGAAGAAATTTCCAGGGCTTGTGGTCAAGCATGGAAACGTCACTTCACATAAATATCCTGGAACTAAGGGCCATTTACAATGCCCTAAGTCAGGCAAGACCTCTGCTTCAGGGTCAGCCGGTGTTGATCCAGTCGGACAACATCACGGCAGTCGCCCACGTAAACAGACAGGGCGGCACAAGAAGCCGGAGGGCAATGACGGAAGTGGCAAGGATTCTTCGCTGGGCGGAAAATCATGTGATAGCACTGTCAGCAGTGTTCATTCCGGGAGTGGACAACTGGGAAGCAGACTTCCTCAGCAGACACGATCTTCACCCGGGGGAGTGGGGACTTCACCCAGAAGTCTTCCACATGATTGCGAACCGTTGGGAAAAACCAAAGGTGGACATGATGGCGTCCCGCCTCAACAAAAAACTGGACAGATATTGCGCCAGGTCAAGGGACCCTCAGGCAATAGCTGTGGACGCTCTGGTAACACCGTGGGTGTACCAGTCAGTGTATGTGTTCCCTCCTCTTCCTCTCATACCAAAAGTACTGAGAATCATAAGAAGGAGAGGAGTAAAGACCATACTCGTGGCTCCGGATTGGCCAAGAAGGACTTGGTACCCGGAAATTCAAGAGATGCTCACGGAAGACCCGTGGCCTCTACCTCTAAGAAAGGACCTGCTCCAGCAGGGACCATGTCTGTTCCAAGACTTACCGCGGCTGCGTTTGACGGCATGGCGGTTGAACGCCAGATCCTGAAGGAAAAAGGCATTCCGGATGAAGTCATCCCTACCCTGATCAAAGCCAGGAAGGATGTTACCGTACAACATTATCACCGTATTTGGCGTAAATATGTTGCGTGGTGTGAGGCCAGGAAGGCCCCTACAGAGGAATTTCAACTGGGTCGATTCCTGCATTTCCTGCAAACAGGACTGTCTATGGGCCTCAAATTAGGGTCCATTTAAGGTTCAAATTTCGGCCCTGTCAATATTCTTCCAAAAAGAACTAGCTTCTGTTCCTGAAGTTCAGACGTTTGTCAAGGGAGTACTGCATATACAGCCTCCTTTTGTGCCTCCAGTGGCACCTTGGGATCTCAATGTAGTTTTGGGATTCCTAAAATCTCATTGGTTTGAACCACTCACCACTGTGGACTTAAAATATCTCACATGGAAAGTGGTAATGCTGTTAGCCCTGGCTTCAGCCAGGCGTGTCTCAGAATTGGCGGCTTTATCCTATAAAAGCCCTTACCTAATTTTTCATACGGACAGGGCAGAATTGAGGACTCGTCCTCAATTTCTCCCTAAGGTGGTTTCAGCATTTCACTTAAACCAACCTATTGTGGTGCCTGTGGCTACTAGGGACTTGGAGGATTCTAAGTTGCTGAACGTAGTCAGGACCCTGAAAATATGTTTCCAGGACGGCTGGAGTCAGAAAATCTGACTCGCTGTTTATCCTGTATGCACCCAACAAGCTGGGTGCTCCTGCTTCTAAGCAGACGATTGCTCGTTGGATTTGTAGTACAATTCAGCTTGCACATTCTGTGGCAGGCCTGCCACAGCCAAAATCTGTAAAAGCCCATTCCACACGGAAAGTGGGCTCATCTTGGGCGGCTGCCCGAGGGGTCTCGGCTTTACAACTTTGCCGAGCAGCTACTTGGTCAGGGGCAAACACGTTTGCTAAATTCTACAAATTTGATACCCTGGCTGAGGAGGACCTGGAGTTCTCTCATTCGGTGCTGCAGAGTCATCCGCACTCTCCCGCCCGTTTGGGAGCTTTGGTATAATCCCCATGGTCCTTTCGGAGTCCCCAGCATCCACTAGGACGTTAGAGAAAATAAGAATTTACTTACCGATAATTCTATTTCTCATAGTCCGTAGTGGATGCTGGGCGCCCATCCCAAGTGCGGATTGTCTGCATTACTTGTACATAGTTATTGTTACAAAAATCGGGTTATTGTTGTTGTGAGCCATCTTTTCAGAGGCTCCTTCTGTTATCATGCTGTTAACTGGGTTCAGATCACAAGTTGTACGGTGTGATTGGTGTGGCTGGTATGAGTCTTACCCGGGATTCAAAATCCTTCCTTATTGTGTACGCTCGTCCGGGCACAGTATCCTAACTGAGGCTTGGAGGAGGGTCATAGGGGGAGGAGCCAGTGCACACCAGGTAGTCCTAAAGCTTTTTACTTTTGTGCCCAGTCTCCTGCGGAGCCGCTATTCCCCATGGTCCTTTCGGAGTCCCCAGCATCCACTACGGACTATGAGAAATAGAATTATCGGTAAGTAAATTCTTATTTTTCACTGACTGGCCCAAGGACCAATCAAAAGCTTGGGGCGAGGCTTTGTGGGAGTCATGGGCGGAGCTAAGCTCTGTGTCTCTGCACTCTATAGGGGGATGGGAAAATAACCATTGGGTGGTTCTATACCATCAATAACGGAAAAACCATCCGGTTCTCCCCCATCGATGGCAAAACTATTCAACATTGACCATAAACCATCAATGATTTTGAATCATCGATACTCAATGGCCATCCCTAGATGAGAGTGGACACATCTGTAGAGAAAAACACACTTTGCTCCAGGTGTGACTTTATCTGTAGCAAGTGTGTACCTACTAAACCATAATATACGATGGTGTTTTTGCTGTATTTCATTTTTGTGGCAGCTAGCAATAAGAAAATAATTGATGAAAGTACACTATTAGCGTTTTGTATTTTTATTAATTGACTAAGCATAGAAGGGCCATGTACAACAAATTGTTTTGTTTAGCCTAACCCTATATATAATTAATAACCAAAAATAAATCGAGATGCGGTGTGTTTTAAATACATGTACTCTCCACCTAAAGTTTGTATTTTTCTTTGAAATTATTAATGTGCACATTTTCTAGATGTCAGAAGAAATCTTTGATACACAACTTACTATAAAATTGGGTTACTACAAAATACTGGAAGTTCTCTATTCTCGTCTGTCCAAAGATGAGATTTATTCCAAAGAATCCAGAATAAACCATGCATTTGAAGGGTCGTCGAATGTAGAAGGAAATCAACTTACTAAGACATTAATTAAGTAAGTTCTGAGCAATAGAAATTCTGCTTTTCTGTTTACAAAATATGTTATGTATAGTTGAATCACAAGCTTTAATTATTATGGTATTGGTTTTTTTTTTAAAGTTAAGTTGAAAACTAGCTGTTACATAATGTTTGATTTTCTGTAGAACTCACTGTATGCAGCTGCCTACAATAACTAGTAGCTGGCCAAGTTTTTTCTATTCTGCATTATTTTACTTCCTGTTCTGGTTCTCAAGATGGTGACAATGCACATAATTTAATGTAAAGCATTACAATGAAAAATCATTACATTATTTTAAAAATGTAAATCAGTCACCCTAAATTATAGCCAGTTATTTTTTTACAGTTTTTTTACAAAGTATTTTATAGATTAGTACTTTAAGTGCTGGGCCACACATAGCGGCCAAGCGGGTCCCACTCGGCCGGGAGGGGAGGGGGGAGTTTGTGCACACGGATCCTGTTCTGCAGAACAGGATCCGGCCAGTGACACACAGCCACACTGTGTGAACACATACATTGAAATGTATGAGTTCACTATGAAATCCCGCCATCCTGTCATCGGAGCCGGCAGCGGCGGGACTTCCGGACATGTTTGGGCACCTGCAGTCTCCTTGCGGCCAAGCGGGTCCCACTGAACGGGACCCGCTTGGCTGCTGTGTGTGGCCGTAGCCTTAGACTGCGCTTATGCAAAGATGTTTCCGAATACCTGCTGAGAAACAGTACTGTTGCATTTGATTTAACCAGTTTAGATTAGTATCTATATTCACAGCCACACTAGCTGTGTCCTCCATAGATTCAGCTAAATGTAACTGGGGTGACACTTAAATGCTTTGTTTGTGTATGTGAGAGCAAACTCCACACTCCTCTTCTCGTTGCCACACTTATTCAGCTGTGTGAATGGATTTTCCGGCTATTGAATTCCCCCCGGCCGCGCATCACTATCGCTGTGAGGTGCACAAAGAGAGATCCGTGCTTAACTTCTAAGCAATCTAGTCAGATTGCTTAGAATTTAAGCATGGATATCTCCGTGTGTACCTCCCTTTAGTTATAATTCTCACTCTTTATACATTTTAGGCCAAATGTATTAAGCCTTAAAAAATGATAAAGTGGAGACTGATAAAGAGTGATAAAGTACCAGCCGATCAGCTCCTAACTGCCATGTAACATACTGTGTTTGAAAAATGACAGGAGCTGATTGGCTGGTACTTTATCTCTCTTTATCCGTCTCCACTTTATCACTTTTTCTCTAACGTCCTAAGTGGATGCTGGGGACTCCGTAAGGACCATGGGGAATAGCGGCTCCGCAGGAGACTGGGCACATCTAAAGAAAGCTTTAGGACTATCTGGTGTGCACTGGCTCCTCCCCCTATGACCCTCCTCCAAGCCTCAGTTAGATCTTTGTGCCCGAACGAGATGGGTGCACACTAGGGGCTCTCCTGAGCTTCTTAGTGAAAGTTTTAGTTTAGGTTTTTTATTTTCAGTGAGACCTGCTGGCAACAGGCTCACTGCATCGAGGGACTAAGGGGAGAAGAACCGAACTCACCTGCGTGCAGAGTGGATTGGGCTTCTTAGGCTACTGGACATTAGCTCCAGAGGGACGATCACAGGCCCAGCCTGGATGGGTCCCAGAGCCGCGCCGCCGGCCCCCTTACAGAGCCAGAAGGCAGAAGAGGTCCGGAAAATCGGCGGCAGAAGACGTCCTGTCTTCAACAAGGTAGCGCACAGCACTGCAGCTGTGCGCCATTGCTCTCAGCACACTTCACACTCCGGTCACTGAGGGTGCAGGGCGCTGGGGGGGGGGCGCCCTGAGACGCAATAAAAAACACCTTGGATGGCAAAAAAATGCATCACATATAGCTCCTGGGCTATATGGATGCATTTAACCCCTGCCAGAATACATAGAAAAACGGGAGATAAGGCCGCCGATAAGGGGGCGGAGCCTATCTCCTCAGCACACTGGCGCCATTTTCCCTCACAGCTCCGTTGGAGGGAAGCTCCCTGTCTCTCCCCTGCAGTCACTACACTACAGAAAGGGTTAAAAAAGAGAGGGGGGCACTAATTAGGCGCAGTATTAAAGATACAGCAGCTATAAGGGGAAAAACACTTATATAAGGTTATCCCTGTATATATATAGCGCTCTGGTGTGTGCTGGCAAACTCTCCCTCTGTCTCCCCAAAGGGCTAGTGGGGTCCTGTCCTCTATCAGAGCATTCCCTGTGTGTGTGCTGTATGTCGGTACGTTTGTGTCGACATGTATGAGGAGAAAAATGATGTGGAGACGGAGCAGATTGCCTGTAATAGTGATGTCACCCCCTAGGAGGTCGACACCTGAGTGGATGAACTGTTGGAAGGAATACGTGACAGTGTCAGCTCTGTATAAAAGACAGTGGTTGACATGAGACAGCCAGCTACTCAGCTTGTGCCTGTCCAGACGTCTCATAGGCCGTCAGGGGCTCTAAAGCGCCCGTTACCTCAGATGGCAGATATAGACGCCGACACGGATACTGACTCCAGTGTCGACGGTGAAGAGACAAATGTGACTTCCAGTAGGGCCACACGTTACATGATTGAGGCAATTAAAAATGTTTTACACATTTCTGATAATACGAGTACCACCAAAAAGGGGTATTATGTTCGGTGAGGAAAAACTACCTGAATCTGAGAAATTAAATGAGGTGTGTGATGATGCGTGGTTTTCCCCCGATAACAACTGATAATTTCTAAAATGTTATTGGCATTATATCCTTTCCCGCCAGAGGTTAGGGTGCGTTGGGAAACACCCCCTAGGGTGGATAAAGCGCTCACACGCTTGTAAGGGCTCTACCCTCTCCTGAGATGGCCGCCCTTAAGGATCCTGCTGATAGAAAGCAGGAGGGTATCCTAAAATGTATTTACACACATACTGGTGTTATACTGCGACCAGCAATCGCCTCAGCCTGGATGTGCAGTGCTGGGTTGGCGTGGTCGGATTCCCTGACTGAAAATATTGATACCCTAGATAGGGACAGTATATTTTTGCCTATAGAGCATTTAAAAGATGCATTTCTATATATGCGTGATGCACAGCGGAATATTTGCCGACTGGCATCAAGTCTAAGTGCGTTGTCCATTTCTACCAGTAGAGGGTTATGGACACGTCAGTGGTCAGGTGATGCGTATTCCAAACGGCATTTGGAAGTATTGCCTTATTAAGGGGAGGAGTTATTTGGGGTCGGTCTTTCAGACCTGGTGGCCACGGCAACAGCTGGGAAATCCACGTTTGTACCCCAGGTCGCCTCTCAACATGAGAAGACGCTGTATTATCAGGCGCAGTCTTTTCGTGGACAAGCGGGCAAAAGGTTCCTCATTTCTGCCCCGTGACAGAGGGAAAGGAAATAGGCTGCAGAAATCAGCCAGTTCCCAGGACTAGAAACCCTCTCCCGCCTCTGCCAAGCCCTCAGTATGACGCTGGGGCTTTACAAGCAGAATCAGGCACGGTGGGGGGCCCGTCTCAATGAATTTCAGCGCGCAGTGGGCTCACTCGCAAGTAGACCCCTGGATCCTTCAGGTGATATCTCAGGGGTACAAATTAGAATTCGAGACGTCTCCCCCTCGCCGTTTCCTAAAGTCGTCTTTACCGATGTCTCTTTCTGACAGGGAGACAGTTTTGGAAGCCATTCACAAGCTGTATTCCCAGCAGGTGATAATCAAGGTACCCCTCCTGCAACAGGGAACAGGGTATTATTCCACACTGTTATGGTACCGAAGCCGGACGGCTCGGTGAGACCGATTCTAAATCTAAAATCTTTGAACACTTACATACAGAGGTTCAAATTCAAGATTGAGTCACTCAGAGCAGTGATTGCGAACCTGGAAGAAGGGGACTACATGATGTCTCGGGACATCAAGGATGCTTACCTTCATGTCAAAATTTACCCTTCTCACCAAGGGTACCTCAGGTTTATGGTACAGAACTGTCACTATCAGTTCAGACGCTGCCGTATGGATGGTCCACGGCACCCCGGGCCTTTACCAAGGTAATGGCCGAAATGATGATATTCCTTCGAAGGAAGGGAATTTTAGTTATCCCTTACTTGGACGATTCCCTGATAAGGGTAAGATCCAGGGAACAGTTGGAGGTCGGTGTAGCACTATCTCAGGTAGTGTTGCGGCAGCACGATTGGATTCTCAATATTCCAAAATCGCAGCTGGTTCCGACGACTTGTCTTCTGTTCCTAGGGATGATCCTGGACACAGTCCAGAAAAAGGTGTTTCTCCCGGAGGAGAAAGCCAGGGAGTTATCCGAGCTAGTCAGGAACCTCCTAAAACCGAGCCAAGTCTCAGTGCATCAATGCACAAGGGTTCTGGGTAAAATGGTGGCTTCCTACGAAGCAATCCCATTCGGCAGATTCCACGCAAGAACTTTCCAGTGGGACCTGCTGGACAAATGGTCCGGGTCGCATCTTCAGATGCATCAGCGGATAACCCTGTCACCAAGGACAAGGGTGTCCCTCCTGTGGTGGTTGCAGAGTGCTCATCTTCTAGAGGGCCGCAGTTTCGGCATTCAGGACTGGGTCCTGGTGACCACGGATGCCAGCCTGCGAGGCTGGGGAGCAGTCACACAGGGAAGGAATATCCAGGGCTTATGGTCAAGCCTGGAGACATCACTTCACATAAATATCCTGAAGCTAAGGGCCATTTACAATGCTCTAAGCTTAGCAAGACCTCTGCTTCAAGGTCAGCCGGTGTTGATCCAGTCGGACAACATCACGGCAGTCACCCACGTAAACAGACAGGGTGGCACAAGAAGCAGGAGGGCAATGGCAGAAGCTGCAAGGATTCTTCGCTGGGCGGAAAATCATGTGATAGCACTGTCAGCAGTATTCATTCCGGGAGTGGACAACTGGGAAGCAGACTTCCTCAGCACGACCTCCACCCGGTAGAGTGGGGACTTCACCCAGAAGTCTTCCACATAATTATAAACCGTTGGGAAAAACTCGACAGGTATTGCCCCAGGTCAAGGGACCCTCAGGCAATAGCTGTAGACGCTCTGGTAACACCGTGGGTGTACCAGTCAGTGTATGTGTTCCCTCCTCTGCCTCTCATAACCAAGGTACTGAGATTGATAAGGAAATTGGACCGAGCGCTTATGTGTGCAAATGTGTAGTGTTCAGAAACAAATAAAATTTATATGATGTAAAAAATGTAAATATATATAAAAATAAAAATAAATTATAATGAAAATAAAAATAAAAATAATAATAATAATAGGAAAGGGGAAGGGGAGAAGTGCAATGTTTACAGCTCCTTTTTGAAAGAATTGTGGAGCTTGTGGACACTTTTATGGAAGGGTACAGTCTGTTCTTTTATACTGGAATCTTTCCCTGACTTACCCTATGCAGATGCGGTAAGGGTAAGTCAGGGCACATCTGGGCCAAGAAGGACTTGGTAACCGGAACTTCAAGAGATGCTCATGGAGGATCCGTGGCCTCTACCTCTAAGAAGGGACCTGCTCCAGCAAGGACCCTGTCTGTTCCAAGACTTACCGCGGCTGCGTTTGACAGCAGGGCGGTTGAACGCCGGATCCTGAAGGAAAAAAGGCATTCTGGATGAAGTCATCCCTATCCTGATCAAAGCCAGGAAGGATGTAACCGCAAAACATTATCACCGCATTTGGCGAAAATATGTTGCGTGGTGCGAGGCCAGTAAGGCCCGACTGAGGAAATTCAACTGGGTCGATTCCTACATTTCCTGCAAACAGGAGTGTCTATGGGCCTGAAATTGGGGTCCATTAAGGTTCAAATTTCGGCCCTGTCAGTTTTCTTCCAAAAAGAACTAGCTTCAGTCCCTGAAGTTCAGACGTTTGTAAAAGGGGTACTGCATATACAGCCTCCTTTTGTGCCTCCAGTGGCACTTTGGGATCTCAATGTAGTTTTTGGGTTCCAAAAGTCACATTGGTTTGAACCACTTAAATCTGTGGAGTTAAAATATCTCACATGGAAAGTGGTCATGTTGTTGGCCCTGGCCTGGGCCAGGCGCGTGTCAGAATTGGCGGCTTTATCCTGTAAAAGCCCTTATCTGATTTTCCATTCGGACAGGGCGGAATTGAGGACTCGTCCTCAGTTTCTCCCTAAGGTGGTTTCAGCGTTTCACCTGAACCAACCTATTGTGGTGCCTGCGGCTACTAGGGACTTGGAGGTCTCCAAGTTGCTAGACGTTGTCAGGGCCCTGAAAATATATGTTTCCAGGACGGCTGGAGTCAGGAAATCTGACTCGCTGTTATCCTGTATGCACCCAACAAGCTGGGTGCTCCTGCTTCTAAGCAGACTATTGCTCGTTGGATTTGTAGTACAATTCAGCTTGCACATTCTGTGGCAGGCCTGCCACAGCCAAAAATCTGTAAATGCCCACTCCACAAGGAAGGTGGGCTCATCTTGGGCGGCTGCCCGAGGGGTCTCGGCTTTACAACTTTGCCGAGCAGCTACTTGGTCAGGAGCAAATACGTTTGTAAATTCTACAAAATTGATACCCTGGCTGAGGAGGACCTGGAGTTCTCTCATTTGGTGCTGCAGAGTCATCCGCACTCTCCCGCCCGTTTGGGAGCTTTGGTATAATCCCCATGGTCCTTACGGAGTCCCCAGCATCCACTTAGGACGTTAGAGAAAATAAGAATTTACTTACCGATAATTCTATTTCTCGTAGTCCGTAGTGGATGCTGGACGCCCATCCCAAGTGCGGATTGTCTGCAATACTGGTACATAGTTATTGTTACCAAAAAATCGGGTTATTGCTGTAGTGAGCCATCTTTTCTAGAGGCTCCTCTGTTATCATGCTGTTAACTGGGTTCAGATCACAAGTTGGTACAGTGTGATTGGTGTGGCTGGTATGAGTCTTACCCGGGATTCAAAATCCTTCCTTATTGTGTACGCTCGTCCGGGCACAGTATCCTAACTGAGGCTTGGAGGAGGGTCATAGGGGGAGGAGCCAGTGCACACCAGATAGTCCTAAAGCTTTCTTTAGATGTGCCCAGTCTCCTGCGGAGCCGCTATTCCCCATGGTCCTTACGGAGTCACCAGCATCCACTACGGACTACGAGAAATAGAATTATCGGTAAGTAAATTCTTATTTTAAGGCTTAATACATATGAGCCTATATTACCAGTATATTATCAGTTATATATTCCGTAGTGCTTTATAGAGATTATTTGTCCATACACATTTCTTGTTTTGTAACATAACTAGACTACTAATTCTTCAAAAAATGTGAAATACCAAATTTGCTTGGAAGGTGCATATTTTATTAGAGACATTGTCAAAATTGACTAGAAATTTACGTGCCAGCATCTTTATGGCCAGTGGATGCATATATGCTTAGCTGCTGTAACTACAGTACCCTATCACTTCATTTCCTTTCAACTGGCTAGTTAGGGACCGGAGGACAATAGGCTTTGATGACTCTTGTTAATTGTACTGTATTGACACTGAGCAAAAAGTACAGAATAGAGGAGGGCCTGGTTATTCAGAGATAGATAGATATATATATATATATATATATATATATATATATATATATATATATATATATATATATATATATAGATACAAATGGATGTGCGGCACTCCAGACGACTTGAAATAATGAGACTCAGGCAGTAAATGAAAGCAACGTTTCAATGTTTAACACATCGTCTTCAGCCTGAAGACGATGTGTTAAACATTGAAACGTTGCTTTCATTTACTGCCTGAGTCTCGTTATTTCAAGTCGTCTGGAGTGCCGCACATCCATTTGTATCTATTGAACTTTACTTTGCGGGCACCCGGCGCAGGTGTACAGCTGATGGGAGAGCCGGTACTTTCTGTTTTTATATATATATATATATATATATATATAATATATATTTATTTCTCTAACGTCCTAGTGGATGCTGGGAACTCCGTAAGGACCATGGGGAATAGCGGGCTCCGAAGGAGGCTGGGCACTCTAGAAAGATTTATGACTACCTGGTGTGCACTGGCTCCTCCCACTATGACCCTCCTCCAAGCCTCAGTTAGATTTCGTGCCCGGCCGAGGTTGGATGCACACTAGGGGCTCTCCTGAGCCCTTAGAAAGAAAGTATAGATTTAGGTTTTTTATTTTCAGTGAGACCTGCTGGCGAGGGACTAAGGGGAGAAGAAGCGAACTCGCCTGCTTGCAGCCGGATTGGGCTTCTTAGGCTACTGGACACCATTAGCTCCAGAGGGATCGACCGCAGGCCCAGTCCTTGGTGTTCGGTCCCGGAGCCGCGCCGCCGTCCCCCTTACAGAGCCAGAAGCAAGAAGAGGTCCGGAAAAACGGCGGCAGAGGACATCAGTCTTCACCAAGGTAGCGCACAGCACTGCAGCTGTGCGCCATTGCTCCTCATGCACACTTCACACTCCGGTCACTGAGGGTGCAGGGCGCTGGGGGGGGGGGGGGGCGCCCTGAGCAGCAATAAAAACACCTTGGCTGGCAAAAATACCACAATATATAGCCCCAGAGGCTATATATGTGGTAAATACCCCTGCCAGAATCCAGGAAAAAGCGGGAGAATAGGCAGCGGAAAAGGGGCGGAGCTATCTCCCTCAGACACACTGGCGCCATTTCTCCTTCACAGATCCGCTGGAAGGAAGCTCCCTGGCTCTCCCCTGCAGTCTACACTTCAGAACAGAGAGGGGGGGCACTAAATTTAGGCGCAATATATATATATATATATATAATATAAAAGCAGCTATAGGGGACATAACTCAGTTAGTCCCTGCATTATATAGCGCTCTGGTGTGTGCTGGCATACTCTCACTCTGTCCCCCCAAAGGGCTTTTGTGGGTCCTGTCCTCATTCGGAGCATTCCTTGTGTGTGTGCGGTGTGTCGGTACGGCTGTGTCGACATGTTTGATGAGGATAATGATGTGGAGGCGGAGCAGATGCCTTTAGAAGGGATGTCACCCCCTGCGGGGCAGACACCTGAGTGGATGGGCTTATGGAAAGTAATGAGTGCACGTATAGACTCCTTATATAAGAAAATTGACGACATGCCTAATGTGGGACAGCCGACTTCTCAGCTCGTGCCTGCCCAGGCGTCGCATGGGTCGTCAGGGGCTCTAAAACGCCCGCTACCACAAGCAGACCCAGATGTTGACACTGATACTGACACCAGTGTCGACGACGATGAGTCTAACCTAATGCCTACTAAGGCCATTCACTGCATGATTGAGGCAATGAAAGAGGTGTTACACATTTCTGATATAAGTACAGGTACCACTAAAAAGGGTATTATGTTTGGAGAGAAAAAACTACCCGTAGTTTTTCCCCCATCAGATGAATTAAATGAAGTGTGTGAAGAAGCGTGGGCTTTCCCTGATAAAAAATTGGTAATTCCTAAGAAGGTACTAATGGCGTTCCCTTTCCCGCCAGAGGATAGGTCACGTTGGGAAACACCCCCTAGAGTGGATAAAGCGCTCACACGTTTGTCTAAAAAGGTGGCACTACCGTCTCCGGATACGGCCGCCCTCAAGGAACCTGCTGATAGAAAGCAGGAGGCGATCCTGAAGTCTGTATATACACCACACAGGCATTATACTTAGGCCAGCTATTGCGTCAGCTTGGATGTGCAGTGCTGCCGCTGCGTGGTCAGATAAACTGTCAGAAAATATTGACACATTAGACAGAGACACGATCCTGTTAACCATAGACCATATAAAAGACTCAGTCTTATATATGAGAGATGCACAAAGGGAAATCTGCCGACTGGCATCTAAAGTAAGTGCATTGTCCATTTCTGCTAGGAGAGGCTTATGGACTCGCCAGTGGACAGGAGATGCAGATTCAAAAAAGCACATGGAAGTGTTACCATATACGGGTGAGGAATTATTTGGGGATGGTCTCTCGGACCTAGTTTCCACAGCAACGTCTGGGAAGTCAGCATTTTTACCCCATGTCCCCTCACAGCCTAAGAAGGCGCCGTTTTATCAGGTTCAGTCCTTTCGGACCCAGAAAAACAGGCGTGGAAAAGGCGGGTCCTTTCTGTCCAGAGGCAGAGGTAGGGGAAAAAGGCTGCAACAAACAGCAGGTTCCCAGGAGCAAAAGTCCTCCCCCGCTTCTTCTTCCAAGTCCGCCGCATGACGGTGGGCTCCCCAGGCGGAGCCAGGTACGGTGGGGGGCCGCCTCAAGAATTTCAGCGATCAGTGGGCTCGCTCACAGGTGGATCCCTGGATCCTTCAAATAGTATCTCAGGGGTACAAACTGGAATTCGAGGCGTCACCACCCCACCGGTTCCTAAAATCTGCCTTGCCGATTGCTCCCTCAGACAGGGAGGCGGTGCTAGCGGCAATTCACAAGCTGTATTCTCAGCAGGTGATAATCAAAGTACCCCTACTTCAACAAGGCCGGGGTTACTATTCCACACTATTTGTGGTACCGAAACCGGACGGTTCGGTGAGACCCATTTTAAATTTGAAATCCTTGAACACATACATAAAAAAATTCAAGTTCAAGATGGAATCGCTCAGGGCGGTTATTGCGAGCCTGGACGAGGGGGATTACATGGTATCCCTGGACATCAAGGATGCTTACTTGCATGTCCCCGTTTACCATCGTCACCAGGAGTACCTCAGATTTGTGGTACAGGATTGCCATTACCAATTCCAGACGCTGCCGTTTGGACTGTCCACGGCACCGAGGGTATTTACCAAGGTTATGGCGGAAATGATGATACTCCTTCGAAAAAAGGGAGTTTTAATTATCCCGTACTTGGACGATCTCCTAATAAAAGCGAGGTCCAAGGAACAGTTGTTGGTGGGAGTAGCACTATCTCAGGAGGTGCTGCACCAGCACGGCTGGATTCTGAATATCCCAAAGTCACAGCTGGTTCCGACAACACGGCTACTGTTCCTGGGTATGATTCTGGATACAGTCCAGAAAAAAGTGTTTCTCCCGGAGGAAAAAGCCAGGGAGTTGTCATCTCTAGTCAGAGACCTCCTGAAACCAAAACAGGTATCAGTGCATCGCTGCACGTGGGTCCTGGGAAAGATGGTGGCTTCTTACGAAGCAATTCCCTTCGGCAGGTTCCATGCCAGAATCTTTCAGTGGGACCTGTTGGACCAGTGGTCCGGATCGCATCTTCAGATGCATCGGTTGATAACCCTGTCTCCAAGAACCAGGGTGTCGTTACTGTGGTGGCTGCAGAGTGCCCATCTTCTAGAGGGCCGCAGGTTCGGCATACAGGACTGGGTCCTGGTGACCACGGATGCCAGCCTTCGAGGCTGGGGGGCAGTCACACAGGGAAGAAACTTGCAAGGACTATGGTCGAGTCAGGAGACTTCCCTTCACATAAATATTCTGGAACTAAGGGCCATCTACAATGCCCTAAGTCCAGCAAAATCCCTGCTCCTACACCAGCCGGTGCTGATCCAGTCAGACAACATCACGGCAGTCGCCCATGTAAATCGACAGGGCGGCACAAGAAGCAGGATGGCGATGGTGGAAGCCACAAGAATTCTCCGATGGGCGGAGAATCATATACTAGCACTGTCAGCAGTGTTCATTCCGGGAGTGGACAACTGGGAAGCAGACTTCCTCAGCAGACACGACCTCCACCCGGGAGAGTGCGGACTTCATCCAGATGCTGGTAAACCGTTGGGAAAAACCAAAGGTGGACATGATGGCGTCCCGCCTCAACAAAAAGTTAAAAAGATATTGTGCCAGGTCAAGGGACCCTCAGGCGATAGCTGTGGACGCTCTAGTGACACCGTGGGTGTACCAGTCGGTTTATGTGTTCCCTCCTCTGCCTCTCTTACCAAAGGTATTGAGAATAATAAGAAAGCGAGGAGTAAACACCATTCTCGTGGTTCCGGATTGGCCAAGACTAGAGTGGTACCCGGAACTTCAAGAGATGCTCTCAGAGGACCCGTGGCCTCTACCGCTCAGACAGAACCTGCTACAACAGGGGCCCTGTCTGTTCAAAGACTTACCGCGGCTGCGTTTGACGGCATGGCGGTTGAACACCGGATCCTAAAGGAAAAGGGTATTCCGGAAGAAGTCATTCCTCTACTTATTAAGGCCAGGAAAGATGTTACGGCAAAGCATTATCACCGCATATGGCGGAAATATGTTGCATGGTGCGAGGCCAAAAAGGCCCCAACAGAGGAATTTCAACTAGGTCGATTTCTGCATTTCCTGCAAGCAGGAGTGAATATGGGCCTTAAATTAGGCTCCATTAAAGTACAGATCTCGGCTCTGTCGATTTTCTTTCAAAAAGAACTAGCTTCAGTACCTGAAGTTCAGACATTTGTGAAAGGAGTGCTGCATATTCAGCCCCCATTTGTGCCTCCTGTGGCACCTTGGGATCTCAACGTGATGTTGAGCTTCTTAAAATCACATTGGTTTGAGCCACTAAAAACCGTGGATCTGAAATATCTCACGTGGAAAGTGGTTATGTTATTGGCCCTGGCTTCAGCCAGGCGAGTATCAGAATTGGCGGCTTTATCATGTAAAAGCCCTTATCTGATTTTCCATATGGATAGGGCAGAATTGAGGACTCGTCCCCAGTTTCTCCCTAAGGTGGTGTCAACGTTTCACCTGAACCAGCCTATTGTGGTGCCTGCGGCTACTAAGGATTTGGAGGACTCCAAGTTGCTAGACGTTGTCAGGGCCCTGAAAATATATGTTTCCAGGACGGCTGGAGTCAGAAAATCTGACTCGCTGTTTATCCTGTATGCACCCAACAAGCTGGGTGCTCCTGCTTCTAAGCAGTCTATTGCTCGCTGGATTTGTAGTACAATTCAGCTTGCACATTCTGTGGCAGGCATGCCACAGCCAAAATCTGTAAATGCCCATTCCACAAGGAAGGTGGGCTCATCTTGGGCGGCTGCCCGAGGGGTCTCGGCTTTACAACTTTGCCGAGCAGCTACTTGGTCAGGGGCAAACACATTTGCAAAATCCTACAAATTTGATACCCTGGCTGAGGAGGACCTGGAGTTCTCTCATTCGGTGCTACAGAGTCATCCGCACTCTCCCGCCCGTTTGGGAGCTTTGGTATAATACCCATGGTCCTTACGGAGTTCCCAGCATCCACTAGGACGTTAGAGAAAATAAGAATTTACTCACCGGTAATTCTATTTCTCGTAGTCCGTAGTGGATGCTGGGCGCCCATCCCAAGTGCGGATTGTCTGCAATACTTGTAAATAGTTATTGTTAACTAAAGGGTTATTGTTGAGCCATCTGTTGAGAGGCTCAGTTGTTTTCATACTGTCAAACTGGATATAGTATCACGAGTTGTACGGTGTGATTGGTGTGGCTGGTATGAGTCTTACCCGGGATTCTAAATCCTTCCTTATTATGTCTGCTCGTCCGGGCACAGTGTCCTAACTGAGGCTTGGAGGAGGGTCATAGTGGGAGGAGCCAGTGCACACCAGGTAGTCATAAATCTTTCTAGAGTGCCCAGCCTCCTTCGGAGCCCGCTATTCCCCATGGTCCTTACGGAGTTCCCAGCATCCACTACGGACTACGAGAAATAGAATTACCGGTGAGTAAATTCTTATTTTATTTAGACTAATAGGCTTTGTATGCAGAAAGAGTTAGATCAGGAGAGCGGAAGAATTAAAGGATGTAAAGAACTAGGCACAGCAGGGCTCAGGTGGAGCAAAAGAGGAACCCACATATATAAGAGGGTGCCCAAATTTGGTTGAATTTGCCATTTTTATTCTAGGGAGAAGTCCTTCTTTTTTTTCCATTCAGGCTCTGAACCAGATATAGGATTTTAGAGAAGTTAGAGTAGGAGCCAAGTCTGCTTTTAAGATTCAACATTCATGCACTTGGCTGAAGCTAGAATGTGGGAGGCTAGTTTTCCCAAATGTGTATCAACATCTGGGGGAGAGTGGCAAAGTAGAACTGTCCAGGAGCCTTTCAAAATAGGACTTGAAAGGAGTGACGAGAAGGGACCTAACTTTATCCTAGAGAAGGGATTTTTTTGACACAGCCACCAAATATGTATAAACAATCCCATCTAGCTGCATCCTCTCCAGGGGTAAATTTCCGCAACTCTTTTGGGTAAGATTCCAGCGGAAATTTATTTTCTATGCATTTTTCGTTATCTAAATGTTGAACAAACTAGATGAAACAGCAGTCCTAATAACTTCCCCAAAATCCTTATCCAGAAGAAGATGCAGCTGCCTGTTTGGGGAGAGACTCCATTTCTCCCATTTCTCTTACGTCCTAGAGGATGCTGGGGTCCATATTAGTACCATGGGATATAGACTGGTCCACTAGGAGCCATTGGCACTTTAAGAGTTTGAGAGTGTGGGCTGGCTCCTCCCTCTATGCCCCTCCTACCAGACTCCGTTTAGAAAATGTGCTCGGAGGAGCCGGTCACAGCTAGGGGAGCTCTACAGAGCTTCTTTAGTAAAGTTTATTTTAGAGTTTGTTATTCTACAGGGAGGCTGCTGGCAACAGCCTCCCTGCATCGAGGGGGGGAGCAGTGTCCGCCCTGCAGAGTCTGAGCCACTGTCTTCGCTGACTGGACACTGAGCTCCAGAGGGGATAGATCGCTCCCCGCCGCAGGGGAACGCTCACCCCGGCAGCATGCCGCCACCCCCTTGCAGAGCTGAAGTGTGGCGAGTGAGTCATCAGCTCCCTAACAAGCAGGGAGCCGATGTGAAGATGGCGGCTACAGGGTAAAAGCGCAATACTGACTGCTCTCCGGGGGCTCAGCGGTACATGGTGCGGTGCTGTGAGGGGCGACCTGAGCCGGCGCCTTAACCCTACACTTACCAGAAAGCCTGTCGGGGTCCGCGTATCTCATACAGCTCTAAATCCTCAGGCCAGTATAATCTTGGAAGAGCGGGAAGACAGCGCCATTTTGGTGGCGGAACTTCTCCTCAAAGCGGACCCAGCAGCGTTCAGCGCAATTTTTCTGCCTACAGACACGCTGCCAGTGGAAGAGCAAGTCCCTCCAGAGCAACTCCAGCTATCTGTACAGTACCAGGGGGTTGTTGGAAGTAGGGGAGGCTGTGTAGAGACTGTGTCACCTATTAAGGGACACAGCGCTGGTAAAGGGTCTCCCTATACCTATATAGCGCTGTGTGTGGGTTGGCTCCAATCTGTGTATCTCTGCCATTCTTGGGGGGGGGGGAACTCTGTCTGCCCTGTACCCTGTGTGTGTTGGGGGGGGGGGTGTACAAGCAACCATGTCTAGAGACTCTGTCTTATATGCTGCAGAGGATTTATCTTCTCAGGAAGATCCCATCCCATGTAATCAGGATTGCACTGTTATAGCGCAGATCCTGGCTAGGGAACCGGAATGGTTAGCCTCTCTTAGGGGGGCTATTTCTCAGGTTTCTGAAAGGGTTGCAAGAACGGAGCATGCAACTCCTGTATTGCAGTTGTTTATGGCCGTATGGTCAGATACTGCTCCCCCGGGGCCCCCTGCGGTACATTCTCACAAACGTGCTCTTGCCCAAATTATGCAGGATGACACGGATACCGATTCTGACACAGCAGATGGTGATGGGGATGTGTCAAGTGGGACGCCATCACTTGCTAGGGGGGTGCAGTTGATGATTGAGGCCATGCGGGATGTGTTAAATATTTCTGACACACCTCCTGAGCAGGTTGAGGAGGCTTTTTTCACAGACAGTAAGAAAACCCCTCTCACCTTCCCTGCTTCTAAGGAACTAAATGCCATTTTTTTTAAAGGCCTGGGAAAACCCAGAGAAAAAATTCCAGATCCCTAAAAGGGTTCTGGTTGCTTTAACCTTCCCGGAGGCCGATAGAAAAAAAATGGGAGTCCCTGCCTATAGTTGACGCCTCTGTTTCCAGGGTGTCAAAACAAGTGGTTTTGCCTGTCCCGGGATCTACCTCGTTGAAAGACCCGGCGGATCGCAAGGTGGATGCTACGCTCAAATCCATTTACACGGCTTCAGGGGCGTTACTGCGGCCTACTATTGCCTGTGCATGGATTTCAAAAGCAATTGCAAAGTGGTCAATCACTTTGCAGGAGGACTTGACTACGATGGATAAAGGTGACGTTGATTTGTTTTTACGTAACATACAGGATTCTGCAGGGTTTCTGGTGGAATCCATGAAGGATCTGGGTTCCATGGCGGCAGGGGGTCTCCTCCATGTCCGTCTCGGCTCGCAGGGGTCTCTGCCTGTGCCAATGGTCTGCGGACGTGGAATCCAGGAAAAGTGTGGAGAGCCTACCCTATACAGGGCAGGCTCTGTTTGGGGAGGCGCTGGATGCGTGAATTGCTACAGCGGGTAAGTCTCCTTTTCTCCCCTCAGCTGCACTGGCTACGAAGAAGCCTTTTTCTCCCAACACGTCACAGTCCTTTCGGCCCACTAAGACTAGAAAGAACAAGCCATCTCACACCTTCTTTAGAGGTGTTTGTGCCAAATCCAAAAAGCCTGCTCCCGCAGGTTCCCATGACCAAAAGCCTGCTTCTGGTGCCTCAAAGTCCTCCGCATGACGGTGGACCACACAGCCTGGAAGTAGGTCAGGTGGGAGCGAGACTCCGGCATTTTAGCCACGTCTGGGTGTCGTCCGGCCTGGATACAGGATATTGTGTCCCGAGGTTACAGGCTAGAGTTTCAAACTCTCCCACCTCACCGATTCTTCAAGTCAGGCTTGCCGGCTTTGCCGGCAGACAGAGCTATTTTACTGGACGCTATCCGAAAATTGGTTTTGTCGGAGGTCATTGTTCCAGTTCCACCTCATCAGTTGAACAAAGGTTACTATTCGAACCTTTTTGTGGTACCAAAGCCGGATGGTTCGGTCAGGCCAATTCTGAACTTTAAGTCATTCAAATTCAAAATGGAGTCTCTGAGAGTGGTTATCTCAGGATTGACGGAGGTGGGGTTCCTGGTGTCCTTGGATATCAAGGATGCATACCTCCACATTCCAATTTGGTCGCCGCATCAGGCTTATCTCAGGTTTGCACTATTAGACGATCACTATCCGTTTCAGGCGCTGCCATTCGGTCTCTCCACGGCACTGAGGATTTTCACCAAGGTGATGGCAGAGATGATGGTTCTACTTCGCAAGCAGGGGGTGAACATAATTCCATATCTGGACGACCTGCTGATCAAGGCATCGTCCAGGGAGAAGTTAAGATCCATTGCTCTCATGACGAATCTGCTCAGGGAGCACGGTTGGATTCTGAACCTTCCAAAGTCTTATCTGTAGCCGATAAGGAGGCTCTCTTTCCTGGGGATGATCCTCGACTCGGAGGTGCAGAGGGTGTTTCTACCGGTGGAGAAAGCGTTGGTGATTCAAACAATGGTCCGGGATGTCTTGAAGCCGGCCCGGGTATCGGTTCATCAGTGCATCCGCCTTCTGGGGAAGATGGTTGCCTCCTACGAGGTTCTGCAGTACGGTGGATTTCATGCTCTGTCCTTTCAACTGGATCTCTTGGACCAGTGGTCGGGATCTCACCTACATATGCACCAGAGGATACGTCTGTCGCCGAAAGCAAGGATTTCGCTCCTCTGGTGGCTGCAACTACCTCACCTTCTGGAGGGCCGAAGGTTTGGAATTCAGGACTGGATCCTTCTAACCACGGATGCAAGTCTAAGAGGTTGGGGAGCAGTCGCTCAAGGGGAAACCTTCTAAGGATGGTGGTCAAGTCAGGAATCCCTTCTTCCGATAAACATCTTAGAGCTAAGAGCCGTATACAACGGCCTTCTTCAAGCAGCACACCTTTTACAGGATCGGGCTGTTCAGGTGTAGTCGGACAACGTGACCACAGTGGCCTACATAAACCGACAAGGCGGAACGAAGAGCAGGGCTGCAATGTCGGAGGTGACAAGAATCCTCCTCTGGGCAGAGAAGCACGCTGTAGCGACGTCAACGATCTTCATTCCGGGAGTAGACAACTGGGAAGCGGACTTCCTCAGCAGGCACGAACTCCATCGAGGAGAGTGGGGCCTCCACCCGGAGGTGTTCGAGGAGGTAACCGGTTGGTGGGGGGTTCCTCACATAGACATGATGGCCTCCTGCCTCAACAAGAAGCTAAGGAGGTACTGTTCCAGGTCGACAGACCCACAGGCAGTAGCGGTGGACGCACTAGTAACACCGTGGGAGTTCACGTCAGTGTATGTGTTCCCTCCACTTCCTCTTATCCCAAGAGTTCTACAACTTGTAAGAAGAACAAAGGTTCTGGCAATCCTCATTGCTCCGGACTGGCCAAGGAGGTCTTGGTACACGGATCTTCTGGATCTACTGCTGGAAAATCCCATTCCTCTACCTCTTCGAGATGATCTTCTACTACAGGAGCCGTTCGCTTATCAAGACTTACCATGGCTACGTTTGACAGCATGGCGGTTGAGTGCCAGATCTTAGCTCAGAAGGGTATTCCGAGCGAGGTTATTCCTACCGTGATACAGGCTAGGAAGGGGGTAACGTGTAAACATTACCATCGTATTTGGAAAAAGTATGTGTCTTCGTGTGAATCCAAGAAGTTTCCTGCGGCGGAGTTTCAAATTGGACGGTTTCTCCTTTTCCTGCAAGCAGGTGTGGATATGGGCCTGAGATTGGGCTCCATCAAAGTCCAGATTTCGGCCTTATCTATTTTCTTTCAGAAACAATTGGCTGTCCTACCTGAGGTTCAGACCTTTTTGAAAGGGGTTCTGCACATCCAGCCTCCTTTTGTGTTGCCAACGGCCCCTTGGGATCTTGATGTGGTGTTGCAGTTCCTGCAATCGGATTGGTTTGAGCCTCTACAGGAGGCTGAAATCAAGTTTCTCACGTGGAAGGCGGTCACTTTGTTGGCCTTGGCTTCTGCTCGACGTGTGTCGGAATCTGGTCTTCCATGAAGAAAGGGCGGTACTCAGGACTCGTCCACAGTTCGTTCCTAAGGTTGTGTCTGCTTTTCATATCAACCAACCTATTGTGGTGCCATTGGCTACTGACTCCTCATTTGCTTCAAAGGCCTTGGATGTTGTGAGGACTTATGTGAAGAGGACTGCTCGTCTCTGTAAATCTGACTGTTTGTCCTCTATGATCCCAAGAAAATTGGGTGACCTGCTTCTAAGCAGTCGATTTCTCGCTGGATCACGTTCACCATCCAGCATGCCTATTGTATGGCAGGATTGCCGTGTCTAAAATCGGTTAAGGCCCACTCTACTCGTAAAGTGGGTTCTTCCTGGGCGGCTGCCCGGGGTGTCTCGGCCTTACAACTTTGCCGAGCAGCTACTTGGTCTGGTTCGAACACGTTTGCTAAGTTTTACAAGTTTGATACTTTAGCCTCTGATGACCTCAAGTTTGGTAAAGCAGTTCTGCAGGACCCTGCGCACTCTCCCTCCCGTTCTTGGAGCTTTGGTACATCCCCATAGTACTAATATGGACCCCAGCATCATCTAAGACGTAAGAGAAAATAGAATTTTAATTACCTAATGATAAATCCTTTTCTCGTAGTCCATAGAGGATGCTGGGCGCCCGCCCAGCGCTTCTTTATCCTGCTGTGGGTATTTGGTTCAGTACTGCCTGGTTCCTAGGTAAGTTCATGCTTTCTTTACTGTTTCAGCTGTTGCTGAGTTTCCCGGCATGTTGGCCGGATTTGCCTTGTTGTGTGAGCTGGTGTGACTCTCGCCACTATCTGTGTAATTCCTCCTCTCGAAGTATGTCGTCTCCTCAGGCACAGTTTCTAAACGGAGTCTGGTAGGAGGGGCATAGAGGGAGGAGCCAGCCCACACTGTTAAACTCTTAAAGTGCCAATGGCTCCTGGTGGATCCATCTATACCCTATGGTACTAATATGGACCCCAGCATCCTCTACGGACTACGAGAAAAGGATTTACCGGTAGCTAATTAAAATTCTATTTTCCTCCCACTCTCTCGAGTGCCATTAAGGAAAATAGAGTAGAGAGCGTAGAGCATTTCTCTATACAGTGGAGCAAAGAGCTTGAGTCTTCCAAATTGGGATGATACACAAGGGGTGTTACCTGACAGGAGAGACCTCACAAAATGCTTTATCTTATATATTCATCAATGTTGTGGAAAACTTAGTAAAGTTAGCACATAAGCCTTCAAAAGATAATCAAGTCTCCACCAAAGTGTGTACCAGAGTTCTGCTCTCTGCTGGAGAAAACATGAGAGAACCCTGGAGGTAAATCAGCATTATGCCATGGTGGCACAATAGCTAGGGGTGTTGCTGAGAGTAATAGATGGGGTATATAAATCTCCCAGATCTTAGTCGCACCAGATTGTGGTGTATCTGTGGGTTTTATTCTTTCCATATGCAGAGATTATTTTATTGAGGAGCTGATGGATCAAAGGGAAATATGGGAGTTCCCATAGATTTGCAACCAAATATCTAGCTACATTGAGAATTTGCTTTGTACGTTTATTGGATTTTTCTTTGTACAACCACACTATTGGTGTAATAAGAACAAAAGACAAATGGAACTGCTTCATTGGGACTCTAATGATATCACCAATAAGACAGTTAAGGCTGACCCAGAACTAAGAGGTCTTCGTGTAGGACCACCAGATGTAGATAAAAGAATTCCTCATAGCTATTCCAGTATTGTTCACAAGCAGTTCAATAAATATAATTGTTTTTAATGTATACTCTTTCATCCTATATTACAGCCAGCGCATAGGCATACAGTAGCTACTTTAAAATGGGAATAAATTGCAAGTAAAGGCAAAAGAAAACAACAAAGTAGAGATGTTTTTTTTGTCTGCCTACTGAATGTCATGTCTTTTTCAAGTCTATTGGGTATTTTTGGAAAAAAGTTTTTCCAGTCATTTTTCTATATTTTATTTAATGCTAAGGTCATGCCATGATGCTTTCACCGAGAACATGTCTGGTGAAACCAAGCTACTGGAGAAGAGAAGACAATACCACTGTGCGGCATACAACTGTGCTATTGCCGTTGTGTCCTGTTCTCAGACAGACAGCCGATTCTACCAGGCATTTCTGTTCTCCGAAAAGACAGAGAAGGTAATTTCAGAGTAAAATTATACAGGCAGTATATTATGTTATTACTGCAATATATTAGTTGTCTGAAGTTTTACTTTAATGGAGGATAGCATAATTAAGTATCATTTTGTGAATGAAACACAAAAAAACTTTCCTTTTATTATGATGTAAATCTTATTGTATACAGCTTTCTATCAGTAATGTAAGACATTTTTGTGTGTCGCTTTATAGCTAGCTATTCTTGATATCCTTATTGTTATTTATAAGGTGCCACTTTAATCATAATGCTGTATGTGTCAGTATTGTCTTTTTCTAATTCAGAACAGTGAGCATTTACATTATAATTGACTTTGTGGGTTTTCTTCTGTTTAGAATCTGCTCATTTTTGAAAATATAATAGACCTTCATCGCAATTATTCATTTCCCATTGAGGTTGAGGTAAGGTACAAATATATATACAGTAAAAGTTTAACTCTATACTATATACATTTGTTCTAACATATAAGGTTAAGTTTTCACCCTTGATATTGCAAGCTTAATTTAAAAGTTCTAACATACTGTATGCTTATCAAGGGCAGTACAGACAGTGTAATGATTAGCATGATTTCGATTCCCACCACGGCCCCAACTGTGTGGAGTTTATATGTTCTCCCCGTACTTGCGTGGGTTTCCTTCGGGTACTCCGGTTTCCTCCCACAATCCAAAAGTATACTGGTAGGTTAATTGGATCCCAACAAAATTAACACTAGTGTGAATGTGTCTGTGTACATGTGGTAGGGAATATAGATTGTAAGTTCCACTGGGGTAGGGACTGATGTCAGTGACCAAATATTCTCTGTAAAGCGCTGCGGAATATGTGTGCGCTATATAAATGACTGGTAATAAAACATTTTTTTAATCTGTGACTGTTTAGAATGGTCAGCCTGCTTTGGTGTGATTAGGGCTGGATTTACCCAAATACGAATGAGTAGTGTGCCATGTTACATAAGAGACTTTCAAAATGGCAGCGCTGTGCAGCTAACAGAATGCAGTGTTTGATCCCTAAGTTTTTCTGCTTATTATCTGAAGTGCAGGTTCCATCACCTTTCACTGCCACCCATGATCTTAAAATAGTTGATGTACTTACACAATGTTGATGTTACACTTCACTGTCTAACATTGGTGTTTTGAAGCCATTAGTGAAGTATTTAATACAGTGGTAATAATTTTTACCAAGAAGATTGATTTTTTTTTTGTAAATTAAATATTTAAAAAATCAAAGTGTGGAATTAGCAGTGACTTACAGAGGCTGACAGCTGTTCTTCAACTATCCTGATGGCTACTTTGATACATGTCTAGTCTAATCCTGGCCATTTGAAAAAAAAATTTCATAATTTCTGGTTGACATTTATTTTTATCTATTTGCTATTTCTACTATCCTGTTCACTGCTGCTTTTGGTATATCAGATGGCCAATGTGAAATCAGCCTGCCTCTGTTTATGAATAGTAGAAATGCTCAGCATACCTTAAGCCATCAATCATCAATGTAAGAAAGGGGAGATTGTGTTTGGCCCATTATAGGTATAATATATTTTCCATTTTAGGTAAATTGTGTGCTGGAGTGATCATGCCATACAGATGTGTTCTCATACATCATAGCTGCAGTTGTGTCAAACTTTCCATCTGGGCGCGCCAGGTACCATGAGACTTTGCCTAGCGACTGTTGTCTTCTTTTGCCGAAAATGGGATTCATTTGACATACAACACTTGTATGTAAACAGACAGGTGTGTTATTTAAAAAGGGACATATCACCGTATAATCCAGTGGTAGGTGGACATGTATTGCAAATAGGCCTTTCACTGTGGGAAAAAAACCTGTCCCTTGTAACAGCGAAACGCGCAAGGACATTTGGACCTGTGGACATCTACCGACATCCAGAATTATTGGACCGTGGACTTATTATTTGGAGCCTTGGTGCCGCTGTGTAAAAGGAGTGCCTATCAGGAACCCTATAATTGCGTGCTGGAGCCATTGCCAACTGGACCACCACCTATGGGCCATTAACATTGTCACTCCTGGACTGGTAAATATTTGGAATTGACAGTCCCTGCAGTGAAAGGCCTATTTGCAATACATGTCCACCTACCACTGGATTATACGGTGATATGTCCCTTGTCCTTAACTTATCAAAGACTTTTATAATTCAAAAGCTCCTATTTAATTAATTTATCACACTGTGTGGTGTACTATTACGGCAGAGATTGTTTCCTTTTAAACATTAATTTTAATAAAAAAATTATCAATTGTTTTTTAAATAACACACTTGTCTGTTTACATTTATGTAGTTAGCGCTGTGTTGCTTTTAGATCACTTTTTTTTTTTTATTATCCATTTTATAACAGCTGCTTGGAAAACCAACTTGGACAAAGCGCGTGGGAATTTTGCTTCAAGGAGCAAAATATTTTTCTTTATCAAAGTCCATGCAACACTTCTATATCTGTGTGTGACTGAGTCTGTATGCAGTCAAATTAATCCGCATAGTCTCCTGATGCATTGTAGTTGCATCATGTTGCAACTAAGACACAATTTTCGTCAAGACAAAACGCCCGACATTAGCAGAGTTGCATGGGAACTGGCGGCTCACTCGCGCCAGGCATCTTGCGCTTTATGGCATATTGAGACTAGATGTAAGAGGACGCATCTGCATATCTGATAGACGTGTTTATTGAAAACAAAATCAGACAGTGCCCCAGCAGAAGACTTTCTTTGTCCTTTCAGTCTCCTTGCATGTAGACATGTTTGTTGGTAATTTTGGTCTGCACTCCACAAGTCCACAAACTGAATATATCCCTGTACTATAAATACATAAACACCTTTTGACTTCTCTCTTTTACTGTAATTAATTATAAATATCTACATATTAGATTTTGCTTTGTTGCTTTTTCTTGAAGACCTTATCAATGCGGTTGGAATCCGTTCTTTAGGTCGACAAAACTTATGTCGACACATTAGCTCAACCACTATTGGTCGACATGCATTATGTCAGCATGGCAAAGGTCGACATGAGTTTTTCACATTTTCTTTCATTTTTGGGACTTTTTTTCTTTCTTTACAATCCACGTGGACTACGATTGGGAATCGGTGCCGAGTGGAGAGGTAGCGGAAAGAGACATCTTCCCTGTAGCATGGTGAGCGAAGCAGTGCATTAATTGGGGTTCCAGATCACATTACGAAGAAAACGGCACCGAAAAAAAACAACCCTCATGTCGACCTTTTCCATGTCAACCTAATGGCCGTGTTGACGTATTTCAGGTGTCGACCTAGTCACTGTCAACCAATAGTGGTCGACCTAATGACTGTCGACCTAGTTACTGTCGACCCAAAGATCCACACCCAATATGGCTTACCTACTTTCTCAAATTTGTCCTGCCGTCTCCATACAGTGTAAGAATGGGTAAAAAGGTGTAAAGCACAACATAATATGCTGGTGCTGGGTGCATTTTCTGTAGTGTATGCATGTATTTAAACGTAGGGGGTATACAATTACCCACAAAAATGTTCTTGCTATTATCGCAATTTTTGCCCGATGGCCATTATAGGGCTATCCAATTAAAGCCTGTTTTGTTTTTTTTCCACAATAAAAATAACCTGTTATCAGGCAAAAACTCGCAGAATCCAGGATAAGTTCTCGTACTCGTGTTTTAATGAATGCTATCGCGAAAACGAGTAATTTATCATGGATCTTTTTTTCCTATTTAGGCAGGTGAAAAAAAATCCCAGATAACTGTCTGTTTATGGGGCTAATTGGATTGCCCCCGAGGGATCAGTTGGCCACGGTAAATTACCGCTGCTAATTGGTTACTGATATTAATAGCCTTCCATGACTTCAGACTAGCTCAGGGCAACTAAATGATGCTATAGTATAACTTAGACAGTTTCCTTAGATTTTTCCTGCATGGTATGGATTTTTGCACTTTCCACTTAGATAATATAAGGAATTCTGCATCAGCATTCATTTTAATAGTCCCTTTGCTTGTTGGCCTATTTGTTTCTCTGCTACCTACAGTACTCTCCTTTACTTTTCCATTTGCAACACAGTCCTGCCTTTTCTTTCTTTCTTGTATTTTTTTGTATCTTAGTAAAGTCAGAATAAAAAAAGGTACAAAATGCTATACAATTAATGTTATTCTGTGAGCCACTGTGATGATTATTTAACATTGAATGAATCTGTAATTCAGCACATTATGATCCCCCAGGGTTCTGTTTTGACATTATAATTTGAACTTTAGGTGCCAATGGAACGAAAGAGAAAATATTTTTCTATTCGCAAGGAAGCAAGAGAAGCGGCAAATGTGGAATCTGGTATTGTGATTGATATACGTACATTAATTAGACAAGTAGTGTGAAAGCAACATTTTATTTAAATATAAAATAAAATTTCATCCTCATCTGGATGGTGGTATAGACCGCACTCCCAGATGCAAGACACGTTAGGAGAAGCCCTGCCTCTCCAATATGCTCCCTGGAGCTCTGTGTGTTTTGAGTGATCTTGCACTAGGACTCTGCCCTTCAAATATAAAATAGCCAAATGTATTTACTGTATAAGTAAAGTTGTGTAATGTATTTGTCATTTTCATTACTTTGTTTTTTATTCTTCTGCTTCCCTTTTAAGATGAGCCCCAGTATTTATCTTCACAGTCCTACATGGCGGATAGCAGCCTTAGTGAAGAAATGAGTCAGTTTGATTTCTCCACTGGAGTTCAGAGCTTTTCTTACAGTTCCCAGGACCCAATGAAATCTCATAGGAGCAGCAAAATAAGGGTACATGTAAAGATATCTTC